>NC_086097.1:249161344-249483566 GCF_963921235.1 Mobula hypostoma
TCCAGCAGAGAGAAAAAATAAATAAATAAAATAAAACAATAATAAATAAACAAGTAAATCAATTACGTATATTGAATAGATTTTAAAAATGTGCAAAAACAGAAATACTGTATATTAAAAAAGGTGAGGTAGAGTCCAAAGCTTCAATGTCCATTTCAGAATCGGATGGCAGAGGGGAAGAAGCTGTTCCTGAATCACTGAGTGTGTGCCTTCAGGCTTCTGTACCTCCTACCTGATGGTGAGAGACATAGGCAGACAACACCACCAGCCACTGAAGGCTGTAGTATCCAGTTTCGCCGAAGTCAGGATGTAAGTGAGGACAGACTCCGGCTGACAAACGTAACGGATCTCAACCCGGTGCCCTGATCCTGATACAGGATGCCCCCCCCCGCCCCCCCAAGCCCTCTCAGCTGGCATCTGTGTGCAGTACATACGGCAATCGGGGGTCTGCAAAAGCCAGCACAAACTCCTGTGTCAGCAGCTCATTCAGCGACTGAAAGTCCTCCTCATATTTTACGTCCCACCTTGGTCCAAATGGCTCTGATGGGCTAAGATATTCTTCACCTTCCTGTCCTTTTTTCCCCCTCCCTTTCTTCTCCAAAGGAGGGTAACTGCACAGAAGCTGATTAATGGGTGACTCTCTTTCACGTAGTCCTTCACAAACCTCCGATAGTAACCACAGAACCCAAGGAACGAGCGCAGAGCACTCACAGTCTGGGGTCTTGGCCAAGTAGTCTCCGCCTCTATCTTAGCTGGATCTGTAACTACTCCATCCCATGAGACTATGTGCCCAACGTAGCTAACAGACGTTTTGCAGAACTGGCACTTGCCCAAGAAAAGTTTTAACCCTTCAGCTTTCAGGCAGCTGAGCACCTTCAGCAGCCTCACTTCATGTTTGTCCAAGGTGGATCCAAATACTATAAGGACATCCAGATAAACATCAATATCTCAAGCAAGTTCATATCCCCCACTGTCTTCTCCATAACCCACTGGAAAGTTGTAGGAGCTCCCGATATGCCCTGGAGAATCCTTTCAAACTGGAAGAATCCCAGGGGACATACAAATGCTGTCTTCTTTTTGTCGGCCTCACTCATGGGGATCTGGTAATATCCACTCCTCAAGTCCAGCACACTGAACCACTTCGCACCACTCAGGCAGGCCAGTGCGTCTTCAATCCTCGGGACAGTATACTGGTGGGGGATGGTGCACCTGTTCGGAGTCCTATAGTCCACACACATCCATACCTTCCCATTCTTCTTTCAGGCCACTACTATTGGGGACGCATAGGGGTTTCAGGACTCGGTGATGATCCCAGCTTCCTTCAACTTACACAAATGCTGCTGACCGTCTTCCACGTCTGCAGGGGCCAGTCGCCGTGACCTCTCTCTAAACGGGGTGTCCTCGGTCACCCGAATAGTGTGACGAGTGCTCTTGGAACAACCCACATCAAACTCACCAGTGGAAAGACACCTTCCAATTTCAACATCTTCTCTACCAGTCTCCTTTTGCAACCCGCAGGAACCAGGGAGTCCCCGAAGTTAAATGACTCAGTGGTCAACTTTCCCCCTTTTTCCAATAGTTTCTCCCCGTCGTGTCTCACAGGGACACTAGACATTACCATCACCGGGAAGAGATGCACCAGGGCATTCTCCGCTTGAAGGTGACCTCCCTCTTCGTAGTGTTCCTGACGATCACTGCCATCCTGCTCGCCTGTACACCCGAGGGCTTCTGCAATTCTGGCCTCACCAGTACCCCAGCAGGAAATCCCGACTCCCCCTCGTGGTCTTCTAGAGCATCACTAAGAGGGCTTTGCCCTCAGGCACGCTGGGAAATTTTGGGGTCCCCATCACTCTGGCTACTTCCCCGGGCCGTACCATTATTGGCTTCAACTGGGTGAACCACACAGTCCCTCGTCTAAATTCGGTATCCGGCCCAATGCAACAGGCAACTTCCTCAAAAGCAGTCTGAAACCCCGGGTGCACGGACAATGTTCCCAGAAAGCTCTCGCCAGCCTTCTCCTTGCAGGCCCCCATGAGCCTCCTCACAAGAGGGGTGTCGGTCCCCACCAGAATTGAAATGCCTCCCTCCTCAGCGGGGTCCGGACAAACCAGCACCAGTGTATCAAGGACGTCAGACACTCCCACATCAGCCTCCCTTCATTTACTTGGGACTCTGTTGTTTAATTTTAACAAGAAACTTTTGCCAAACAGTTTCTAACTAGCGTCAGTCACGTGCAGAGGAGATGTCAGGGGTAAGTTGTTTGTTTGTTTGTTTCTTTTTTTTTTACACAGACAGTGGTGAGTGCGTGGAATGGCTTCCAGCAACGGTGGTGGAGGCAGATATGATAGGGTCTTTTAAGAGACTCCTGGATAGGTACATGGAGCTTAGGAAAATAGAGGGCTATGGGTAAGCCTAGGTAGTTCTAAGGTAAGGACATGTCCCGCTTTCTCTGATGGACGGAACATAGGTGCTCGGCAAAGGGGCCTCCAATCTATGTTGGGTCTCAATGATAAACAGGAGGCCACACCGGGAGCACTGAGCACAATATATGACCCCAACAGACTCGCAGGAGAAGTGTCACCTCACCTGGAAGGACTGTTTGGGACCCTGGATGGTAGTGAGGGAGGAGGTGTAGGGGTAGGTGTCGCACTTGTTCCGCTTGCAAGGATAAGTGCCAGGAGGGAGATCAGTGGGGAGGGACAAATGGACAAGGGAGTCGTGCAGGGTGTTTTCCCTGCACCAAGCAGAAAGTGGGGGAGGGAAAGATGTGCTTGGTTGCGGGACCCCGTTAGAGATGACGGAAGTTGAGGAGAATTATGTGCTGGACGCGGAGGCTGATGGGATGGTAGGTGAGGACAAGAGGAACCCTATCCCTGCTGGTGTGGCGGGAGGATGGGGTGGGAGCAGGTGTCCATGAAATGGAAGAGATGTGGTTGAGGGCAGCTTTGATTGTGAAGGAAGGGAGCCCCCTTTCTTTCAACATAAGAACATAAGAAATAGGAGCAGGAGTCTGTCATCTGGCCCATCGAGCCTGCTCCATCATTCAATAAGATCATGGCTGATCTGGCCATGGGCTCATCTCCACCTACCTGCCTTCTCCGGATTGTACTCCATCTGCCACTTCTCGGGCCAGTTCTGCAGCCTGCGACAACTATCTTCACTCTCCACAATGGGTTTTAAGGAGGAAGCAATAGTGAAGGAGGAGGACGAGGGTAGGGAGGAGGTGGGGGAGAGGGTGGTGGAGATGAAACAACTGTCTGCAGATGAGTGTAACCCTGAGTTGATGTTCCTCCACCTGCTTTCTGCTGAGGTCTAACATCACCACTAAACAATTCAAACCCATCTTTGCCTACCTCCAATTGTCATTTCTTACCTCGACCTATGTTTAAACAGTTCTGATTTTACTCACCCCTCTCTCCCTCTCCGCAGCCTGCTTGTGTTATTTGCTACTGAGTCTCTTGCAAGAACATCCCAGATCTTCCCAAACAACACTGGTTACTCTCCAGCAAGGACACTGCCCAAAGCAAACGATCCCCTTACTGTTTCCATACTCTCCATTAACCGTCTCCATTTCTATCAGCCGACAAAACTACATTTAAAGTTCCTCCCCATGCCCGCACGGGTTTCCTCTGGGTTTCTCCCACAGAATACAGACGTACCAATTGGTAGATTAATTGATCATTGTAAACTGTCCCGTGATTAGGCTAGGATTACGCTGGACGGCACGTCTTGAAGGGCTTGTTGGGCTTTTTCTCTGATGTATCTCAATAAATAAAAATAAATACATTTTGTCTGTATTGCACTAAATATTTTTTTTTAAATTTTGATTATAATTATTAAATTGTTGCTGCTTATAGTGTGTGTTTGCTGTTACATGAATCTTGGACTAATGTGTGTGTGTTTACTCAGTAGTACCTACTTAGCTACTGTGTAGTTTCATTGTACACTTCATTAGGTTGTGCTATCAGGTTACAGCAGGGTGATGACTCCATAGTAATCTGACTAACATGGCAAAGCTGGCACGTATCACAGTCAGAGTCATGGTCAATATCACTGGCATATTGCATGTTGACAAATACTTTGTTTAGTGGCAGTAGTACATTACAATTCATAATAAAAACTAAATTACAGTAAGTATATATACAAAAAGGTAAATAAAGTACGTAGCGCAAAAAGAGAAGAAAGGAAAAAGTTCATGCGTTCACTCTCCATTTCGAAATCCAGTGGCAGAGGTGAAGAAGCTGTTCAGAAAATGTTGAGTGTGTGTCTTCATCCTCCTGTACCTCCTTCCCTGATGGTAGCAATGAGAAGAGGGTGTGTCCTGGCTGATGGGGTGCAATGGATACTGCCTCTCAAGGCATCGCCTTTTGAAGGTGTCCTCGACGCTGGGGAGACGAAAACCCATGATGGAGCTGGCTGAGTTTACAGCTTTCTGCAGCTTTTTCCGATCCTGTGCTGTGGCCCCTCTGTCTCAGACAGTTAGAATTCTCTTCGTGGTACATCTGCAGAAAGTTGTGTGTGTCTTTGGTGACATACCAGTTCTTAAACTCCTAATGGAAATAAAGTCACTGTCACGCCTTCTTTGTAATTACATCATTACCTTGGACTGAGGATAGATCCTATGAGATGGTGACTCCCAGAAATTTGAAACTGCTCAGCTTTTCCACTTCTGATCCCTCGATGAGGACTGGTGTGTGTTCCCTCAATTCCCCCTTCCACAATCAATTCCTTGCTCCTACTGATTGATGTTGAGTGCAAGGTTGTTGCTGTGACACCACTCAACCAGCTGATCGATCTCACTCCTCCTATCTGCAATCCTGACAACAGTTGTGTCGTCAGCTGGTGGCATGGTGGCATCAGCACCGGACTTCGGAGCAAAGGCACTGAGTTCGAATCCAGCCGGCTCCCTTGCACACTTGCTATCTGTGCTGGGTTGAGCGTCGAGCTAGCAACTCGGCCTCGTAAAAATGAGGAAGCCTGCTAAAACAAAACGCCATCATGATGACTCCACTCGGAGTTAAGGGCTTTCTTCTTCTTCAGCAAATTTATAGATGGTGTTTGAGCTGTCCCTAGCTGTAGAGAGAGTAAGCACGCATCCTCGATGTGTGCCAGTGTTAATTGTCAGCGAGGAGATGTTATTCATACTGATTGTGGTCTCTCAGAGAGGAGGCCAAGGATCCAGCTGCAGAGGGAGGTACAGAGGCCCATCTTTTTTTTTTAGTTTGTTGATTAGAAATGAGAAATGTTGAAATCTGAGCTCTAGTCAATAGGCAATGGCCTGGCACAGATATTACTGTTGTCCAGGTGATCCAAGGTACAAAACAAGCTCAAGGAAAGATGTGCAAAGAACAAAAACAGGACAGAGGATAATATTACAATAATAGCTGGTTGTTTCCGGAACAGTTTCTTCCCTTCCACCAGATTTCTGAATGGTCCATGAACCCATGAACACTACCTCACAATTCTGTTCTCTTTTTGCACTGCTGATTTATTGGTTTGTATGGGCATTTCTTATCGTAACATAGAATATTTTATGTCTTACACTGTATTACTGCCACAAAACAACAGATTTCACGGCGTATGTCAGTGGCAATAAATCTGATGCTGATCCTGAACCCCCAGCTCACCAAACACTCTGCTGATGTACCACAGAGAGTGTCCTGACCGGCCGATGTACCGCGGAGAGCACCCTGACCGGCCGCTGTACCGCGGAGAGCGTCCTGACCGGCTGACATACCGCAGCGAGGGTTCTCACCGGTTGATGTACCGCGGAGAGTGTCCTGACCGGCCGATGTACGCGGAGAGCGTCCTGACCGGCTGACATACCGCAGCGAGGGTTCTCACCGGTTGATGTACCGCGGAGAGTGTCCAGACCGGCCAATGTACGCGGAGAGCGTCCTGACCGGCTGACGTACCGCAGCGATCATTCTCACTGGCTGACGTACGACGGAGAGCATCTTGACTGGTCGATGTACCGCGGAGAGCATCCTGACTGACTGCTGTACCACGGAGAGCGTCCTGACCGGTTGATGTACCGCAGCGAGCATTCTCACCGGTTGATGTACCGCGGAGAGCGTCCTGACCGGCCGACGTACTGCGGAGAGCATCCTGACCGGCCGCTGTACCGCAGAGAGCGTCCTGACCGGCCGCTGTACCGCGGAGAGCATCCTGACCGGCCGACGTACCGCAGAGAGCATCCTGAGCGGCTGACGTACCGCGGAGAGCATCCTGAGCGGCTGCTGTACCGCGGAGAGGGTTCTGACCGGTTGATGTACCGCGGAGAGCGTCCTGACCGGCCGATGTACTGCAGCGAGCGTTCTCACTGGCTGATGTACCACGGAGAGCATCCTGACCGGCCGACGTACCGCGGAGAGCGTCTTGACCAGCTGCTGTACCGCAGAGAGCATCCTGACTGGCCGACGTACCGCGGAGAGCATCCTGAGCAGCTGCTGTACCACGGAGAGGGTTCTGACCGGCCGACGTACCGCGGAGAGCATCCTGACCGGCCGCTGTACCGCAGAGAGCATCCTGACCGGCCGACGTACCGCGGAGAGCATCCTGAGCGGCTGACGTACCGCGGAGAGCATCCTGAGCGGCTGCTGTACCGCGGAGAGGGTTCTGACCGGTTGATGTACCGCGGAGAGCGTCCTGACCGGCCGATGTACTGCAGCGAGCGTTCTCACTGGCTGACGTACCGCGGAGAGCATCCTCAGCGGCTGCTGTACCGCGGAGAGCGTCCTGACCGGCTGCTGTACCGCGGAGAGCATCCTGACCGGCCGATGTACCGCAGCGAGCGTTCTCACTGGCTGACGTACCGCGGAGAGCATCCTGACCGGCCGATGTACCGCAGCGAGCGTTCTCACTGGCTGACGTACCGCGGAGAGCATCCTGACCAGCTGCTGTACCGCATAGAGCATTCTCACTGGCTGACGTACCACGGAGAGCATTCTCACTGGCTGACATACCGCGGAGAGCATCCTGACCAGCTGCTGTACCGCAGAGAGCGTTCTCACTGGCTGATGTACCGCGGAGAGCATCCTGACCGGCTGACATACTGCGGAGAACGTTCTGACTGGTTGCGTCACTCTCTGGTACAGAGGGGCCACTGCAGAGGATGAGAAAAAGCTGCAGACTGTTTTAGACCCAGCCATCTCTATCACGGGCACTAGCCTCCCACCACCAAGGGCATCGTCAAAAGGCAATGCCTCAGGAAGGCATCATTAAGGACCCTCACTATGAAGACATGCCCTCTTCTCATTCCTACCATCAGGGGAGAGTCACAGGAGTCTGGGAATGCACACTCAGTGTTTTGGTAACAGCTTCTTCTCTCCTCCATCAAACTTTTTTTGAACTCTCCAGGAATCCATGATCACTGTCTCATTATCCCTCAGTCTGCACTTTTTCCTGTGACGTGTGATTTTTGAGTTTTGTTTTCAGTGCCACGGCTACAGAACAGCAAAGTTCAGGACACGTGACCGAGGTCGCACTGCCAATCTGATTGCGAACGAGAGTCAGTGTTAAGAGACAAGGGCCCCAAAGGAGGGAAGTTAGGACAGGGAGGCAAGAGGTGGGTAACAGGGGAGACAAGGGGGTTTTTAAAAAAAAGGCTGATGGATCCAGGCGAGGAGCGAGGGAGGACGCGGTGGGAGGAAGATCGCGGTGGGAGGAAGATCGGAGGGTGAAAAGAAGGACAAAGCCTGCAAACGCTGAAGCGATTGGCTAGTCGATGGATGGGAATGGGTGATCACTGCCAGGCTACTCATAGAACGTAGAATTGTACAGCATAGCACAGCACAGCCCACAATATTGTGCCAACATTTTAATCTGATCAATCTAACCATTCCCTCCTACATGCCCATCCCTTCAAGATTCAAAAATTGTTTAATGTTATTTCCAGTAGACAAGTGTAAAGAATGAAGTGTGAGGGGGGATATTTGACAGAGGTAAACAAAACCATGAGGACTATAGACACACAGGGTAAATACAAGTAGCCTGCTCCCACTGACATTAGGTAAGACTACAACCAGAGATTGTGGGTTAAGGGTGAAAGGTGAAAAGTTTAAGGGGAACATGAAGGGAAACTTCTTCACTCAGAGGGTGGTGGGAGTGTGGAATGAGCTGCCAGCACAAGTGGTGCATGCAAGCTTGATTTCAACATTTAAGAGAAGTTTGGGTAGGTACATGGATGGTAGGGGTATGGAGGTCAATCAATGGGAGTAGGCAGTTTAAGTGGTTCAGCATGGACTAGACGGGCTGAAGGGCCTGTTTCTACTGTACTACTCTATTCCCCCCCTACCCACACCCTTCGCCCACCATATCACCTCCCTTATCTGGCTCCGTTTGCTTTCCATCTTTTAGTTCCCGTTACCACTTTCCTAGGCTTCATCTACCCATCACTCACCCACACCATCTCCAAAGTCTATACCTCAACCTATCACCCCTCCACCCCACCAACCCAACATCTACCAGCCCTCTCACCGTGCCCCCGCCTCATTTTACTGGGCATCTTCCTCCTCCACTCTCAGTGAGAGGATAAGAGGTAGATTACCCCCCCCCCCATAGAGAGTGGTGGGTGTGTGGAACATCCTGCCAGGGTGGCAGATACATTAGGAGCATTTTGAGACTCTAGGCAGGCACATGGATGAAAGAAAAATTGAGTTATTCGGGAGGGAATTGTTAGATTGATCTTGGAGTAAACTAAAAGGTCAGAACAACAAATGTGGGCTGAAGGGCCTTACTGTGCTGTACTGTTCTTTGTCCCAATTCTTTTCCTCCCACAGGTGTTGCTCGACTTGCTGAGGGCCTCCAGCAATATTTTTTGTCCATCAAAAATCCTTTAACTATGCCCATGTCCTTTTTTAAAATCGTATACACCTACCATGGGAAAATGATTCCACCTACTGTATAAACCTCTTATAATTTTATACCACTATCAGGTCATCCACAGTCTCCTTTCTGCAAGGGAAAGCACGCCTTGCCAACACAATCTTCTCTTAATGCCTGGATGTTGGCATTTAAGGCAACACCCCATTGGTATCCTTGTGTGCTTGAGTTCAAGAGGTAATTATGCAACTCTATAAAGCTCTGGTCAGAGCACCCTGGGAATATTGTGTTCTAATCTGGTCACCTCATTATAAGAAAGATGTGGAGGTTTTAAGAGGGTGCAGAGATTTCCCAGGATACCGTCTGGATTAGAGAGCATGCTTTATGAGGATAGGTTGAGTGAGATCGGGCTTTTCTCTGTGAACTAAAGGAGAATGAGATGACCTGATAGAGATGCATCCTTTGCTCCTACCAGATTTACAAACTCACTCTCTGCTCCATGTTGACAATACAGTACTGTGCAAAAGTCTCAGGCACCCTAGCTGTATATATTTTTTCTGTGTAGCGATATGTTCTTCCCCCTCATATTTCAATAAAATTTCTCTATTTGCCATGTTCGCATTAATTTCCCCGTTCATCAGCATTCATTAGTGTTACATTTGTTCATCATCAACATTCATTGGTGTTACATTTGTCCATTTAATACACACATGCTGTCCCCGTTTGACTTGCTAAAATTTATTACCTCGCACTTGTCGGGATTAAATTCCATCTGCCAATACTCCACATGGCTTTCCATCTGATCTAAAGCATGCCTGAGAGAATCTTCCTCACTATCCACACACAATCATTTCTTCTACATTCAAATCCAAATCATTTGAGCACTGCCTGGATCCTCACCATCCAGGCTGAGCTCTCTATCTCTACTACCATCAGATGGGAGATAGAAAGCGGAGGTCTCACACCACCAGGTTCTGGAACTGATTACCACTCAACCACCAGGCTCCTGAACCACTGTGAAGATCTTCACTCATCTCAAACCTGAACAGCGTCTACATCCTACAGACTCACTTTCAAAGACCGTTTACAACTCTCATTCTCAGCATTATTTTGTTATGCTCAGTCTGTCTTCTGCACATTGGTTGTTTGTCAGTCTTTAGGTATAGTTTTAAAAATTCTGTTCTATTTCTTTTTTTCCTGAAAATTCCTGCAAGAAAATAAAATTTTAGGGTAGCATAAGGTACCATGTTTGTACTTTGATGACAAATTTTTACTTTGAAGTTTGAACTTTGAAGGTCCACCTCCAATGCCTGTCGCGCACCACTAACCACAAGCTTCCAAAAAAAACAAAGGCACTTCCCTCACTTTCTATCTCCCATCACTAAGCCAATTCATCATCGAGTGGGTCATCTTGCCTTGAATGGAATTTGTCAGATGAACCACCTGACAATTTGAAAAGCAAAACCCAAGGCCAATAACAAAGGGCACGCTCCAATGCCTGAATAGCGATAACAAGTTTTGAAATCAATTAAAATCCTGAAAACTGTGGAGAAGGTTTAATAAATAGCAACTGTTAAAAGTATAGATGTGATTTAAAGTTAACAATCTCTTTGACCTCCCACCATCAGGCAGAAGGCACACAGTATAACTGTTATAAGGGCAACAACTTCTTCCCCCACGCTGTGAGACTTCTGAATACTTTACTACCATTGAGTACACATTATTTATGACAGTATTATACGATTCTATATTTAACTACGAGGGGTGATTGATAAGTTCGTGGCCTAAGGTAGGAGTCAATTTCAGAAAACCTAGCACATTCATTTTTTAACATAGTCCCCTCCTACATTTACACACTTAGTCCAGCGGTCGTGGAGCATACGGATCCCTTCTTTGTAGAAGTGGTCCACGGCAGTCGTGATTGATAAGTTTGTGGCCTAAGGTAGAAGGAGATGAGATATTAACTTTAAGCTTTCTGCACAATCACTCAAAGGGTTGACCTGCACGTGCATGTAACAAGAGCTGTATAACTCATCTCCTTCTACCACAAACTTATCAATCACCCCTGCTGTGGACCACCTGGAGGTCCAAGATGCTCCCCTCTCCACAAGGCGAGAAAGGGAACAGCAACAATATATATCACGTACAGCACAGAAAAGTAATATTAACACATAACACATTCTGCAGATCTACTATTTGACAAAGTGCATATATGACATACGAGGTGTGGTTGATAACTTGTTGTCCACGGGAAGAGCAAGGGCCGATACAGCTTGGCACCAGTGTCATCTCAGAGCAATGTGTGGTTAAGTGCCTTGCTCAAGGACACAACATGCTACCTCGGCTGGGGCTTGAACTCACTACCTGCAGGTTACTAGTCCAATGCCTTAACCACTTGGCCATGTGCCCATATAGGAGGGGACTATGTTGAAAAATAAATGTGCTAGGTTTTCTAAAATTGACTCCTTCTTACCTTAGGCCATGAATTTATCAACCACACCTCGTATGTCATATATGCACTTTGTCAAATTGTAGATCTACAGAAAGTGTTATGTGTTAATATTACTTTTCTGTGCTGTACGTGATATATATTGTTGCTGTTCCCTTTCTCGCCTTGTGGTGAATCATGCAGCAGCTTTTCTATTTCCATAGCATTTGACTATTTTTTTTTAAACGAGGCCAAGTTCTAGCTCAAAGCTGAACCCAGCACAGATGGAAGCATGCAAGGAGCCGGCCAGATTCCAGCCTGGGACCACTCACCTCAAAGCCAGGGGTTCTGATCCCACTACGTCACCATATACACGCACTGAACTTTGCGCCTTGGTCCTTGATGAACATTGTTTCATTTAGCTGTATACATGCCTACAGATGAATGACAATAAACTTGAACTTGCACAAGTTGAACGTGGTCGGAATGGTGGAAGGGAGTTTAGCAATAAACATCTTCCAAGAGGACCACACCTTATCCTTGGGTTTGGAGGCTTGAGTGTCTCAATGACCCAGAGAGCTATGTTGGCTGTAGTCTGGCCTTATCCTTCAGCTCTTGGTAGGGTCACCAATACCAAACAAGTGAAAGGGTTCCAGGCCAGATTGAGTGGTCCACTGGTCCTACAGATTCAGCTCCGGGCTAACAACCCTGCCTGGTAGAACTTAACTGTTACAGAAAGAGCACTGAGAATCCTTCTACATCAGAGGGTAACAGTATCCTGAGTCTCTGCCCGGGATTTGCATGACTGACAGTCGTGAAAACAGAGAGGAAGCTTCTGAGATGAAGGAAGCCCTGACCACCACCAGAGACAGAGGGGCTTCACTGTTGCTCTAAACGCCTGTGGTGTAACGGGCAGTAAGTAAACAATAAACAAAACACTGGTGAAACACAATTCAGGATAAATATCCAGAAATTTCATCTCAAACTAAATTATGTATATAATAAAAACACATCATCCTCAAAGACACTGTCATATGCCTGGGAAAGTTACTTTTTGGTTAAGATTTCTATTCCTTCAGACAACTCTATGCCAAGAAAGACACATGGATGAAAGAAAATATGGAGGGCTATGTAGAAGGGATAGATTGGATTGATCTTAGAGTAGATTAAAAGGCTGGCACAACATTGTGGGCTTAAGGGCCTGTACTGCTCTATGATTTGGAAATAAATTGATTTAGGCTTTCAATTAAGATATTCCTGTTGTGTGCTGTGTACATACATCTATTGATGCCTCTGGACACATCTTCAATGATGTTCCTGGAATCATCGGGTGTTTCGGGTCTTTCAACATCATACAACCTCCTCCAGGTGACCCAGCCGGGGCTGATCAGACCCCAGCTTGTGTCCAGATGGCTAGCTACTTATGACTCCATGGCTCCCCTCTTTTGAGCCACAGCCATCTTGAGGCCCTCTCTGCCGCATCAGTGGTACTGCGGATGGCTCTCCTCTTCCTCTCTCCCTCGATGCCCAAAATGCTGAAGGCTCTAACTAAAGAACGGGCTACAAATCCCCTACAACCAACCTCCACTGGGAGACACCTCGTTCTCCATCTTGCAGCTTCCCATCAACCCCTCCCTTCGCCGTTGCCTCCAGAATTTGGTTAACATCTTCATCCAACTGCTTCCACAGTGAAGTCATGTTAGCTGCAGGCCATTTGATCCGCCTCCTGTTAGACTTCATGTTAGAGGCATTAGTTTGCAACACTTGGAGGTTCCGGGCACTATGGAGTGACTCCGGGCCTGGCCCCTCCTTCGTCTCACCAGGTTGGACACCTGCGGGTTGTGCCGCTCCTGCTCCTGCCAGACACTTCATCCTCGCTTGATGGATCTTCAAGCCGCGATCGTTCTTGCAGATTTTGTCACATGCACACTGCTTCCTCATCGTCGTTTGTTCATTGCCTGGGTCTGACGTCGTTGTGTCCATCCGACTGGGGTGCTCATCCTTCCCCCCCCCCCCCGGGCACCCCAGGGGCACCTTTTCCTTAGATTCTAAGCTGTGCAAAGAGAGTGGTAGGCCCAGATGCATTAGGGACATTTAAGGATCTTTTAGACGGGCACATGGATGATAGATAAATGATGGGCTCTACAGGAGTGAAGGGTTAGAGTAGTTTAAAAGCCCAGCACAACATTGTGGGCTGAAGGGCCTGTATGGTGCTGTAATGTTGAAAATGAGTCATACAGCTTCTCAACTGGTTTCTCTTGTAGGCAGACAAGCGTGTCAGTGGAATATTGCAGGCCAGAATTGCCTTGTTGCAAGCTTAAGTTCTGACAGGAAGGAGGAGACAACAGATTCATTGATCACTTATCTAGATGATAGAGAGTTTATTTTTAATCAGGTTTTGTCAGATGCATTGTACAATGCCAATACTTTCAGTAAGCCATTTAATTTAGTATCTAGCATTGCCCATCTCTGTTGTGCACATTGTACAAAATACCATGATTTGAAAAACCAGGGAGTTGTATTACATAATTTATGATAATAGAACTTTAGGAAGAAAGAAAAAAAACGTTGAATGCAGCAGATTTGCTGACTTCAGTATATTTCCTTTTTCCATACACACTAGCTGTAAAGCTGTACCTCCAATGGAAAAGAAACAATGCAAGGGCAGCATGGATACTTCCTGGATCAGCAACTTTATACAAACAATACAAAGGAATATCTAGTATACAATAAGCCAGGCGCAATACATACACAAGACACTTCAGTACCATGGACAGATACAGGATTTTTAAATTAATACAGCATCCATATTTTATATAAATCAACTTGAGTTTGCAAACGTGCTGAGTTACTGAACCTAATCAGTGTGATATGATATATTTATATATATTAAATATCTTTGTGCATATATATAAAATATCACAAACACAGTGAGGTAAATACAACTTGGTCATTCCGGAGGTATCTTTAATTTAATGGAAAACTACATAAAAGGTTCAATTGCATGGTTTGAGTGTAGAATAAGGGTAATACCAGATACACTGAAGGGCTACATGAAGAAACACAAGGCAAGTGGGACTGTCCTGGACAGGGCAAGTTGTGGCACTCAATACAGGAAAAGAAAATACACAATGCTCCATAATCTGACATTAACATTACATATGTAGCAGTATTGTCTGCACTGAGAGTTGCCATGGGTAGATTTAGCATAGTAATAAACCAGCATATCCAATATGCACATTTAACATGCCACACAGATCACAGCAATTACTATGGTTTCAGAGGGAGGTGCGCATTTTGCTGCGCACATAAGCCAACCATACAAAACTTGTAATATGTTTAAGGATGTTTTCTGCCCTATACATTAGACCTATGACAATGTACTCAGTGATTACTTACAACAGGAATGACTGATGAGTAATTTTTTTAAAGACGAGCAACCACACATTTACCCAAGGGTTTAAGCAGCAGTTCTGCCACTTCAAGTGCCTCCATTGCTTGCAATAATAATACTGTTTCTCAGCCAGGGAACTAAACACTTTGACATTAAGAACAAGAGAAAAGATCTGGATTTACTTGAACTAAATGCAACATTTACTATATAATTTTGTCCACACTTTTCTTTTACCAGGTCTGATATATGTTAATCATAATATAAAAAGCTGTAGCAATAAAAATCTTTTCTTACTGTGGGCTTTCTTATTTGAAAATATATAATATATGCAAGCTAAGTTAAAACTAAAAGTTAGACTAACATATTATAGAATGGAGGTAATTTTAATGCAACCAGGTAATATTTGGTTAGTTGCGTAGTTGCCAAATTCAAGGAACAATACTGCACAGTAGTGCTGTAATAAATACAAGTTGCTAAAGTCACTTCATCCTTGGGTTTAATTAGGATGTTGAACCTTTGAAGCTATCTTCACAGGCTTGATAAAGCACTCAGTAATCAATAAATGCAGTGTAAGAAGTGCATCTTAAAGTTGTGAGGGGGTGGGATTTTGTTTTGGGGCTGTTTTTTCCCTCAAAAAGCTGTTAGCAGACTAAGTGCTCCAAGAGAAATAAACAGTAGGCAGGCAGATAACCTTGGATTTACACACAGTTTGAGAACTTATCGTGCAACCTAATAAGGCCTGTGATGGCTTTCTTTTGTGCAAATAAAGAGGCAGATTCCAAGTTGCAAATGTTGTAGAAGGTAATAGGGCAGGAAAGATACCCTTAAGAAACACCTACTGCAATTTCATAATGTGCCGCAGAAACATGGCCTCAGAAATTAACAGAATCATCTAATAAAGCCACAGTGGAAGTATTCAAGCACAAAAAAAATCTTCCCCTTTGTCCTCAACTCACCTCCCCCCAAACACAAATAAAATTCATTCTGGGGTTAAAAAATACAGAAACATTGCTCGGATAGAAACTGAGCAGCATGGAAATCATAGGGGAAAATAATTTGCAGGAAGAAATTGATTTAATTCAGATTTTGAACTGCTTTGCTAACTTGTTCCTGCAAAACATTGCCTTTTCAAAATCCAAGATCTGGTATACTCCAGATAGAAAGTTCATTTAAGTAACTATAGTTACAATTCTAAATTCATTAAAGCTAATGTGATTTTAATGGCACTGATAAGAAAGTAAAATGTTTTCACTTCAAAAAGATGGCATGATAAATTGCAAACATTTAATGCATTGAATAAGACTTGGTTGGGTCATTAGTGTTATAATGCAAAGAGAGAAAAATAGGCAAATATTTGTCAAGATAAATCTACATACTATCCCATGTACAATAACAATCAATCGTTTGACTGCTATTATTTAGTGAGAAAATGCATTAGAATTTTATTTGGTTGAGAGGCATTTCTATTTTAAAAGTCTAAAATGGCAAAATAACCATTTCTTAGCAAAAACTAAGCAACCTTTGACTACTAGTGGAACCCCAACCCATCCCCATCTAATACTTTCTCCTCCCCACCACAACCTAACACCCCCGCCCACCCCAAGAAAAAAAGGAAAGCCTCCATTATCAGGGGACCAAGTTTCAGAAGTGTAAGTACGTTCCTTGCTATTTTAAGTAGCTGCTCCACCACAAACCTATGAGCAACAGAGGTGCACATTCCATTTCTGGCGTTCATGAAGAGAGGGGTATGCATCTAGAGCACGCAATTAGGAATCGACATTCGTAAGTTTAAAAACAAGAACTCCAAAGATGTAAGTGCAAAAATGTCCAGTTAAAACGAAGTTGAACTTATCAAATAAAACCTGCCAATTGAAGCCCCTCATCTAATTATCTCTAAACTTAGAAATTATCCGTGATTACGATAGTGTTTTTCTTTAAAATAGAAGGTGTGGCTACCATTCATAGGCTTGAATTTGTGTATCTACTTCAATAACTCACAATATACTAACAGCCTCATCTCCGCAAATAGCAACAGCTTTCAATTTTGTTCCCAGAAGAAAAATACAGGCCATTTCAACATGGTGAAGTAGCTTTTCAAACCAAATGTGGTGTAGAATTCTTGACTCAAAGCTTTAGCAAACAAGGTGATGATAGATTGCAAGGCATCAACATTATAATCACTATGTTGAATTTCTAAGCAGTGAAACTAGTACTCAACCCTTAGAGTACTTTTTTGTGTGTAATACTGTATCTTGCACAGAAATTTCATTCCTTTGCGGGACTAGCCCCATTACCAGTCTCTCCAAAATTTTTGGGGCAGTATTGGTAAAGGCCGAAGTGTTCCAGCTTTTCTACTATTAAGACCAATAATAAAACTTTGTCGTCAAGTTAAATGTTAATTAAAAAACCCTACGCTACATAATATGTCAATGTCCTGGGAAGGTGGCGTTCAGTGCACAGAGTGGAGCTCAGCCTGCACCCAGCACGTCCATTAGAGAGCTTTGTATGGTGGGAATTTCCTATGTGACTTAGAAAATGCGGTGCAGACAGAGTGATCCATCTTCTGCTCCCTCGATGAGGTAGAACAAGAATCCCTTCCAACAGAACTGCAATCCAATTGCAGTTAGCATCCTGTCAACTTGATCTCCGGACTGCCTGTGACTACATTTTTATGCCTTCCTGCTGGCTGAGCTGAGACAGCGTTTTCTTGATCCGAAGAGCAGTTAATCTGGCTGCTCCATTGGCGTACCAACACTCGCGCATGATTTTGGCCATTACGCGGAGAGCCTGCACCAAAAAATATGACAGGATTAGATCAGATTATACTGTCTAGTTGTAGATATACTAACAAGATCTCCAAGTTACAGACTGCCTGCACACTGTGATTAAACAATGCAAATCTGATTTCACCCATTTCCCAAAATGGGAGTAGAATGCCTAAACAAAAAAAACATTCATAAACTAGAATTCAATACGAAAACCAGAGATTTTTAACTATTCATCATTTAGAATACAATAGTGATAATTTTAGTCATCAAATGCCATTAAAGATACTGCTATTTTACCTCTGTAGTCACTCTCTCATATACTTGGATGTATCCTTTCATGTGCAAAACCAGGCAGCTCAAGCGAGGATGTTTTACCATATCGCTGCCAGGCAAACAATCTTGCAGTCGTAGCACACTACAGCATAGAAACAGGCCCCTCGGCCCTTCTAGTCCATGCCTAATATTCTGCCTAGTCCCACCGACCTGTACCTGGGCCACTGTCCTCCATACACCTCCATTCCAAACCTTTTAAATGTTGAAATCTACTCTTGATTTCTGTCCTTGTCCAACACAAAAGTGTTAGCACAATTTATAGTGACATTAATGCAAGCACTGGTTGGAGAATCAGCAAAGCCCTTGTATACTTAGTAAAATCTGCAATTAAATCTTTCAAAAAGGCAACAACATTTATCTCCAATACAGTAAATTTATAATAAGAGTAACATTTATAAAATAAAATTAAAAGAAAATTAGAAAATAGTGTAAATTAAGTTCAAGCAAAAATTAGATTAGATTAGATTATGAGGAAACTCAGTCCTCGTTTATTGTCATTTAAAAATGCATGCATTAAAAAAATGATGAACATTCCCCCAGAATGGTATCACAAGAAAACACAGGACAAACCAAGACTAAAACTGACAAAACCACATAATTATAACATATAGTTACAACAGTGCAAAGCAATACCATAATTTGATAAAGAGCAGACCATGGGCACGGTAAAAAAAAATCTCAAAGTCCCGAAAGACTCATCATCTCACACAGACGGTAGAAGGGAGAAACACTCCCTGCCATGAACCTCCAGGCGCCGCCAACTTGCCGATGCAGCACCATTGGAAGCACCCGACCGCAGCGGGCTCTCAGTCCGTCCAAAAACTTAGAGACTCCAACCAGCTCCTCTGACACAGCCTCTCCGAGCACCATCCTCTGCCAAGCGCTTCGACCCCGCCCCAGCCGCCGAGCAACAAGCAAAGCCAAGGACTCGGGGCCTTCTCCTCCTGAGGTTCTGGACCACACAGTAGCAGCAGCAGCAAAGCAGGCATTTCAGAAGTTTCACCAGATGTTCCTCCGTACTCTCATGTCCGTCTCCATCAAATCAGGATTGTGCACAGCACCCTACTTGACAAATAACAGACATCACCACTGGAGTGGCCGCTGCGAGCTGCGTCACGTCTCCACCTTCTCCTTCTCCTTAACAATTAACAGAATTAACAATGTTCCTGTTGCATTCACAAGCACATCTCATTGAGCAGCCTAATGAACTGATTAAACACAGCACAATAATTATAGAATACATGGAATTTCAACTCATTTTAGAAATCACAATCTTATACTGTTGCCAGCTGGTGACGTAGTGGCATCAGCGCTGGACTCCGGGGTGAGAGGTCCCGAGTTCAAATCCAGCCGGCTCCTTTGCACGCTCTCCATCCTGTGTCAAGTGTCGAGCTAACAACTCGACCTCGTAAAAAAAAAACCTGAAGAGGGATGGGCTCACCAGGTTTCAGATGCCCAAGACACGCCGTACGACGAGCATACCAAGAAGATCGGTGCAAAAAGCTTGTCATGATGACGCCCCAACGACTCCACCAGGAGTTAAGGGCGCGCGCGCACACACACACACAAAGCTTATATTGTGTTCTGCTCAACTAGGTCTCAAAGTATTCCGTCTCCCTCCCTCTCATTCCATTTTGTCAAACAGTGCCCCTTGCCAGAGTATGAATCTTCTGTTAGTTTCTCATACTCCATGACAAGAGACCATCCAGTTCAATCGTTTTCATCACTTTAACCTCAGCACCTCTTTCAGGTTACCCATGACTATTTACTAGTTGCCTCAGCCCCTCTTTCAGGTTATCCATGACTGATTACTAGTTGCCTCAGCACCTCTTTCAGGTAACAACCAGCTCTCACCAAATCCCCACTTCCTTGTAACATTAGCAACCTGGGTTCAGTTCGCACTGCTGGGAATTTACTACAGGCCACGGTCATAATGAAGTTGTTCTTGCATTGGTGTGGCCTGATTCTCCTAGCTCAGGAGTTCCCAACCTGGGGTCCACAAACCCCTCACTTAATGATAGGGGCCCACTGCATAAAAAAAGGTTGGGAACCCTTGTCCTAGATAGAGTGGACGTGGAAAGGTTGTTTCCTATAGCGGCAGAGTCCAGGACTGAATCTGTGGAATTAATTGCCTCAGATGGCTGTGCAGGCCAAGTCACTGGATTTATTTAAAGCAGAGATTGATAAGGTTCTCGATTAGTCAAGGCGTTAAAGGTTATGGTGAGAAGGCAGGAGAATGGGGTTGAGAGGGATAATAAATCAGCCATGGTGGAGCAGACTTGATGGGTCAAATGGCCTTATTCTGCTCCTATGTCTTATCTCTTATTGTCTTCCAGTAATACCTTTTGTGAGTGTCTATTAAATCAACACTCTGACATTTCAGTGGCAATAATACGGCAACTCGAGAAACCTGGTCTTTTCTCAAACTGAGTGTTCTTAATAATTATCACTTTTGCCAAATGGCGCAGAGCTGTCCGATAGAGAAAAAAAAGGACGGTTTCTGTGCTTTGGGAAAACTAGGCATACATCGACAAGGATTTTTAAAATCTTTTTAATCTTTGGCTTATCTGTCTAAAAGCAGAGAACTTTAATGTATCAAATTGATACTTGCCAAGTATCAAAGCCAAGATTGAGAATGAAGCTGCCTTGCTTTGAAACTAAAGCTTCAAGTCTGCTTGAAATGTGGTCCATAATTATTGGACTTGAAGCACAAAGTTTCTTCAGAACACAACTAAACCTGAGGAGAAAATTAATGCAAGGTTCAGAAGCAAGATAGAGCTATTAATTCTTACATTTGACAGGGATACTTTTAATTCTGGGTGACGGAGTGGAGCAACTTCTCTACCAAAGGAGCTGTAAGGTGCTTCTTCTCTCCACTGGCCTGCAAGTCACCCTTACGCAAGATGTAGCACCTGCTTAGTCCCCCGATCAGGATCACGTGAAGTCATGGGAGCAGGTGGTGGATGGTCGTATGAGCAGCTGGGGCATATCACAAGCCCTGGTTATGCAGCCACCAACACCAGGCAGACAATTTCTGAAGAGTATTGATAATGGCTGGGGTCACCATCTTGTAAAGACACACTGCCCAGAAGGCGCCAATGACAAACCACTTCTGTAGAAACATTTGTCAAGAACAATCATGGTCGTGGAAAGACCACGATTGCCTACATCATACAACTTGGCACATAAAGTTCTATTCAAAAGGTTCAAAGAAACATCTAAACAAGCCTGATGTATTTTGGAAACAAGTCCTGTGGACTGATGAAGTTAAAAGATAACTTTTTGGCTGCAATAAGCAAAGGTATATTTAGAGAAAAAAGGGTGCAGAATTTCATGAAAAGAACACCTCTCCAACTGTTAAGCACAGGGATGGATCGATCAAGCTTTGGGCTTGTGTTGCAGCCAGTGACACGGGGAACATTTACTGGTAGAGGGAAGAATGAATTCTATTAAATATAGCAAATTCTGGAAGCAATCATCACACCGTCTGTAAAAAAGCCGAAGATGAAAAGAGGATAGCTTCTACAACAGGATAATGAACCTGAATACACCTTGAAATCCACAATGGACTCCCTCAAGAGGCTCAAGCTGAAGGTTTTGCCATGGCCCTTACAGTCCCCTGACCTAAACATCATCGAAAATCTGCGGATAGACAATAGGTGCAGGAGTAGGTCATTCGGTCCTTCGAGCCAGCACCGCCATTCACTGTGATCATGGCTGATTATCCACAATCAGTATTCAGTTCCTGCCTTATCCCCATAACCTTTGATTCCGCTATCTTTAAGAGCTCTATCCATCTCTTTCTTGAAAGCATCCAGAGACTTGGCCTCCACAGCCTTCTGGGGCAGAGCATTCCATATATCCACCACTCTCTGGGTGAAAAAGGTTTTCCTCAACTCCGTTCTAAATGGCCTACCCCTTATTCTTAAACTGTGGCCTCTGGTTCTGGACTCGCCCATCAGCGGGAACATGCTTCCTGCCTCCAGCGTGTCCAATCCCTTAATAATCTTATATGTCTCAATAAAATCCCCTCTCAGCCTTCTAAATTCCAGAGTATACAAGCCCAGTCGCTCCAATCTTTCAACATATGACAGCCCCACCATCCCAGGAATTAACCTTGTGAACCTACACTGCACTCCCTCAATAGCAAGAATTTCCTTCCTCAAATTTGGAGACCAAAACTGCACACAGTACTCCAGGTGTGGTCTCACCAGGGCCCTGTACAGCTGCAAAAGGACCTCTTTGCTCTAATACTCAATTCCCCTTGTTATGAAGGCCAGCATGCCATTAGCTTTCTTCACTGCCTGCTGTACTTGCATGCTTGCTTTCAGTGATTGATGTACAAGAACACCTAGATCTCGTTGTGCTTCCCCTTTTCCTAACTTGACTCCATTTAGATAATAATCTGCCTTCCCGTTCTTGCCACCAAAGTGGATATCCTCACATTTATCCACATTAAACTGCATCTGCCCACTCAACCAGCCTGTCCAAGTCACCCTGCATTCTCATAACATCGTCCTCACATTTCACACTGCCACCCAGCTTTGTGTGATCAGCAAATTTGCTAATGTTACTTTTAATTCCCTCATCTAAATCATTAGTATATATTGTAAACAGCTGCGGTCCCAGCACTGAACCCTGCAGTACCCGACTGGTCATCGCCTGCCATTCCGAAAGGGACCCGTTAATCACTACTAGTCCTGACGAAGGGTCTCGGCCTGAAACGTCGACTGCGCCTCTTCCTATAGATGCTGCTTGGCCTGCTGCGTTCACCAGCAACTTTGATGTATGTTGCGTTAATCACTACTCTTTGTTTTCTGTCAGCCAGCCAATTTTGAATCCAAAAGAGCAGTGTATGCAAGAAGACCCAAGAATCTCACAGAACTAGAAGCCTTTTGCAAGGAAGAATGGGCGAAAATCCCCCAAACAACAATTGAATAGTCATAGTCATACTTTATTGATCCCGGTGGAAATTGGTTTTCGTTACAGTTGCACCATAAATAATAAATAGTAATAGAACCATAAATAGTTAAATAGTACTATGTAAATTATGCCAGTAAATTATGAAATAAATCCAGGACCAGCCTATCGGCTCAGGGTGTCTGACCCTCCAAGGGAGGAGTTGTGAAGTTTGATGGCCACAGGCAGGAATGACTTCCTATGACGCTCTGTGCTGCATCTCGGTGGAATGAGTCTCTGGCTGAATGTACTCCTGTACCCACCCAGTACATTATGTAGTGGATGGGAGACATTGACCAAGATGGCATGCAACTTAGATGGCATCCTCTTTTCAGACACCACCGTCAGAGAGTCCAGTTCCATCCCTACAACATCACTGGCCTTACGAATGAGTTTGTTGATTCTGTTGGTATCTGCTACCCTCAGCCTGCTGCCCCAGCACACAACAGCAAACATGATAGCACTGGCCACCACAGACTCATAGAACATCCTCAGCATCATCCTCAGCTAAGACTCTTAGCTGGCTACAGAAAGCGTTTACAAGCTGTGATACTTGCCAAAGGGGATGTTACTAAATACTGACCATGCAGGGTGCGCAAACATTTGCTTTGGGCCCTTTTCCTTTTTTGTTATTTTGAAACTGTAGAAGATGGAAATAAATAAGTTTTCTTGCTTAAAATATTAAAGAAATGTGTCATCTTTAACTTTATGCCTTTTGGAAATCAGTTCATCTTTTACTCGCCTAGCTATTCACAGTAACATAAATTTTGACCAGGGGCTCCCAAACTTTTGTATGCCAGAGTATATAGCTAATGTTAATAGTAGAAATTTATGTGGACTAGGAATAGTGACAGGTGAAGTTGTTCTTCCCCTTTATTTGCTGCAGTACCTGCAGGGGCATTAATTACATGGTGCACTTGAAGGATTCCAGGTAAATTCCTGGGTGAGCTTTTGCAAAAGGGAGGTTCTATTTCCAAGTAAAGGCCCTAAACTATCTAACAGAATCAAAGTAATTTCCAGCATCTGCAGATTTCCTCTTGGCTTGTAACAGAACTGGGAACAAGTGTTTCATGCATGTTCTGATTTCCCCAACTACAAAGCTAATTGCAACTTCAATGAATTGTTCAGAAAACAAACGTAGGTTGACAGGGCTCTAGAGGGTGGAGACTACATTGTATATAGCATATCCAGTAAGCAAATCCACTTCAGCAAATTTGACTACATTTAATCCTGAGAACTAACACGTGGCAAGTAAAATCTATGTTGCATTAAAAGTCAGGTTAATCATCATCCTTTTGATGTTACCAGAGTCTCCTTTAACATCTTTACCTCGGTAAGAAACTGAACTGACCCAGCTGGAGCTTAGGAGACAACATGCTTAACGGCGTCTCCTTTGCTTGCATCTTCAGAAACAGCTCCATTTCCATCCTTAATATCTCTATCCTTACAGGGTTCTTTTGAAGACCTTGACCTGGAGTTACATGCTGACTTCGGCCCTTTGTGGGAATGGAACCCGCTCTCAAGGTCTCAAGACTGGCCGTTATCCGATATACCAAGGATGCAGCCTAGAAGATCAGCGCGCCTTCGGAGTTCCGGGATTTCGTGGCTCTGGAGGTGGGTGAACTCAAGGTCAGTGCCTCTGCTGGGAATCGGTGTGTTGTGTGAGACAGAAGATCGAAAGCAGCAAGCTGGCTGCTGGCTGTGTGCCTAGAGGCCTGAGTTCTTTGGGCACAGGGCTTGGAAAATGGAAATAGAATTTGCATGTAGAAATAGAGTGAAATGTGTCATTTGTGTCAAATCAAATCAGTGAGGATTAAGTTGAGGGCAGCCTGCAAGTGTTGCCACGCTTCTGGTATCAACACAACATGCCCACAACTAACCATACCTGTACATCTTCGAAAGGTGGGACAAAAATAGAGTACCTGGAAGAAACCCTTGTGATCACCGGGAGAATGTACAAGTTCCTGACAGTTGTGGGATTTGAATCCTGATCAGTGCGAGCTGGTAGTATAAACCACCAACCACTACACTACACTACTGTACTGCAAGGAGAATAAGTTACACATCTACAGGTTTAAAAATATTCCTGTCACATAATACATGAAATAGGATTTAAACTTTTAATTAGGAGTTCACACTAAGTAGCTACACTCCACCACTGAGCACATCTACACAGAGAGTTGGGGTTAGGTTCTCTTCTCATTGCTGCCATCGGGAATGAGGTACAGGAGCCTCAGGACCCACACCACCAGGTTCAGGAACAGTTATTACCCCTCAACCATCAGGCCCTCGAACCAAAGGGAATAACTTCACTTGCCCCATCATTGAAATGCTCCCACAGCCTATGGACTCACTTTCACGGACTCACCTCATGTTCTCAATATTTATCAATTGATTCATTGATTAATTAATTATCATTACTTTTTTCCTGTTCTTTTTGTATTTGCAGCTTGTTGTGTTTTGCACATTGGTTGTTTGTTCGCCCTGTTAAGTGTGGTCTTTCATTGATTCCACTATGGTTATTGGATTTAATGACCGTACCCACACAAAATAAAGAATCCCAGGGTTGTATATGGTGACATACGTACTTTGATAATAAGTTTACTTTGAAATTTCATAAATCTGGATTTCATCAGGTATTTCACTGCACTAATTTTCAAGCATTAGTGTAGTGTAGAAATAAAATATGGACTTTCAGTGGCCTTTTAGTTTGATTACAGGAAAACTTAAGGTACTTGGTTGCTTTACATGACAAAAGTTTTACAATTTAGCGTAGCATTCTGATGTTAGGGTGCCTCTATTTTTGCATAAACAGAAGTACTAATCACAAGGAAGCTACTATATGGTATGGCTTCACTAAATTTCTTCAGACTTGTTTTAAAAGAACAGAACTTTGTTTTCAAATCTGATCCAACGAGGGGAACTATATGTTTACTCTCCCGTCTTCCCTCTACCACACCGCCAAAGTCCTAATAGATGCCCCAGCCTGCAAGATGAATAAATATCCAAGGATTAGAAATAAGCAAAAAGGCTAAATACTATTTGACTTAAACCAATTTTAACATTGTGTTGATTGTTTTTGTTTTTATTTAGAGAAACAGCACAGTAACAGGCCCTTCCAGCCCAATTACCCACATCTTTGAAACATGGGAGCGAACTAGAGCACCTGTAGGAAACCCGTGCAGTCACAGGGAGAATGGAAAAGCTCCTCACAGACAGACAGAATTGAACCCGGGTGGCTGGTGCTGTAATTGTGTCAATGCTAACCGCCATGCTACCACGTCACTCATTCAGGAAATTCTTATTTCAGGTAAAACTATGAGAAGTATAGACAGGGTAAATACAAGCAGGCTTTTTCCACTGGGGTTGGATGGGACTACAGCAAGAGGTCATGGGTTAAGGGTGAAAGATGAAAAGTCTGGGGAACAAGGCCGGGAACTTCTTCATTCAGAGGGTTGTGAGCATGTAGATCGAACTGCCAGCACAAGCGGTGCATGCAATTTTGACTTAAATGCTTAAGAGAAGTTTGGATAGGTATATGAATGGTAAGGGTATGGAGGGCTTTGATCTCAATGAAGATCAATGAAAGAAAGCAGTTTAAGTGGTTCGGCACAAACGAGATGGGCCAAAAGGCCTATTTCTGTGTTGTAACTCTATGACTATTAGATGACCATTTTATCTTGAATTTGGTTTCAAATTTACAATTAATGTATTGTCTAAAGTATTCCTGAATAGGGTTTAAAGAGCATCTATTGATTCAATGAACCGAACTCATGCAAAAAGTTTCAAGGTCCTGTTTAAAGAAAATCCTGCGATCTGCAGATGCTAAGCTCAATAACTACTCGATACTTGCCTTAATAGGGTATCAGAAATAACCAGGTACCACATGTATAAAAAGTGAAGATAACACTTGATTTCTGTGAAGACACTTAAATTTGGCACAAATCACTCTTCATAGAATGTTGCCTCTGCCCTGCTTTTGTTCACAGTTATTAACTGACTGATCGAGTGAAGTTCTGGTCACTGCTTGATACTTGAGTTTGTGTTGCAAATAATACTTGCCACTTAACAGCCCCAGCCTGGATGTTCTCCAGCTCTCAGTACTTGCAGGCAGCAAGGGCTTCATTAGCTAAGAAAGTTGCTGATGACTAGTACCAATTAACCAGTTGGATTTGTTCTGCTCTGGGCACAAGACAGCTGGGTACCTTTCCACATTGTCAGGTAATTGCCAAAGCTGCAACTCTAATGGAATAAACTTGGCCAGAGCACGTCTTCAACATCAACAAGAGAAAATCTGCAGAGGCTGGAAATTCAAGCAACACACACAAAATGCTGGAGGAACTCAGCAGGTCAGGCAGCATCTATGGGAAAAGATACAGTCGCTGTTTCGGGCCAAGATGAAGGGTCTCAGGCTGAAACATCGACTGTATTTTTGTCCACAGGTGCTGCCTGACCTGCTGAGGTCCTCCAGCATTTTGTGTGTTGCACATCTTCAACAAGGGATATTGGAAACTTGGTTCTGGAAGAGAGAGATATCTACAATAAATATAGGCAGCATGGAGTAAATGAGGTGTTCGAGGAATATAAAGAATGTAAAAAGAATCTTAAGAAAGAAATTAGAAAAGCTAAAGGTTACGAGGCTGATTTGGCAAGTAGGGTGAAAATAAATCCAAAGGGTTTCTACAGTTATATTAATAGCAAAAGGATAGTGAGAGATAAAATTGGTCCCTTAGAAAATCACAGTGGACAGCTATGTGTGGAACCAAAAGAGATGGGGGAGATTCTGAACAAATTATTTTCTTCGGTATTCACTAAGCAGAAGGATATTGAATTGTGTAAGGTAAGGGAAACAGGTAGGGAAGTTATGGAAACTATGATGATTAAAGAAGAGGAAATACTGGCACTTTTAAGGAATATAAAAGTGGATAAGTCTCTAGGTCCTGACAGGATATTCCCTAGGACCTTGAGGGATGTTAGTGTAGAAATAGCAGGGGCTCTGACAGAAATATTTCAAATGTCATTAGAAACAGGGATGGTGCCGGGGGTTTGGCATATTGCTCATGTTGTTCCATTGTTTAAAAAGGGTCATAGAAACATAGAAACATAGAAAATAGGTGCAGGAGTAGGCCATTCGGCCCTTCGAGCCTGCACTGCCATTTATTATGATCATGGCTGATCATCCAACTCAGAACCCCGCCCCAGCCTTCCCTCCATACCCCCTGACCCCCGTAGCCACAAGGGCCATATCTAACTCCCTCTTAAATATAGCCAATGAACTGGCCTCAACAGTTTCCTGCGGCAGAGAATTCCACAGATTCACCACTCTCTGTGTGAAGAAGTTTTTCCTAATCTCGGTCCTAAAAGGCTTCCCCTCTATCCTCAAACTGTGACCCCTCGTTCTGGACTTCCCCAACATCGGGAACAATCTTCCTGTATCTAGCCTGTCCAATCCCTTTAGGATCTTATACGTTTCAATCAGATCCCCCCTCAATCTTCTAAATTCCAACGAATACAAGCCCAATTCATCCAGTCTTTCTTCATATGAAAGTCCTGCCATCCCAAGAGTAAATCTGGCAATTATCGGCCTGTGAGTTTGACGTCAGTGGTGGGTAAATTGATGGAAAGTATTCTTAGAGAAGGTATATATAATTATCTGGATAGACAGGGTCTGATTAGGCAGTCAACATGGATTTGAGCGTGCTTGACAAATCTTATTGAATTTTTTGAAGAGGTTACTAGGAAAGTTGACGAGGGTAAAGCAGTGGATGTTGTCTATATGGACTTCAGTAAGGCCTTTGACAAGGTTCCACACAGAAGGTTAGTTAGGAAGGTTCAATCGTTAGGTATTAATATTGAAGTAGTAAAATGGATTCAGCAGTGGCTGGATGGGAGATGCCAGAGAATAGTGGTGGATAACTGTTCGTCAGATTGGAGGCCGGTGACTAGTGGTGTGCCTCAGGGAACTGTAATAAGTCCAATGTTGTTTGTCATATACATTAATGATCTGGATGATGGGATGGTAAATTGGAATAGTAAGTATACAGATGATACTAAGATAGGTGGAGTTGTGGATAATGAAGTAGTTTTTCAAAGCTTGCAGAGAGATTTAGGCCAGTTAGAAGAGTGGGCTGAAAGATGGCAGATGGAGTTTAATGCTGATAAATGTGAGGTGCTACATTTTGGTAGGACTAATCAAAATAGGACATACATGGTAAATGGTAGGGCATTGAAGAATGCAGTAGAACAGAGGGATCTAGGAATAATGGTGCATAGTTCCCTGAAGGTGGAATCTCATTTGGATAGGGTGGTGAAGAAAGCTTTTGGTATGCTGGCCTTTATAAATCAGAGCATTGAGTATAGGAGTTGGAATGTATGTTAAAATTGTACAAAGCATTGGTAAGGCCAAATTTGGAGTATTGTGTACAGTCTGGTCACCAAATTATAGGAAAGATGTCAACAAAATAGAGAGAGTACAGAGAAGATTTACTAGAATGTTACCTGGATTTCAGCACCTTAGTTACAGAGAAAGGTTGAACAAGTTGGGTCTTTATTCTTTGGAGCATAGAAGGTTGAGGGGGGACTTAAAAGAGGTATTTAAAATTATGAGGGGGACAGATAGAGTCAACGTGGATAGACTTTTTCCACTGACAGTAGGGGAGATTCAAACAAGAGGACATGAGTTGAGAGTTAGGGGGCAAAAGTTTAGGGGTAACATGAGGGGGAACTTCTTTACTCAGAGAGTGGTGGCTGTGTGGAACGAGCTTCCAGCAGAAGTGGTTGAGGCAGGTTCGATGTTGTCATTTAAAGTAAAATTGGATAGCTATATGGACAGGAAAGGAATGGAGGGTTATGCGCTGTGTGCAGGTCGGTGGGACTAGGTGAGAGTAAGCGTTTGGCACGGACTAGAAGGGCCGAGATGGCCTGTTTCCGTGCTGTAATTGTTATATGGTTACATTACCCATTCTGTTTTTTTAAAAATCTAGTATACAAAGGAGTATCTTGCTATCACGAGCAATAAACCAAACTGATTGCTGATTGGCTTCTATGACAACAGGGGAGAGACCTGCAGACTTCACACACCTTAAGCTATGCCTTTGCACTCAGTGACTCCACCATAACAGAGACAGAGGATGTGATGCCTTCTTTTACTAAAGGACAAGATGTGAGAGAAATGCAGTTAATGGGATTATCTAGTTTACCTATAGTATGTTGATCTCTACTTGTTAGCACCTTATTCTGAAGAGAGCATCTATTGCCTTCTGTAGGTCTCTACATGCTCGAAGGATTGATCACATGCCCAATGGTGACAGCAGAGTGGGCATGCCAGACCAAGAGGTTACAGACTGAGTATGTGGTACTGCTGCTGTTGGCCACAGAACGCATAGGATCCAGATGTAGGAACTCCAAAATCTTCTCCAAATTTATCTGATTTACTATGAATGTACATGATGGGCACCATCAAACGTGAAGGACAGCATTTTGCCTCTACAACAGTCAATGGGAGAGGTCCATGGCATTGAAAAAGATTGGGAACCCTTGCCCTACAAGAATAAATGGATAAATGTGAGGTTATCCACTTTGGTGGCAAGAACAGGAAAACAGATTATTATCTGAATGGTGGCTGATTAGGAAAAGGGGAGATGCAATGAGACCTAGGTGTCATTGTACTCCAGTCATTGAAAGTGGGCATGCAGGTACAGCAGGCAGTGAAAAAGGCGAATGGTGTGCTGGCATTCATAGCAAGAGGATTCGAGTACAGGAGCAGGGAGGTACTATACTGCAGTTGTACAAGGCCTTGGTGAGACCACACCTGGAGCATTGTGTGCAGTTCTGGTCCCCTAATCTGAAGAAAGACATTCTTGCCATAGAGGGAGTACAAAGAAGGTTTACCAGATTGATTCCTGGGATGGCAGGACTTTCATATGATGAAAGACTGGATCGACTAGGCTTGTATTCTCTGGAATTTAGAAGATTGAGGGGGATCTTATTGAAACGTATAAAATTCTAAAGGGATTGGACAGGCTAGATGTAGGAAGCTTATTCCCGACGTTGGGGAAGTCCAAAACAAGGGGTCACAGTTTGAGGATAAAGGGGAAGCCTTTTAGGACCGAGATTAGGAAAAACTTCTTCACACAGAGAGTAGTGAATCTGTGGAATTCTCTGCCACAGGAAACATTTGAGTCCAGTTCATTGGCTATATTTAAGAGGGAGTTAGATATGGCCCCTGTGGCTAAAGAGATCAGGGGGTGTTCGGGAAGGCAGGTACAGGGTTCTGAGTTGGATGGTCAGCCATGATCATACTGAATGGCGGTGCAGGCTCGAAGGGCTGAATGGGCTACTCCTGCACCTATTTTCTATGTTTCTAAGAAGCACCACTTTGTACTGCTGTAACTGTTTTGGATGGGTACCACGACAACCAGTAAACATGCCAAAGATAACCAAGCATGTCCTCTTTCCTTTGCATCACCTACAGACCACTGCTGCCCTAAATGCCAACAGTTTAACGAAGGTCCTCCATCTCTGGTGGTGTTCAGGGCTTCCTTCATCATGTCAGTCACTATCAGTCATGCAAGTTGCAGGGGGTGGAGACTCAGGAATACCGTCTCACTCAGATATAGGATTTTTCATTGCTGTTTTTGCCACAGTTTTGTTTTATCCTGTTTTGCTCAGGGTTGTTAGCCCTGAGCTGAACGCCTGAAACCTGGAGACTCCTTTGCATTAGTTCTCTGAACCGCTGTCGTTGAATTTGAATGCCTGTCCAAGATTATTAATCCCAGCCTTAGCATAACCACCTTGGAGCTACACTCCACCATTTACCTAGAAGATAGAATATTACAGCACAGTTCAGGCCCTTCAGCCCAATGCTGTGCCAAATTTTTAACCTATTCAATCTAACCCTTTCCTTGCATTCATGAGCAAAAAGTCTCTTAAACGTGCCCAATGTGTCTGCCTCTACCAACACCCCAGGGTGCTCTAGGGGCTTTCCTCAAAAACATTCTTTATCCCTGCAATTAACATTTCAACCATTTGGAAAATAACTTAGTTACAGCTAGTGGGGAAGGCCATAACACCTTTGTGGGACTAGGATAGCAGGCAGACACATCTTTCTTTCTGCTAATGCTGTTTTAACATTAGAGTGAAAATTCTTTAAAACAAACTGCTTCAGTACAGCATCAATCACAATATCCATGAACTACACTTCTGAACACCAATGATCTTTGGTTCAAATTTCTGTGCACAAATGCACAAATTAAAGATTGAGAATAATACTAAAGCAACACACACAAAAATCTGAGGTCAACTGGTGAGACAGCATCAACAGAGAGGAAAAGTAGTCCACATTTTGGACTGAGACCCCTCTTCTGGAGAATAATACCTTTCCAGACCAACAACAAACAGCTACCGTTGATTTGAGAGAGAGAATAATTTAGATATCCAATTGTACAAACTTAAAGCACAAAAGGGGGATACTACAGGAGTAAGGCAGAAGAACTGAAGCTAGTTAAGATCTTCTATCAATGGAATGTTCTAACCACGTACCATTATGATGGATCTTAAACATAAATAATTTACATTTACAAGTTGGGTTACCTCACAACTTTGCCATCGGTTAGGAATGTTTGGCCTTAGTTTCTGCTCACACACCACTTTCCTCATTTCCTCAATCGAAGGGTCTGAAGGTACTAGGTCATAGTAAGGTAGCTGATAGTCCTCATGAATACCTAAAACAAGGCCACATGGAACTTAAAGATCTGTGTTTCACAATTCATAAATACATGAAAATAAAAGACAAACGAGAATATCACAAGTATTAAGAGACTAATCAAGAATCTGGGCTGCACTGTAGTTATCTTGCTAAAATTATAATCACTTGTACACCAGAAAAGTGGCAAATCAGTAAGTTTTCCACAACATAACTCAAAGTGGTCATCAAGATGAAAAAATGTAAATATCTATTTCAGCAACCAGTCAGAATTGCACATGCAGAGAATCAGAATAAAACAAAATCTCTACCCTAAATGTCAGGACAAGTTGGACATTACTTACCACCAACTGAACATCTTCGTGCTATTTCCCAAAATACTAAGCCCATGGCATAGATATCTGCTCTTTTAAACGACTCAAAATGTTTCATGTTTATGGAATCATCGAGAACCTCTGGAGCCATGTATCTGGTGGAAAAGAGGATGCAATGCTATAAAGCTCTCAATGCAAACCAGCATTTCAAATAAAGCTAAGCTGCTGATTTTCACTCTACGTATGATACAGCTGCTCTGGAATTGCTAATGGATGTTTGAGAAGATAAGGAAGGAACAGAGTCCCTCAGGTTTCCCTGGGATTCAGAAAGATTACGGTAGATCCACTACCTAGAGTCAACATCCCACAAAATTCATATATTGCACAAATCCTTTTCGGTCCTATACCTACTAGGCTATCCTTGAATGCACCCAATGGCTGAAATTCCAGCCTTCTAGGATAAATATTGACGATTCACAATCAAAAACTCCTCCTCTCAAGTATTTTAATACCATCCAGAGACCACACTTATTATTCTAGATGCTCAGTTTAAGGTAATATTTATATTGTACCTGCCAATCCATCTCAGAACTTCGCATGTTTCAACGTAATTATCTAAACTCTACGGTGTTCAGCACTATTCTCTTCAATGCGTCCCCAGAGAACACCTCCACCTCAGAAATCATCTAGTGAACTTATACCGTACCTCCTCCAAGGCTCACATGCATCTGCAATTTCAACTTAATTATAACTTAACTGCAATCACAAATTTTACCTGCAAAGAAAATTCCTATTCTGCTTTTTATTATAAGACAAGTAAATTTACCTTTTCCCACATCCAATTTCCTCTGGGACATTTATTGGACACCATGTAGCCTGTCTGTCTACACAAGGCCATAAGATATAGAAGCAGAATTAGGCCATTTCGCCAATTGAGCCTGCCCTGCCATTCCATCATGGTCAATCAATTTCCCTCTCAGCCCAACCTCCTGCCATCTGCCCGTATGCCTTCATGCCCCAACTAATCAAGAATCTATCAACTCTGCCTTAAATATACCTAATGACTTGGCCGCCACAGCCATCTGGGGCAACAAATTCTGCAGATTCACCACTCTCTGGCTAAAGAAATTCCTCTTCATCTCCTTTCTAAGAGGACATCCCTCCATTCCGAGGCTGTGCCCTCTAGTCTTACACTCCCCAAAGAAAACAACTTCTCCACATCCACTCTATTTCGGCCTTTCAACATTTGATAGGTTTCAATGAGATTCCCCCCTCATTCTTCTGAATTCCAGTGAGTACAGGCCCAGAGCCATCAATCACTCCTCATACGATAAGCCTTTCAATCCCAAAATCATTTCCTTTGGTTCAACATCTTGTTGCAGAGACAGTAATCTTCGCAATTTGTGCAGCAGCAGTAAACTTAACCTGGTGTAACTTGATAGACATATAATCAATCTATCCATAATACATACATCTTATGTATATTTATGGTAGCTTTTATTATTGTGTCATCTATCTTTTGAGAGTTTTTTGCATGCATCAGATCCATAGTAACAATTACCTTGTTCTTACACTTGTGTACAGGAAATTACATTAAATAATCATGAAATTTTAAATATGCACCGCCATTTACAAAATGCAACGAGCTACAAACCAAGCACTGATCCGTCTACCAGATCTCTGAGGACAGCCTGGCAACTGGGGACACCACCTTTATTCTTGTTCTTTTTTTGGACTTAACCAAAGTTCTAGTTACACTAATGCATGACCTGCAGCATCAAGAGCATTTGTTTTAGATAACTCATCATTTCTTTACAGTAACGGAAACCACTCTCAGGGTCTCACGACTAGACGCTTTTTGACATCCCAAGGACACGGCCTGGAAGACTAGAATGCCTTCAGGTGCTGGATTTTTGCGGCTCTGGAGAAGGGCTGATTCAAGGTCTGTGCCCTTGACTGAGGCGTCGCAGGAGAACACGGAGCATCGGGAGCAGCTGGTTAGCTGCCGTGGGCTGTGTGTCCAGAGACCTAAGCTCTCCAGGCGCAGAGCTCAGAAAAAGCGACGCAACAGACTTTTAACATCAAATCAGCAACTTTTAACATCAGTTGTTTGTTATGTCTCCCCTTTTGCTATGAAATGGGGACACCTTTTTTTCCCTCATTAGGGAGAGAAAGAGACCCTGCAGTATGTTGAATTACCAGGTGAACGAGTAGTCTTTGGGGTACCAAGTCTGTGTCTTTACTGATGCTTTGCTGCATGCTTGAGTGCTCGGTGGAAGGCACCAATGCTTTTTTGCTGGTGGTTGGGGAGGTGGAGCCATTGCCTTGCTGCTACTTGTGCATGGGAGAGGGGAGGCTTTGGGTTTCCAACATTTATTGTCATTCATTCTTTGGGGCACTCCTGTTTTTGTGGATGCTCGCAATGAAAAAGAATTTCAGGATGTATATTATATACATTTCTCTGACATTAACTGTACCTGCTTAATCCTACCATCATCTTGTGCCAGGTTGTATAACAAGGGCCATCATGGTCTAGGATTATTCTGGGCAAATCTTGGTTTGCCATTGCCTTCTCTTGGGCAATGTTTTTACAAGATGGGTGACCCCAGCCATTATCAGAGATTGTCTGCTTGGTGTCAGTGGTCGCATAACCAGGACTTGTGATATATACCGGCTGCTCAGACGACCATCCACCACCTGGTCCCATGGTTTCACGTGACCGTGATCGGGGGCTAAGCAGGTGCTACATCTTGCACAAGGGTGACATGCAGGCTAGTGGAGGTAAGGAGCACCTTAACCTCCTTTGATAGAGATATATCTCCACTTCACCACCCATTTATAAAACCAACGTAATCAAATGCTTGCTTTGAACATCCAGATATATTGCACCCACAATATCCAATTTGCCAGCTTGACATGCTGCAAATGCAATGTTGTGATCCCGTTATTTAACAACAAAAAACGATAAACTAAATACAGTAAGAGGCTATGAATGTTCACAACAATAACAAGAAATTTTATTAAGTGCTTAATATGGAACTTTATGCACCCATTACAAGATGGTCCAAATGAGTTCTGGTCTTTTGGGTGAGGATTTAAGAACAGAAGCTTGAATGTATGCCCCCAACATTGAAATGTTCCCATAACCAAAGGACTCACTTTCAAGGACTTTTCATCTCATGTTCTCCATATTTATTGTTTATTTATTATTATTTCTTTATGTTTTTGCACAATTTGGGGGAACTTCACTCAGAGGGTGGTGCAAGTGTTGAACAAGCTGCCAACAAAAGTGTTGGATTAAAGTTTGATTTTAATATGTTAGCGAAATTTGGACATGGATGGGAGGGGTACTATTACAGAATGTCAGGAATGATGTTGTGACCATCACTGAATCGTAGCTGAAGGATGGTTGTAGTTGGGAGCTGTATGTCCAGGGTTACACATTGTATCAGAAGGATAGGAAGGTAGCAGAGTGAGTGGTGTGGCTCGCTGATAAAGACTGGCATCAAATCAGTAGAAAAGTGTGACATAGGATCGGAAGATGTTGAATCCTTGTGGATTCAGTTGAGAAACTGCAAGGGTAAAAGGACCCCGATGGCAGTTATATACAGGCCTCCTAACAGTAGCTAGGATGGGGACCATGGATTAAAACAAGAAATAGAAAAGGCGTGTCAAAAGGGCAATATTATGACAGTCATGGGAGATTTCAACATTCACGTCAATTGGGAAAATGAGGTTGGTAATGGATCTTAAGAGAGTGAATTTGTTGAATGCCTATGGGATGACTGTTTAGAGCAGTTTGTCATTGCGCCTACTTGGGGATCAGTTATACTGCATTGGGTGTTATGCAAAGAACCGGGGGTGATTAGGGAGCTTAAGGTAAAAGAACCAGTGATCACAATATGAGTGGGTTCATCTTGAAATTTGATAGGGAGAAAGTGAAGTCTGACATAGCAGTATTTCAGTGGAGTAAAGGAAATTACAGAGGCATGAGAGAGGAGTTGGCCAAAGTAAATTGGAAGGAGATGTCAGCAGGGATGTCAGCAGAGCAGCAATGGCATGAGTTTTGGGGAAAAATGAGGAAGGTGCAGGACAGATGTATTCCAAAAGCAAAGAAATATTTAAATGGCAAAATAGTACAACTGTGGCTGACAAGGGATGTCAAAGCTAATGTAAAAGCAAAACAGACAGCATACAAGGCAAAAAAATTAGTGGAAAGACAGAGGATTTGGAAGCTTTTAAAACCCTACAGAAAGCAACTAAACAAATCATTAGGAGGGAAAAGATGAAATATGAAAGCAAGCTGGTAATAATACCAAAGTGGACAGTAAAACCTTCTCTCCAAGTATGTAAAAAATAAAAGAGAGTTGAGAGTGGATATAGGACTGCTAAAAAATAAGGCCGGATAAATAATAATGGGGGACAAGGAGATGGCTGATGAACTAAATGAGCATTGTGCATCAGTCTTCACTGTGGAAAACACTAGCAGTGTGCCAGATGTTGAAGGTTATGAGGGAAGAGAAATGAGTGCAGTTACTGTTACAAGGGAGAAGGTGCTCAAAAAACTGAAAGACCTCAGGGTACATAAGTCACCTGGACCAGATGAACTGCACCCTAGGGTTCTGAAAGAGGTAGCGGTAGAGATTATGGAGGCTTTAGTAATGATCTTTCAAAAATCATTGGACTCTAGCATGGTGAGTGGAAAATTGCAAATGTCACTCCATTCTTTAAGAAAGGAGGATGACAGCAGAAAAGAAATTATAGACCTGTTAGCCTGACCTCAGTGGTTGGGAAGATGTCAGAGTCAATTGTTAAGGATGACGTTATGGAGTATTTGGTGACACAGGACAAGACAGGACAAAGTCAGCATGGTCTTGCACCTGCAGGAATTCTTTGAGCAGACTATAAGTAGGATAGATAAAGGGGATGCAGTGAATGTTGTATATTTGGGTTTTCATAAGGCCTTTGACAAGGTGCCAGACATGAGGCTATTTACCAAGTTAAGAACCCATGGTATTACTGGCATGATTTGCTGATTGGCAGGAGGCAGCGAGTGGGAATAGAAGGACCCTTGTCTGGTTGGCTGTCAGTGACCAGTGAAGTTCCGCAGGGGTCAGTGTTGGGACTGCTTCTTCTAACACTATATATTATCTGAATGGTGGCCGATTAGGAAAAGGGGAGGTGCAACGAGACCTGGGTGTCATTATACACCAGTCATTGAAAGTGGGCATGCAGGTACAGCAGGCGGTGAAAAAGGCGAACGGTATGCTGGCATTTATAGCGAGAGGATTCGAGTACAGGAGCAGGGAGGTACTACTGCAGTTGTACAAGGCCTTGGTGAGACCACACCTGGAGTATTGTGTGCAGTTTTGGTCCCCTAATCTGAGGAAAGACATCCTTGCCATAGAGGGAGTACAAAGAAGGTTCACCAGATTGATTCCTGGGATGGCAGGTCTTTCATATGAAGAAAGACTGGATGAACTGGGCTTGTACTCGTTGGAATTTAGAAGATTGAGGGGGGATCTGATTGAAACGTATAAGATCCTAAAGGGATTGGACAGGCTAGATGCGGGAAGATTGTTCCCGATGTTGGGGAGGTCTAGAACGAGGGGTCACAGTTTGAGGATAGAGGGGAAGCCTTTTAGGACCGAGGTTAGGAAAAACTTCTTCACACAGAGAGTGGTGAATCTGTGGAATTCTCTGCCACAGCAAACTGTTGAGGCCAGTTCATTAGCTATGTTTAAAAGGAAGTTAGATATGGCCCTTGTGGCTACAGGGGTCACGGGGTATGGAGGGAAGGCTGGGTTCTGAGTTGGATGATCAGCCATGATCATAATAAATGGCGGTGCAGGCTCGAAGGGCCGAATGGCCTACTCCTGCACCTATTTTCTATGTTTCTATGTTTCTATATATCACTGTATTTGCCACTTTCTTGCCCAAGCTACTAATCTAATTCTTTCTGCAGTCTGCCTCTTTCCTCAACACTATCTGCCCTTCCACCAATCTTCGTATCATCTGCAAACTTGGTAACAAGGCCATCTATTCTGTCATCTAAATTAAATACAATGTAGGAAAATGCATGGTCATGCAGTTTGAGTAGAAATAAATGTGCAGACTATTTTCTAAACGGGGAGAAAATCCAAAAATATGAGATGCAAAGGGACTTGGGAGTCCTTGTGCGGGGATGTGATGCTGAGGCTTTATAAGGTACTGGTGAAGCCTCATCTTGAATATTGTGAACAGTTTTGGGCCCCTCATCTTAGAAAAGATGTGCTAGCAATTGAGAGGGTTCAGAGGAGGTTTGCTAGGATGATTCTGGGAATGAAAGGGTTATCATACAAAGAATGATTGATGGCTGTGGGTCTGTACTCACTGCAATTTAGATGAATGATGGGGGGATCTCACTGAAACCTTTCAAATGTTAAAAGGCCTAAACAGAGTAGACGTGGAAAGGATGTTTCCCATGGTGGGAGAGTCTAGGTCAAGAGGGCACAGCCTCAGGGTAGAGGGGCGCCCTTTCAAAACAGAGATGCAGAAAAAATTCTTTAGCCAAAGGGTGGTGAATTTGTGAAATTTGTTGCAACATGCAGCTGTGGAGACCAGGTCGTTGGGTGTATTTAAAGTAGAGATTGACAGGTTCTTGATTGGACATGGCATCAAAGGTTACATGGTAGATATGGAAAGGATGTTTCCCATGGTAGAGGAGTCTAGGACAAGAGAGCACAGCCTCAGAATAGAGGGGTGTCCATTTAAAACAGAGGGTGGTAAATTTGTGGAATTTATTACCACAGGCAGCTGTGGAAGTCAGGTCATTGGGTGTATTTAAGGCAGAACTTGATAGGTTCCTGTTTGGACATGGCATCAAAGTTTATGGGGAGAAGGCTGGGGAGTGGGGCTGAGGAGGGGGATAAATGGATCAGCCATGATTAAATGGTAGAGCAGATTCGATGGGCCAAATGGCCTAATTCTGCTCCAATGTCTTATGGCACGCAGGGCTGTGGTCAGGGTGCAGCTCAATGGGAGTAAGCAGATTAATGGTCCAGAATGGACTAGATAGACCAACAGGCCTGTTCCTGTGCTGTAGTGTTCTGTGATTCCATGATGCTTTGGAGAGGGTACAGAGGAGATATATCAGGATGTTGCCTGGATTAGAAAGCATGCCTTATGAGGAAACATTGAGTGACCTAGATTTCTCTTTGGAGCAACTTCGGAAGAGAGGCAGTTTGATAAATTGATTAAATTGAGAGGTGCAGAGTAGACTTTTTTGCCTAATACCATAGGACATCTGTTTAAGCCGAGTGGAGGAAGGTTTAGGGGAGATGTTATAGGGAATTCTTTTAGTTTATAATACAAAGTGGTGGATGGTGGCAGAGGTGGACACAAAAGGAACATTTAAAAGATTCTAAGGCAGCCAATCAGATGTAAGAAAATTGGAGAGCTATAGTTTCTGTAGATCAAGAGTTAGATTAATCTTGAAATATGTTTATATAGATTGGCCCAACATCATGGACCATAGGGCCTGCTCTGTTCTATGTCTCACATCACCAAAGATTCTTGCAAACTTCTATAGATGAATGGTGGAGAGCACTTAGAATGGCTCCATCGCAGTATGAAGACTCCAATACAAAGGATTCAAAAAGGTTTGCCGAGTGTTGTCAACTCAGCCAGCTCCATCACAAGCACAGCAACCCTCACCACCGAGGACATCTTCAACAACTGGTGCCTCAGCACAGCATCCGTCACTAAGGACCCTCACCATCGGCACAATCCCGCTTCTCATTATACCATCAGCCTGAAGATCCCACACTCAACACTTTAGGAGAGGATCCAGTGGAGGTTCATGAAAGTGATCCCAGGAATGAAAGGATTAACATTTGACAAGAGTTTGATAGCTCTGGACCTGTACTCACTGTAGTTTAGAAGAATGGTGGGGGCGGGAGGGAAGACTCTCACTGAAACCTATTGAATATTAAAAGGCCTAGATAAAGTGGAGGTGGACAGGATGTTTCCTATAGTGGGGAGTCTAGGACCCGAGAGCACAGCCTCAGAATAGAAGGACATTCCTTTGGAACACAGAATAGGTGGAATTTCTTTTGCCAGAGGCTGGTAAATCTCTGGAATTCATTGACACACACTGCTGTGGAGGCCAAGTCATTGAGTATATTTAAAGCGGAGGTTGATTAGTAATGGTGTCAAAGGTTATGGGGAGCGGGCAAGAGGATGGGGTTGAGAGGGATAATCAAATGGTGGAACTCGATGGGTCAAATAGCCTAATTCTGCCCCTATGACTTAAGGTCTAACAGCTTCTTCCCCTCTACTATCAGATTTCCGAATGGCCCGTGAACACTAACTCATTATTCCTCCTCTTGCACTCGTTACTTTGCATTATATAGTAATTTTATGTTCATGCATTGAACTTGTGCACAAAACAAGTGTCACATCATAAAACTGTGATAATAAACTTCATTCCTACATTCATCAGCAAGCAATTTATTACACATGCCAACAATTTAGATTAGTCCCAATTTAAAACATTTGCTCTGCTTCCCAGACAGTAATAGCTAAGCTCGTGGTGCCAACCACTTGGGAAAAGAACACTTCGGCACAGACGATGGGCTGAAAGGCCTGTTTCTGTGCTGTAGTTCTCTATGAAGTCTCAAGCCCACTTAGCACGTGAAAAGAAAGGAAGCTGGTGTATAAAATAACCAGGTGTAGTGTAAATAAAACAAATAACAAAGATTAACTGCTTGAAAAGAATAGCAAGTCTTTTCAAACTGTGGGAGCGTAGCAGTTAGCATGACGCTACTACACCTTGGGATGTCAGAACTTGGAGTTCAATTCCAGTGCCGTCTGTAAGGAGTTTGTACATTCTTTGTGACCGTGTGAGTTTCCTCCAGGTGCTCCAGTTTCCTCCCACCAGTCTAAAGAAGTTCCGGTTGGTAGGTTAATAGTTCATTACCACCATTGTAAATCGTCCCATGGTTAGGCTAGGGTTGCTGGGTGCTGCAGCTCATTGGGCTAGAAGGGCCTGTTCTATGCTGTCTAGCTAAAATTTTAAAAAAGGCAAACAGACCAATGCATTCCAAGTACAAATGTGTCAAAGGATGAAGAATGGATTTTACATTTCAGTCCACCCCCACCCCTGCCATTCAATGCAGGCAAAATAGAGAACTCAGGAAAAGGAAGATATTAAGGGGCAAAACAGAAACAAAACACGTCGCTCAAACATGATTCCAGATTGTTCTTTGTCTCAATAGACTGCTATGCTACACTAATGGGCCCTCTTACCTCTGCGCTGGGTGACAAACGTACTTGCATTTATATTGCGCTTTGAATGTTGGAAAATGAACCACAACATTCCACTGAAACATAGACCAACATTCAAAGTTCAAATTATATTTATTACTAAAGTACGTATATGTCACCATCTACAATTCCAAGATTCATTCTCTCACAGGCACTCACAGTAAAACAAAGAAATACAGTAGAATCAATGAAAAACTACACAAAACAACTGACAAGCAAGTGATATGCAAACAAAGACAAACTATGCAAATACATAAAAAAATAAAACTGAGAACACGAGTTGTGGAGTCTTGAAGCAAGTCCAGTGTAGCATTCAGAGCCAAAAGGGGCTTAAAACAGAATATCTGCCCAGAAGCTGAGTCAAAGAAATAGTTTTAGAGTAAATGTTAGATGCAAGACCTGAAAAGACACAAGGAATTTTAAATACTCATGTAGAATTCTATAATTTGAAGGAATGGGGCTCTTTGGAGAAAACTGTCACATATTGTTCTCCAGTTAAAATGCACACCTACAGCTTTTAGTTTGATTATTTCATAAAAAAAACATACAATAAGTGTAGAATATCAATATCAATTTACCTTTTTGTTCCCACTCTGTGATTTGGAGCAATATCAATCGTATCTGTGGCTGAGTCATGCCTTACTGCCAACCCTAAATCTGCAATGCAGCAAGTTCCATTCTTCTTTACTAGAATGTTTTTTGATTTAAGGTCTCTGTGTGCAATGGCAGGTTTTCCTACAGAAGGAAAAGTTTCCATGTGAATAAGAAAACAGGGTTGAAGCAAGGAGTTGTATGATTTGGACTAATTTGTCAAACACTTTAGTGCTATCAGAGAAGGATTCGTAAGTTTATTTACAAAAAATATCTTTCATGCATTTTGGTATTTAATCCTCAATCTCAAAACCCAGAAGTATATTAAACACAACAGATTCTGCAGATCCAGAGCAACACACACAATATGCAGGAGGAACTTTGCAGGTCAGGCAGCCTCTATACTGAGGAATAAACGGTCGACGTTTCAGGCCAAGACCCTTCTTCAGGACTGGAAAGGAGGGGGGAAGAAGCGGACTAACAAGGTGGGGGAGAGGAAGCAGTACAAGTTAGGCGATGGATGAAGCCAGGTGGATGAACAAAGAAGCTAGGTGGTGGTAAGTGGAAAAGGGCTGAAGAAAGAATCTGATAGGAGGGGAGAGAGGACTATAGAAAAAGGGAAAGGATGAGGGTAACCAGATGGGCAGGTAAGGAGAAAAGGGGAAAGAGGGGAAGAGAAAAAAAAGAGATGGGCAAGGGGGAGTGGAATTACTGAAAATTAGAGAAGTCGATGCTCATGCCACATGAGTGGAAGGTGGGTGAGAGTGGCGGGGGGGTTTGGTGTATGAAGGAAGAAGCTGGGAGATGGTAGGTGGAAGAGGTAAAGGGCTGAAGGAGGAATCGAATAGGAGTGGACCACAAGAGCAAGTGGAGGAGGGGCACTGGGCAAGGTGATAGGCAGGTGAGAAGAGAAAAGTGTTGATGACCAGAGTGGGGAATTGAAAAAGATGGTCTCTGTTATAAGGTGTTCTTATAAAACAATGTTCATTTTCTTCACTTGCATCATTTAGCCCTCAAAAAACAAACAATACAAATGTGTGTTCTTACCTTGTGTACCAACAATTTCCATATGCAAGTGTGCAAGTCCACTGGCTGTAGAAAGTGCCAGTTTAATCATTCCTTCCACAGTAACAGTGTACCTGTTCAAGTAGTCAAAAAGGGAACCATGCTCATGATAATCTGATACCAGCCACAGCTGCGTCCAGGTCCCATTATCTTAAAGGGAAAGAAAAACATCAACAAATGTAATTAGTTCATACAGTTCAAGCATTCCATAACAGCACAAGAAAGCATTGTTATTCCATAAGAGAATATTGTCCCTTATCATCATACAATTGTCCAAATTATTCCACAAAATCTCTAATACAGTCACTCACATCTATAGGCAAAACAAACATTGTCATCATTTAAGAGAAGTTTGAACAGGTTTGGATGGTAGTAGTATGGAGGGTTTTGGTCTCGGTGCATGTCGATGGGAGTTGGCGGTTTAAATAGTTCGGCACAGACTAGATGAGCTGAAGAACCTTTTCTGTGCTGAAGTACTCTATGACTATTCAAGGACATTTTCTTCCATTATGGAGAGATTCTTTAAATTTAAAGTTCAAAGTAAATTCATTATTGAAGTACACACATATAATATACCACCCAAAAATTCATTTTCTTGCAGGCATTCAGTAGAATGAAGAAATACAATAAAATCAATGGAAAAAAATGACACACAGACTGACAAACAACCAATGTGCAAAAGACAAACTGTGCAAATACTGAAAACTTGAGTTGTAGTGTCCTTGAAAATGAGTTCACAGTTTGTAGAATTAAGTACTTCCTGCTCAAGTTCTTGGCTAATTATTCTTAATTTTAAATCCCGATAATGGTTCTGATCAGCTTTGCATATGAGCATTTTTCCCTCTGCAAACACGAGCTAATCTGCAGATGCTGGAAATTCAAGCAACACACATCAAAGTTGCTGGTGAACGCAGCAGGTCAGGCAGCATCTCTAGGAAGAGGTACAGTCGACGTTTCGGGCCGAGACCCTTCGTCAGGACTAACTGAAGGAAGAGTGAGTAAGAGATTTGAAAGTGGGAGGGGAAGAGGGAGATCCAAAATGATAGGAGAAGACAGGAGGGGGAGGGATGGAGCCAAGAGCTGGACAGGTGATTGGCAAAAGGGATATGAGAAGATCATGGGACAGGAGGCCCAGGGAGAAGGAAAAGGGGGAGGGGGGGAACCCAGAGGATGGGCAAGGGGTATAGTGAGAGGGACAGAGGGAGCAAAGGGAGAGAGAGAAAAAGAAAGTGTGCATATAACACACTTTCCTCTGTGTCGCTTTCTTTTCTTTTGTTGCAATCGTAATGCAAATAGGTTTTCAAGTCTTATCTGATAACTAGCTCCACAAAACTTCTCACAGAATTACTCACATCACAAACCGACCATTGTTCTTATGCTACAGCACAGTAAGCTTCTACACCAAACACATGATTTGTCTATATAGTTCAATGTTCTGTTTGCTTTACTGATTGAAAGTAAACACTTTCATGTCTGTTGGTTCCACAAACATGGATTGAAATTCACTAACTCCCTGGTATTTGGCCCATCAGCCATTCCATCATGGCTGATTTATTATGCCTCTCAATCCCATTCTCCTGCCTTCTCCCTGTAACCTTTGATGCCCTTACTAAATCAATAACCTACCAACCTCTGCCACAGATGGCTGTGGAAGCCAGGTCATTTACTGTTAGCAATGAGTACCAGATTCACCATCTTCTGAGTATATGAATTCCTCCTTACCCCTGTTCTAAAGGGAGGTCCTTCTATTCTGTGGCTGTGCCCTCTGATCCTAGACTCTCCTGCTCTAGGAAACATCCTCTCCATGTCCACACTACCTAGGCCTTACAATATTTGATAGGATTCGATGAGAACCTCTCATTCATTTAAACTCCAGCAAGTACAGGCTCAGAGCTACCAAATGCTCTTCATACATTAACAATTTCATTCCTGGGGATAATTCTCATGAACCTCCTCTGGACTCTATCCAATGGCAGCACATGCTTTCTTTGACAAGGGGCCCAAAACTGCCCACAATACTCCAAATGAGGTCCAAATTTTTGCTGTAGCTTATTGCCTGTAGACTCAGCATTACAGAAGTCACCATCACCAGCGGCATTTCAATCTGGTTATGTAAAACATCTACACCAAATGACACCTAACTTTATCCACACACAAGACCACCATATGTCCAAGATCTATTTATAAGGCTCACCAAAATCAACTTGGAAAATCAAGGAAGAATCACGTCATTTAGGTAACATCCAAGTTTGCTCTGAATAACTAATATTGCATCTTTTACTAGTTAACAACTTAAAACTAAATATACAGATTAGTTCTGCGTTTCATGCAGTGAGGATTCCACTGAACAGCTCAAGATTACTGCTGGTATAAGGATACATGTTTATTTAGCTGAAGTCTCCAATACTTCCATTAACTTTGTTAAAATAGTTGATTATAAAACCTACTTGTTCAGATGGAAAATGACCTGTGGTTTCACAAGTGTCCAAGAAGTCACCATTTTGCATGGGAATCCATCCCTCATCATCATGTATTTGAGGATATAATGAGCGCAGTGGATACAGGGGAACAGATGGATGTTATCTTCTTGGCTTCCAGAAGGCATTCGATAAGGTGGCACATAAAAGACTTATTCGCAAGATAAGGATGCATAGAGTTTGGGGTGATGTATTAGCAAGGATAGAGGATTGGTTAACTAATAGAATGCAGGGAGTTGGGATACATGCGTGTTACTCTGTTGGCAATCCGTGATGAGTGGTGTGCTGCAGGGGTCAGTGCTGGGACCGCAACTGTTCACAATATACATTAACAATCTGGAACAGGGGATGAGTGTAGTATATCTAAGTTTGCTGATGATACTAAATTGAGCATAAAAGCAAATTGTGCAGAAGATACGAAAGAGTCTGCAGAGAGATATAGATAGATTAAGTGAGTGGGCAAAGGTCTGGCAGATGGAATACAATGTTGATAAATTTGGAAGGGAAAATGTGGATGAAGATTATTATTTAAATGGTAAAATATTGCAGCATGCTGCTGTGCAGACAGACTTGGAAGTACTTGTGCATGAATCACAAAAGGTCGGTTTGCAGGTGCAGCAGGCTATCAAGAAGGCAAATGGGATGTTGGCCTTCACTGCTAGAGGGATTGAATTCAAGAGCAGGGAGGTTATGCTGCAACTGTACAGAGTACTGGTGAGGCCGCACCTGGAGTACTGTGTGCAGTTCTGGTCTCCTTACTTGACGAAGGATATACTGGCTTTGGAGGAGGTGCAGAGGAGGATCACCAGGTTGATTCCAGAGATGAAGGGATTAGATGAGGAGGGATTGAGTCGCCTGTGATGGTCCTCGCTGGAATTCAGAAGAATGAGAGATGATCTTATAGAAACATAAAATTATGAAAGGATAGACAAGATAGAGGCAGGAAAGTTGTTTCCACTGGTAGGTAAGACTAGAACTAAGGGGCATAACAAGATTTGGGGAAGTAGATATAGTATGAAGATGAGGAGGAACTGCTTTTCCGAGAGTGGTGAATCTGTGGAATTCTCTGCCTGATGAACAGTAGAGGCTACCTCAGCAAATATACTTAAGACAAGGTTGGATAGATTTTTGCATAGCAGGGGAATTAAGGGTTATGGGGAAAAAGCCGAGTAGGTGGAGATGAGTCCATGGCCAAATCAGCCATGATCTTATTGAATGGTGGAGCAGGCTTGTCAGGCCAGTTAGCCTATTCCTGCTCCTATTTCTTATGTTCTTGTGTGCTGCACAACATAGGTGATCATAGTCTCATGACCATGACTGTTTCTGGTAAATTTTTCTATAGAAGTGGTTTGCCATTGCCACTTCCTGGGCAGTGCCTTTACAAGACGGGTGACCCCAGCCATTATCAATACTCTTCAGAGATTGTCTGCCTGCATAACCAGGACTAGTGATATGCATTGGCAGGTCATACGACCATCGACCAGCTGCTCCCATGGCTTCACGTGACCCTGATCTGGCAGCCAAGCAGGTAGTACACCTTGTTGAAGGATGACCTGCAGGCTAGCAGAGGAAAGGAGCACTTTACAACTCTCCTTTGGTAGAGACTTATCTGCACCCTGCCACCCACCATCACTGATAGGGCAACATAAAATTAGTTCTGCTCCATTCTAGGCAGCTATGTTATTTTCAATCAGATTTTAGTTTTGAACAGTGCATTTTCAGTAACTTTCCTCATTTAACTTCTTCAGGGCAGAACTTATAGTCACATTTCACTTGATGCAATAGTTTTCATGTTGGGAATATGGTCTAAAACAGTAGATGACGCACTTGTTAATTAGCCCTAAACAACACATATTGAAACCAGATCTTTACAAATCAAAATTACAGGTTTTTATAAACCGAACAAGCCAAATGCACTGGGATTCAAGGTATTTTACTGCTGTGCTGATGATTGCATTTTGCCATTTTGTTTACTATGTGTTACTGATAAATACCTTAAACATTTCACACTCGGGATTAGTCGTGAAGTGATTCATAAATGGAGAGGCAGCTTTCAGCAGGCAAAACATCAGCTATTCTCTAATAAATAGAATGGATGCAAGCAAACTATTCCACAAAATGCTGGAGGAACTCAGCAAATCAGGCAGCATCTACGGAGAAGTCCTGATGAAGGATCTCGGCCAGAAATGTTGACTGTTTATTGCTTTCCATAGATGCTGCTTCACCCAAGGTCCTCCAGCATTTTGCGTGTGTTGTTCTGCAAACAAGTTGTGGCTGGGTCCAATCACAGACAAAAGAAAATCTGCAGATGTTGGAAATTTAAGCAACACACACCAAATGCTGGAGGAACTCAGCAGGCCAGGAAAAAAGTACAGTCAACATTTTGGGCCGAGACCCTTCATCAGGACTGAGTCCAGTTAGGTTCGTGCGGCTGCGTCCAGATCATTTCTGATCAAGGATCTTGAGGGACACCAAGACAAGATAACAATTCTATTGTGTCAGAGATCAAACTCCTTGTCTGGCATAAAGTGTGCCAATGATTGGCCAAAGCTAAGTGTTATCCTGGTGTTAGTGAAGCATTCTGTGTTTAGGAGTTCCAAACTGGATTGCACAATACATACTTTCATATTCTTTTTTATTCACCGGCTTAGCAATTCATAAACCATCTAATAGATGGTTTGACTGGGTCAATGCTGAAGGACTCCTAAAAATATGCAAACCTTTGAAATACTAGCCCTCCTTTACAACCATTATTTGTTAAAACTCCACCCAGTAGAGAGGTTTGCATCTTTGTTCCTACTAGCTACAAATTTACTTTGGGTCTTTGTGATCATACTTGGGTAACATTTCTTCAATATGAACATAGAACACCACAACACAGTGCAGGCCACACCCATCCCCCAGCCCATGATGTTATGCCAATCTTTTAAACTACTCTGAAAACAATCTAACCCTTCTATTCTACGTAGCCCTCTATTTTTTCTATCATCCATATGCCTATCTAAACACTTCTGAAGTGTCCCTAATGTATCTGCCTTTGCCACCACGCCAGGTAGGGCATTCCACACACTCACCACTACGTGTAAAAACTTTGACATTTCCCCTATACTTTCACCTAATCACTTTAAAGTTATGACCCCTCGTAAGAGACATTTTCATCCTGGGAAAAAGTCCACACAATCTATGACTCTTAACATCTTGAACATCTCTATCAAGTCACCTCTCATAAGACATGCTCTCTAAATCAGGCAAGTTTCCTCTGCACCCTTTCCAAGGCTTCCATGTTGTTTCTATAAAGAGGCAACCAGAAGTGAACCCAATATTCCAAGTGCGGTCAAACCAGGGTTTTATCGAGCTACAACCTTACCTTGCGGCTATTGAACTCAATCCATTGACTAAGAGGGGGTGGGGGAACGACACTCATTTCACCTCCGGTCCAACAATGGAAAGGCATTTAGAACAGACTGGCCCTGCAGCCAGGTATTTGCAAGTGGGTGCTAAGTGACATGGCTATCGACACCCCTTGGCAAGTGATTAAAGGATGCTAATTGGCAAAACTCGATCTGTAAATTGGATCTAGAAGCTCATTCTTGGAGCATTAAGATTTTGACAGATACAACACATTTTGCTGTGTGCATTTAGTTTTCAGAACTTACAAGGAAAGCTGCAAATTGGCCGAACTATTACTCTCATCAAAGTTCAAAATAAATTTTGCAAAGTACATACACATTCAGTGCCCACTTTATTAGGTACCTCCTGTGCCAAATGTGGCCCTGCGTGTATGTTTGTGGCCTTCTGCTACTGTAACCCATCCAGCTTGAGGTTCAATGTGTTGGGCATTCAGAGATGCTCTTCTGCACAACACTGTTGTAACACATGATTGTTTGAGTTACTGTCACCTTCCTGTCAGCATGAACCTGCCTGGCCATTCTCCTCTGACCTCTCTCATTAACAAGGCGTTTTCACCCACAGTACTGCCGCTCACTGGATTTTTTTTTTTGTTTTTCACACCATTCTCTTTAAATTTTAGAGACTACTGTGCATGAAAATCCCAGGAGATTAGCAGTTTCTGAGATACTCAAACCACCCTGTCTGGCACCAATTATCAATCCACAGTCAGTCACTTAGATCACACTTCCCCATTCTGATGTTTGGTCTGAACAGCAACTGAACCTCTTGACCATGTCAGCATGCTTTTGTGCATTGAGTTGCTGCCACATGATTGGCTGATATGATATTTACACTAACAAAGCCTACAAATGCACCTAAGAGGCCATTGAACGTTTATTACCGTACACTACCCTGAGATTCATTTTCTTGTAGGCATTCAAAGTAGAACAAAGAAATACAATAGGATCAATGAAATGATGCTGGTGCTGGTTATTTTGAGGAAAGCAGATAAAGCATTTACTTGGCAGTTCTGACTGTTGATCAGTACAATTTCTTCGAAACCTTTCTCAGTAATTGTTTAAAATAGAGACTATTATCTCAGGTAATGATCCCAAGATCAATAGACGGATCGGACGAGCAGCCTCAACATTCGCCAGGCTGACAAAGAGAGTCTGGGAGAACAGAAAGCTGATGACGCACACTGAAGTTGCAGTCTACAGGGCCTGCGTCCTCAGCACACTGCTTTACGGTAGCGAGACCTGTACTACAGACAAGAGCGGCGTCTCAACGCCTTCCACCTTCGCAGCCTGAGACGCATCCTGGACATCACGTGGAATGACCGGGTCACCAACAACGAGATCCTGGCCCACGCCCAGATACCCAGCCTCTTCACCTTGCTCCAACAACGCCGTCTCTGCTGGCTGGGCCACGTACACCACATGTCAGATGGGAGGATCCCAAAAGACCTGCTGTATGGGGAACTGGCCTCCAGCAAGAGAGCACAAGGGTAACCCCATCTTCGTTTCAAAAACATTTGCAAGAGAGACATGAAGTCACTGAAAATGAACGTCAAGAGGTGGGAGGACATCGCAAGCGATCGCTCTCACTGGAGGCTGGAACTACGCAGAGGTCTAAAAAGAGGAGAAGAGAAGCTGAGGTTTGCTGCTGAAGAAAAGCGCACTCATTGGAAAAACAGCACCAAGACAACACTGGAGGACAGCACCTTCAAGTGCAGTCGCTGCAGCCGAGACTGTCACTCCCCTGTAGGACTCTACAGCCACAACAGACGCTGCTCTAACACAGACTGAAGCAAGACTTTCCAGGCGCAGATCCATGGTCTCGCGAGACTAACGGATGCCACCACCATATCTCAGGAATTCTAAACCATTGCACCTAACTTTTTGATGTAATCAAGATTATTTACAAAAGTGCTGCCATTCTTAAAGAATTTCTCCATTGAATAACCATCTCAAAGATTTAAAAAGCAACCTAAAAATAGACTGAATAAAGTTCTGATTTCACAAAGATAGAAAATTAAATGGCAAGCTAAAATGGCACAACTTTAAAGTGGATACAGAAACAAAAAGCAGATACGATAGGGTCTTTTAAGAGACTTTTAGACAGGTTCATGGAGCTTAGAAAAATAGAGGGCTATGGGGAAGTCTAGTAATTTCTAAGGTAGGGACATGTTCGGCACAACTTTGTGGGCCGAAGGGCCTGTATTGTGCTGTAGGTTTTCTGTGTTTCTAAGAAATTGTATCAGAGTGTGCAAGTACATGCTATTGAAGATGTCATAATACACTAAGGGGCGTACCAAACTGAGACATTAAAATAGAAATGAATAATCTTATCCAGAAGCAAAAATTGGAGGAAAAGTATGGATTAACCATTGGGACAAATATTGGAAGTGGGGCTTTCAATTACCATGAGGTTATTAAATGAGTGAAGATGTTACCATAAAGAGGAGCAAATAACTTTATTGAGGTTGATGGTTGGACACGTTACATTAAGATCTTCAAGGTTAATAGAAATTAAAATATTGCTGATAGATTGCCAAAGACCAGCATTTCTTGCCTAAAAACAATATTTTGGTTTAACAAAGCAACTTGCCTACTATATTTTCTCCAATGCTTGCTCTTTGCTCTCCAAAGTTATTCAGAAGCACACATTCTAGTGTAGAAGAAATACTTAATCTTGAACTCGTCTATTCCAATTTAGCATTCTTAACAACGGCACAGCAAGTAACCACTCAATAATTGAACTAAATTGTACTTAAAGAAATGTCTAAGATCTACTTGCAACCAGTGGTAGAGATGTATCAAATTTAAATGGGTAAGATTTACTTACAATCAATGGTGTAGTTTTATCAAATTTAACTTTCAAATGATTAATGACTTCTTGGATTAGACAAGAAATGATCTAATTCTCTCTCAGTTATTCAGTGTAGGTAAGGAGAAAAAATAATAGAAGTAAAAAAACCTTTGTTATCTGCTGCGATGAACCCAAGAATATTTTCGTGGCGCAACATCACCGTCTGATAAATTTCTGCCTCACGAAACCAAGACCTTTCTTCACGAGAAGAGAAGATTTTAACTGCAACTTCTTCACCTCGCCATTTTCCTCGCCAGACTTCTCCAAATCGACCTTTACCTATACTTTCTTGTAGTACAATTGTTCTTGCAATTGTCCTTTGCACAAGTAAAGGCAACCCTAAAATATTAAGCAGAATTATTAGTGAGATTTGGGTAACAATTAAAACGAGTCAAAGTTTGCATCCAGATCTTTTTCCCCATACCAGCTCACTAATACTGAACCCCACTCCAACCCACATTGCTTTATAGAACCAACAAGCAGCAACTGGAGTTCAGCTCCTGCTGCTGTCTGTAAGGAGTTTGTACATTCTCCCATGACAGTGTGAGTTTCCTCCAGGTGCTCCAGTTTCCTCCTACATTCCAAAGACATACGCTGTGAGCTATGGCCGTGTCATGTTAGCGCTGAAAGTATAACGACATCTACGGATTGCTCAGCATAATTCCTGCTGATTTGATTTAATGCAAATGACACATTTCACTCCACGTTTCAATGTCTATGTGATAAATAAAGCTGAATTTTGGCCAAAACACCCATTCAATGAATATAGTAGCTAGAGGTTCACCAAATTAAGTTTTGAAACAGACCCCTCAGCCCAACAAACCCATACCAACCCTCAACTTCCACTAACCCTAGACTGCCTCAGGCACTGAACTCGCTCTGGTTAATGGACACTTGGGTCTGTGAGGCAGCAGCTTTACAAGCTAAGCTGAGCCATTGTGTTGCCACTGACTGAGATTGGTTCCTTGTTTTAGAGCAAATAAGAGTTTTCATTCCAAATTCCTTTAACAGAAAAAACACACGGCAAAGCCACATGCATAAAGAATAAGAGTTTTCCCATCCATAATTTTTCCAAATTTCTACTACACCATCTTGAGGGATTATGAGATGTAGGTAATATTCAGATCAATCCCTTCAGTATTAATCCATGAAAATCATATAAGTTGCAATCAACAATTATATTTGTTCTATAAAAACATCTCTCAGCCTTTGATTACAATCATTTGCTACTAAATATTTTAATTGTCAAGCTCTCCCTTATGAGTGACATCTCAGTAAAACTGTCACACATTCTAACTCTGAGTCTTTCCTAGATCACAATCTTGCATATATATCTTATCTGCTCTAGTCTGCTGCAAAAAAAAATCATGGCATATGCGAGAAATAATAAAAAAATAATAAAACCTGATTCTGATATGGGTCTCTATTGTGGACTGAGAATGGGAAGGGGGCAGGGAGAGAAGCACCAGAGAGACATTCTGTAATGATCAATAAACCAATTGTTTGGAATCAAATGACCTTGCCTGGTGTCTCAGGGCTGAGTGTGTCTGTACTCAGCCCTGGCACTCCTCCTCTGCCACCTATCCCACACCCCTCCCACGATGCTCCATCCTCACCATCTCCAACATCCTTTGCTGCCACCAGATTTACAAACTTGCTCTCTGCTCCACAATGACAAATACAGTACTGTGCAAAGGTCTGGAGGCACCCTAGCTATTAATACGTGCCCAAGATTTTTGCGCATTATTGTACATTTTACAAGGATTAGGACTTTGCTGTGGTGTGCTGGCACAACATGAAACAAAAAAAAATTCAACAATTATAAAGAATTACATAAAAAGTAAATTTAAAAATTTATTTTTCAGATATGAAAAGTTTTCATAACTTTTCAGATATGAAAAGTTCCATAGCTGTACTTTTGTACTTATTCCAAAAGTACAGATAGGGAATAAAATGCGCATCTCTGAATATTTCCAGTGCTGAAGAATTAATGACTAATTATTTAGATTTAGCCGAGTAGCAGAGAATGAAAACCAGGATAATCAAGTACGAGTTGTGTTCCAATTATTGAATAAAGCACCACAAAAAAGTACAGTTGTAAGAAAGATGACTGAACTCTCTGCGGTTGACTTTAAATTTGTAATACAAACTTTTAGACATAGGCTCAGATCATAAGCCTGTGGTTAGTTTATTTAGGAGGAACAACAATTACTCGTTAGTAAACAGAGACTGACAGCTTGTTCACTTCTGGTCAGAATGCCATCAAATACTGTATTCACATATACAAGTCTTAACAGTTCAAAAACTCAGGACTGAAGTACAAAAAATACTTCAGTATTTGCAGGCTCAAGACCTTTCACAATATCCAGAAAAGTGTAAAACCACATAATAAGATAATGCTACAGATGGACAGATAGCACTCACAGTTTAAAATGATTGCTTTACCTGAACCAGACCCTGAAGTAGTCATATCGTAAATTAAATCCTTGAGAGTGGTGCCCTCGGAGATGAACGGATGATCCAACGACGGGTCTTCTTCATGGGGGACACGATGATGTACCACCGTGCGATTGTGAAAGAAGTAGAAGGTCACCATCAGTAAGATGCAAACTACACACACTGGTCCAGCGATGATTGCCGCCAATTCCACAGGGCCCAAATTTAACCACGGAGGCGGAGCATCGGTCACTGGGAACAATGCACAAACAGAGTTGTAAAATAAAGCGCCAAAGACACAATGCCAGATTTTACACTTTTAATAATTAGATTCAAAAACGGCACAACTGCAAACTATTTTGATTGTGTCAAACAAGTGAAATCTAATACAATTAATGTATGGTTTCCTTTAGTTTATTGTTTAAGTACTAGTTTATTTTTTGAATGTTTTGTTGTTAACACCTTAGTTTAGCCATTTCCTCATTTTACAAGATATAATCAACAAATAAACAAGATTCTGCAGATGCCAGGGGAACTCAGCAGATCTGGCAGCATCTATGGAAACGAATAGACCGTTGATATTTCAGGCCGAGACCCTTCCTCAGGACTGAGAAGGAAGAGGGAAGACAACGGAATAAGAAGGTGGGGAGGGGAGGGGAAGGAGGCTAGCTGGAAGGTGATTGGTGAAGACGGATGGTAGCAATCACTGGCTTGGTCAGGTGGGTGGAACCACCCACCAGGCTTCACCAATCACCTTCCAGTTAGCCTCCCTCCCCTCCCCCCCCCCACCTTTTCATTCTGGCGTCTTCCCCCTTCCTTCTCAGTCCTGAAGAAGGGTCTCAGCCCAATATACTAATTATCTATTCATTTCATTAGATGTTGCCTGACATAATCAATTCTTGTCTCTATTTCACAGCCAGATCGCAAAATGAAAAGCCGGGTAATTATAAAGTAAGTCTCAATGAAATCTACTGAATATCGAAAGGACAAGTTAGAATGGCAATGGAGAGGATGTTCCAATAGTTTGGGGGGGGGGTGTGGTTTGAGCGGTTTTCTACAACCAGAGGATTTCCCTTCAGAACAGAGATGGGGAGGAATTTCTTTAGCCAAAGGGTGGTAAATCTGTGGAACTCATTGCTGTGAAGGCTAAGTCATTAGGTATATTTAAAGTGGCGATTGATAGCTTCTTGATCAGTTGGGGCATCAAATGTTACAGAGAGAAGACAGGAGAATGTGGCTGAGAAGGATAATAAGTCAGCCATAATTAAATAGCAGAGCCGTCTCAATGGGCCGAATGGCCTAATTCTGCTCCCGTGTCTAACGGTCTAACAGGTTAAAAAATTTATTTGGCTTCACAGTCAAGCAATTACACCTTCTTGGGGCGCTGTTTCAAAAATGCCCATCATCGAACTGTCATTGTATGTCATGGTAAATGGGAAAAAAAACATACAGAAGTGTGGATAGTCAGAGGCTTTTTCCCAGGGCTGAAATGGCTATCACAAGAGGGCACAGTTTTAAGGTGCTTGGAAGTAGGCACAGAGGAGATGTCAGGGGTAAGTTGATGTTGTTGCTTTTTTTAAAAAAATGCAGAGCGTGGTGAGTGCGTAGAATGGGCTGCCGGCAACAGTGGTAGAGGCAGATACGATAGGGTCTTTTAAGAGATGCCAGAATAGGTACATGGAGCTTAGAAAAATAGAGGGCTATGGGTAACCCTAGGTAATTTCTAAAGTAAGTATATGTTCAGCACAGCATGGTGGGTCGAGGGCCTGTATTGTGCTGTAGGTTTTCTATGTTTCTAAATTCTGAGCAGTGTGGAGGAACAGAGGGATCTTACAATGCAAATCTTATATCCCTCAAGGCTGCCACACAGGTTGATAGGATGGTCAATGGGGTGTTGGCCTTCAATTGTCGTGGAATTGAGTTCAGAGCCGCAGCTCTGCAAAACCCTGGTTAGACCACACTTATTGTGTTTGATTCTGGTGGTCACATTATAGGGAGGAAGTGGAAGCTTTAGAGAGGGTGCAGAGATTTACCAGGATGCAGCCTGGAATTGAGAGCATGTCTCGTGAGAAGAGGTTGAATGAGTTAGGGCTTTTCTCTTTGGAGCAAAGGAAGATTAGAGGTGACTTGATCGAGGTGAATAAGATTGTAAAAGGCAATGATAGATTAGATTATGAGGGCACGCAGTCCTCTTTTATTGTCATTTAGTAATGCATGCATTAAGAAATGATACAATGTTCCTCCAAAATGATATCACAAAAACACATGACAAACCAACTGAAAAACTGACAAAAATCACATAATTATAAAATATAGTTACAACAGTGCAAAGCAATACCATAATTTGATGAAGAACAGATCATGGGCATGGTAAAAGTCTCAAAGTCTCTTGAAAGTCCCATCATCTCACGCAGACGGTGAACCTCCAGCGCCGCCAACTTGCCGGTGCAGCATCCTGGAAGCATCCGACCACAGTCCGACTCCGAGTCTGTCCGAAAAACTCCGAGCCTCTGACCACCTCTTCGACACTGAGCACCATCTCTGCCGAACGCTTCGACCCCGGCCCCGGCAACAGGCAATAGGCAAAGCCGAGGATTTGGGGCCTTCCCCTCCGGAGATTCTCGATCACACAGTAGCAGCAGCAGCGAAGTGGGCATTTCAGAAGTTTCTCCAGGTGTTCCTCCGTGCTTCTCAAGGCTGTCTCCATCAAATCAGGATTGTGCACGCCCCCCCTAGTTACACATACGATATCATTCGGAACGGCCGCGCGCTGCATCGCGCCGCCATCTTCTCCTCCCGCTTCAGGAGTGGACAGCCAGCACTCCATCCCCCAGGATAGCAAAAGATAATGTCTTTTAAACACAAGCGATTCTGCAGATGCTGGAAATCCAGATCAATACACATAAAATGCTGGAGGAACTCAAGCAGATCAAGCAGCATCTATGGAAAAGAGTAAACTAAGGGCTATTCATTCTTTTGATCAATGAGGGGTCTTGGCCCAAAATGTCAACTGCTTATCCATTTCCATAGATGCTGCCTGTCCTGCTGAGTTCCTCCAGCATTTTGAGTGTGTTGCTCTGAATATCTTTTAATATGAGTTTTTAAGGGCGGCACTTTAGGTAATAGTTAGTGTGATACTTCACAGCACCAGTGATTGGAAGATCAGATTTCAATTTCCAACGCTTTCTGTAAGGAGTTTATAAGTTCTCCCCATGACTGCATGTGTTTCCTTGGGAGCTCCACTTCCCTCTCACATTCCAAAATAAATACTGGTTGGGTGAGTTAGTTATGGACATGCTATGTTGGCACCGAAGCATAGAGTCAGTCATTAGCAGGCTGCCTCCAGCGTATCGAGGCTATGTTTGTCAATGATCTAAATGATGCAGTTCACTGTATGCTTCAACGTACATGTAACAAAGATCATCTTTCATCGTTAAAGTATTGGAAGGTTTGGGAAGACAGCAGATGTAAGCTGTTTTCTTGTTTGTTTGTGGTGGGTGCATGGAACACACTGCCAGAGGTGGTGGTTGAGGATGATATTATTAGGGACATTTAAGAGACTCTGAGTTAGGAAAATGGGGTATTATGGGTTGTACAGGAGGAAAGGGTTAGACTGATCATGGAATAGTTTAAAAGGTTAGCACCACATTGTAGGCTGAAGGGTCTGGACTGTACCATTCTGTACTATGTTCTAAAAAACACAATTAAAAACAGATCATTTGGTTATAGCTCACCCAGAAAGACGCATTTCTTTAATGTGATGAATAGGATGTGCAGATCAAGGCTTGCTTTCACACAAATAAAGAAACCAAATTTGCAAACCACACTTGGTATCAGATTTGAAACAATAGTGTTATGGAAACCCTAACTAGATAGAGAAGGCTTCACAAATCTAACCACATGCCACAAGTGATTGATCCATCAAAGATAACAATCGTAAGTGCAGTGGCTATACAGCAACAGTGGCATTAAACTATACAATGGACAATATTAAGCAGAAGTCATCTCCATGTGTAAAATTTGGTCACAAGCTCACATCTGGCAGAATCTACTTAGACAAGCACAGGTTAGAAAAATTCAAGTTATCATGATTGCTTACAAAGAGCAATTTTTCTAACCTATGCTTGTCTGAGGAAATATCAAGCTCATCACACTTCAAGGACAATCTTGCATAGGAAGTCAGTCAACACCTTACTTAAACACAATTAACAGTCAACACCTTCTCAGAAGCATATGAAAACATCCACCCAGAAACTTACCTCTTGTTGGCACAGGTAAATCATAACGGTTACACAAATCAGTATTACAGCAACGATTTGATACAGCGTCATTTCTCGATGCTGCACAGAGAAACGGTCTGTCTGGAGGTATCAGTTCAGCATTTGAAACACATATCTTGCCATGTACTATCCGGTCTTCCTTGCGAGTGACAGTAGTCATACAGAGCCCATCTGTCTCACAGGTGAAGTTAGTTGACACACAGTGCGTGCAGTAACATTTCAGACCTAGGAGAAAAAGCAATTCATGATTAGCTTGTACACCAGCGACAATGTACCAATGGTTCCATTCTACAGTAGTTGAGCCTCATGGGGATAATTCAATATAGTAGATAATCTAATACATTTTGCCAATAGTTTTCAAATTCTGAGCTGAGTATTTATCCACTCTCATCTAGTAGCTTGACTTTTGAGTTGCAATTTTTTAGTTAAAACCTCACTTCAGTTTCCACCAATAAAAAGACTGAATGTGAAATTATGCTTAACATGATTGCTTGTCGGTCTATTAATATACATAACAATCTAACAATTGCATAATTTTAAATTACCCCTACAGACATCCTGTCACAATTTGACACCCACGTTCAGGTGAAAGCTGTTTCCATCTGTGGGCAGTAACGATTTGTGGAGGTAGGAAAATTACGAAAAAGAGAAGGTGCAGAAGAGGTTTATCAGGATGCTGCCTGGTTTGGAAGGCATGTACTATCATGAGAGGCTGGACAAACTTGGGTTGTTTTCTCTGGAGCGTCAGGAGGCTGAGGGGAGATCTAACAGAGGGTTATAATATTATGAGAGGCATAGATCTATTTCCCAAGGTAGAAATGTCTAACACCAGAGAGCACGTACTGAAGATGAGAGGGAGAAGTCTGGGGGGGGGGCAAGTTTTTTTTGGACACAGGTACGTGGATGTAAGAAGATGGATGATGTGGACATGGTGTAGGTAGGAGAGATTAGTGCTTAGGTGTTTTTGATTAGTCTTTTAGCTGGTTCATACAACATTGTACGCCAAATGGTCTGTTCCTGTGCTGTACCCTATCTTCTAGAGCTTTCTGATTCTGCATCAGTTACTGTCTTCAAGGGTAATACGTCTTCAGTGCAACGTGGAGCAGAGAATCCAATTTCACATAAAAATTTAATTCCCGTGGAGAGTCAGACACCCTGAGCCGATAGGCTAGTCCTGGACTTATTTCCATCTGGCATAGTTTGCATATTGTTGTTTGATCGTTTGTGGGTTTTGTATTGCTATATTTATGGTTGGTGGTTGGTGCAGCTGTAACGAAACCCAGTTTCCCTCGGGATCAATAAAGTATATCTATCTATCTATAAAAGATGACCAAACTTACAGATAACTTCCCAAAAGTATCATTTAAAGTATATATTCAGTAACCTGTCACTGATTTCAAATCAGCATCTTCCAAATGCCATCTGAAAGAGTGGGGATTATACTGTTGCCTGAGCAACAAAACAGAGGATAACCCAATCAAACTGGAAAACTGAGAAGCTCTCCAATTCATCTCAGAGGTGGCAAAGCTCAACTGCCTCCATAACGCCAAGGTAATCAAATTCCATTTGTTTCACCAATATTGTTCATTAAAAATGGTTGAGCTGGTCTCAAGTAACACACACAAAATGCTAGAGGAACTCAGCAGGTCAGGAAGCATCTATAAAGACGAATAAAGGGACAACATGCAGAATCTTTTGTGTTTATCCGGTCTAATTGTCATTCAACCATATATGCGAGTACAGTCAAATGAAACAGTATTACTCTGGAGCCAAGCTGCAAGGCACAAAGTCAAGTCATACACAGAATATATAATTATATTAGCAGAAAACCGTAGTTACAAAAATATTAAATAATAATAATAATACTAATGCAGCTCTAGTCCCTGAACATCATGGCCTGTAGTTTGATGGTGCACAGATTTTGATCTGGAGTCACATTTAGTCAAGAATAAGTTGCAGCTTGCGCACAAGTGCAGCTACTGGCGAACACAATCCAGCTGGTCTTTCACCCAGCAAACATCAAAGGGCAGCACCAACTGGAGGGAAAAGCCCACAACCCAGTATGGAATCCAGCTCCAGCATCTCCTTTCCTGGTGGCCGCAAAAGGCGACCACAGAGCGCGAAGGCCTGGTCCGCGCAACAGCCGTGGCAACGCAGCCTCCCTGCCATCAGTCTTTCCAATGAACCTGTGAATGGACTCGTGATGTTTTACATTACCTATGTGCAACAGGGTCTTGGAATCACAACAGGAACATCCAAGACAATCACCAGCACTGTCCATTGGACCACCAACCACCTCTGACACCTTTCTCCCTGGGTGCAACACGGCGAACAACAAGTCCAGATTCAACACTATCCAGCAACTTGTTTATGGGGTAGACCTGCAGTACTTGGTATTCTTAATATCCTGCAGTGTCTTGTGATCTTGAAAAAGACATTAATCATGAACAATTGCACCAATGCTTGGACCCAGAAGGCCACAGCATCTGAGTGCACATACATCTTTACTGGTTTCAAGTTACTCTCAAGTTTTTGGGAAGGAAGGCAGTATCCCTGTTTATGGAAACCTCGCTTCAAGGAAGCCTCGGGCTATGCTGTCTACCTAAGGAATAGTCCAAATCTGACAACCAGAACTTGAAGTATAGCATACAATGAACTGAATGCGTGTTGAAATATCTCAAATGCAGGAGGTGCACAATTGCTTAAGGCAATTAATATCCGGCGGATTAATAATCACTGATTTTCGTGGTGACATTCATACATGTATGACTGATTTAAAATTTAACGGAAACCCAACTGTTGATCGATCAAACACAACTAAACCTGAGATTTACTGAAGAACAAATGAAACTCAAGACTCCACATAAATACTGCTCAGCCAGAGTACTTGTCAAATTGAGGGCATTACAAAATAAAAATCGTAACTAAATTTCAACAAAACCAATTGATCAAATTATCAAAATGTCATTTCAAAAATGTTTTAAAAATAACAAATTTTAATATGCATATCCTACAAATGATTCATAATTTTCAGTTTCATCTTTTCACACTCCCTCCATACGTATCCTTTAGAAATGGATGGGAGGCACAATAGTGTAGTGGTTTATAGTACAAATGACCCAGGTTCAATTCCTGCCGTGGCCTGTAAGGACTTTGTATGTTCTCCCCATGACCATGTCGATTTCCTCCCACAGTCCAAAGACGTACCTGTTGGCAGGTTAAATGATCATTGAAAATTGTCCCGTGATAGGCTAGAATTAAATTGGGGGATTGCTCAAAGGGCCAGAAAGCCCTGTTCTGCTCTGTATTTCAACAAAGTAACAATGTAGGCTCTACATTGCTCGCATTTTTTTCCATAGTTCTGAGTCCTACCAGATTTATGCTTTTTTTTATATACAAAAATGCCTTCAGCTAGGACGCCGAGAGAGGGACCCATTTGGGTACAGAGAAGCTGATCTGGCTGCAGATCACGTTGTGGGCCGCTACTCGGAAGCTTCGAAGTTGGTGAGGTGCAACCGTGGGAGACTGTCTCGGGTGTTTCACTTGCGATCGCACGACTCTGTTGGACAGGGATGATACAAGTTGCTGCAGGCCTGTTACCCTTGTTTGGTGGTGGGACAGGCAACATGTGAATTGTGCGGCCTCAGTCCTCAGGCTTGCCTGCAGCTGCAGAGTTGGTGACACAGAAACACTATAGTGTGCTGTCCGCACTTGGCTGGGGCCTGGCCTCTCCCCTTGTTGCTGGCCTCCCGTGTTCGAGCAGTGGAATGAGTTGCGTGCGTCTGCACAATGTAGGGGGCCACTACCATTGATTGTTGGACATTATTGGCAGGGTTTTGGACTATACACATACCCACACAACACTTTTTTTTCCTCAAGTGAATATGCTTCTTTGGTCGCCATTTTGAATTATGTTAATTGCCGTTTTAAATATTATTTGCTATTTTGAAGTTTACTTTGAATGTTTTACACCTTGACCCCTCATTCAGCTGTAATTATGTATGGTTCTTGCTTTCAGCACAACCAAGACCCTCACTCTTGAGTCAAATGTACAATGGAGACTGGGTCTCCAAATACATACAGCAAAAAAATTCTGCACAGCTCATCATACTACCACTGAAACACACTACCATTCCAGCACCAATGTCAACACCTACAGGCTTTCTAGAGACAATATAACCAAGAGACCAAACAACCCTGCATCCACAAGATATTTTCAACCTAACAACCTAATAGGACCCTGGTCAGTCCCCACTTGCAGTACTGTGCTCAGTTCTGGTCACCTCGCTACAGGAAGAATGTGGAAACTATAGAAAGGGTGCAGAGGAGATTTACAAGGATGTCGCCTGGTAGGTTGAGCAAACTTGGCCTTTTCTCCTTGGAGCGACATAGGTTGAGAGGTAACCTGATAGAGGTGTATAAGATGATGAGAGGCATTGATCGTGTGGATAGTCAGAGGCTTTTTCCCAGGGCTGAAATGGCTAACACAAGAGGACACAGTTTTAAGGTGCTTGGAAGTAGGCAGAGGAGATGTCAGGGGTAAATTATTTCTATTTATTTTTATACACAGAGAGTGGTGAGTGCGTGGAATAGGCTGCTGGCGGCAGTGGTGGAGGTTAATACAATTGGGTCTTTTAAGAGACTCCTGGATAAGTACATGGAGCTTAGAAAAATAGAGGGCTATGGATAACACTAGGCAATTTCTAAAGTAAGTACATGTTTAGCACAGCATTGTGGGCCGAAGGGAATGGATTGTGTTGTACATTTTCTATGTTTTCTATGTGTCTAACCAAAGGCTAAATAAGCACTGGAGACCCCAAAACCACAAGTAGAATTTCAGCCTAAGTAACAGACAGCATCTCCTGACAAAATAAGGCAAACTTCAATTAATAAGCCTCCAATATGAGCTACGTATTCCACAAATGAAATTTCAAATGGTGCAAATTAAATACAATTTATGACTTGCATTTTCCAATAGCACTGGCCAAAAAGTAGGTTACCAATATTACTTTGAACAACAGTAATATTTGTGTCCAATACCTGGGGAACTAGTACATCCTCCAAATTTTCTTCACAAAAGTATGGGTGAGAGGCATTGTTTCTCAGAACTAGAAATAAGATGTTCAATAGTGGCTGCAGTCCAAAGACAGATTTCTGATGTCAAGTCGACCAAATTAAATGGTAGTGTAAAGAAATCCATCACAAAATGGATTAAGGCAAATTCATCCCAAGCTCAAAATGGAAAGAAACAAATTTATCCATAAATCAGTAATGCTCCAAAACAAAAAGTGGGATCAACATCTCAAATCAAGTAACAAGCAAAACCATTTAACAATTTAACCCAACAATCAGAAAGACATCTAGAGCTTACTCATTCACCCACCTCGACTTGAAAACCAAACAAATATCATTTCAGAGTTAAAATTCAACAAGCTTTTAATGCTCTCCCTGGGATTTACATATTTCTGATACAGTGTGATAAGAAATATTTCATAACCTTAAAATCAAAGCCAGTACATTCAGGAAATGTCCCCTTTACTAGACCTAGACCTTTCCACAAGTAGTAAAGCACAAAATCTCCAGCACATCAAGTTCTTTCAAAATCCTAAAGCATTACACCATTTATCTTCTGTACACAAGTTTGAGAGGGTTTATTTATTTATTGAGCTGCATCACAGAACAGGCCCTTCTGGCCCTTTGAGCTGTCCCACCCAGCAACCCCCAATTTAACCCTAGCCTAATCACAGGACAACTTACAATGACCAATTAACCTTCTAACCAGTACATTTTTGGACTGTGGGAGGAAACCGGAGCACCCGGAGGAAACCCATGCATTCCACGGGAAGGATGTACAGGCACCTAACAAATGATGTCAGAACTGAACTCTGATCTCCAAAGGCCTGAGCTATAGTAATGTCACACTAACCAATACACTACTGTGGCACCCAGGAAACAATTGGAATATCTGTAACATTAAAGACCTCCAGCATCTAGCACATGCCCTTTTCTCACTGTTACCATCAGGTAGGAGATACAGAAGCCTGAAGGCACACACTCAGCGATTCAGGAACAGCTTCTTCCCTTCTGACATCCGATTCCTAGATGGACTTTGAAGCTTTGGACACTACCTCACTTTTTAAAAATATACAGTATTTCTGTTTTTGCACATTTTTTTAATAATCTATTCAATATACATACAGTGGCATGCAAAAGTTTGGGCACCCCTGGTCAAAATTTCTGTTACTGTGAATAGCTAAGCGAGTAAAAGATGACCTGATTTCCAAAAGGCGTAAAGTTAAAGATGACACATTTCTTTAATATTTTAAGCAAGATTACTTTTTTTATTTCCATCCTTACAGTTTCAAAGTAACAAAAAAGGAAAAGGGCCCGAAGCAAAAGTCTGGGCACCCTGCATGGTCAGTACTTAGTAACTCCCCCTTTGGCAAGTATCACTTTCTGTAGCCCGCTAAGAGTCTCTCAATTCTTGTTTGGGGGATTTTCCCCCATTCTTCCTTGCAAAAGGCTTCTAGTTCTGTGAGATTCTTGGGCCGTCTTGCATGCACTGCTCTCTTGAGGTCTATCCACAGATTCTCGATGATGTTTAGGTCGGGGGACTGTGAGGGCCATGGCAAAACCTTCAGCTTGCGCCTCTTGAGGTAGTCCATTGTGGATTTTGAGGTTCATTATCCTGTTGCAGAAGCCATCCTCTTTTCATCTTCAACTTTTTTACAAACGGTGTGATGTTTGCTTCCAGAATTTGCTGGTATTTAATAGAATTCATTCTTCCCTCTACCAGTGAAATGTTCCCCGTGCCACTGGCTGCAACACAAGCCCAAAGCATGATCGATCCACCCCCGTGCTTAACAGTTGGAGAGGGGTCCTTTTCATGAAATTCTGCTCCCTTTTTTCTTCAAGCGTACCTTTGCTCATTGCAGCCAAAAAATTCTATTTTAACTTCATCAGTCCACAGGACTTGTTTCCAAAATGCATCAGGCTTGTTTAGATGCTTCTTTGTAAACTTCTGACGCTGAATTTTGTGGTGAGGATGCAGGAAGGTTTTCTTCTGATGACTCTTCCATGAAGGTCATATTTGTGTAAATGTCGCTGCACAGTAGAACAGTGCACCACCACTACAGAGTCTGCTAAGTCTTCCTGAAGGTCTTTTTCAGTCAAATGGGGATTTTGATTTGCCTTTCTAGTAATCCTACAAGCAGTTCTCTCAGAAAGTTTTCTTGGTCTTCCAGACCTCAACTTGACCTCCACCATTCCTGTTAACTGCCACTTCTTAATTACATTACGAACTGAGGAAACGGCTACCTGAAAACACTTTGCTATCTTCTTATAGCCTTCTCCTGCTTTGTGGGCATCATTTATTTTAATTTTCAGAGTCCTAGGCAGCTGCTTAGAGGAGCCAATGGCCGCTGATTGTTGGGACAAGGTTCGAGGAGTCAGGGTATTTAACAAAGCTTTGAAACTTGCATCACCTGGCCTTTCCTAACGATAACTGTGAACAAGCCGTAGCCCTAACAAGCTCTGGTCTGAGACCTCGGTAAAAGTTATCTGAGAGCTCAAATCACTTGGGGTGCCCAAACTTTTGCATGGTGCTCCTTTCCTTTTTTCTCCCCCCTCTAAAATTGTACAAAACAAAAATAATACACTAATCTTGCTTAAAATGTTGAAAAGAATGTTTCACCTTTAACTTTATGACTTCTGGAGATCAGTTCATCTTCTACTCACTTAACTATTCACAGTAACAGAAATTTTGACCGGGGTGCCCAAACTTTTGCATGCCACTGTAATTGATTTACTTATTATGTTTTATTTTATTATTTTTTTCTCTCTCACTGCTAGATTATGTATGGCATTGAACTGCTGCTGCGAAGTTAACAAATTTCACGTCACATGCCGGTGATAATAAACCTGATTCTGATGAATCTATAATGCATTTTTCCCATGGCTCTTGTCCTGTGAGGCAGGGGTTCCCAATGTTTTTTATGCCACGAACCAATACCATTAAGCAGGGGTCCGTGGACCACAGGTACGGCATCCAGTATTCTAGATTTATAATTAGGCACTGTTATGGTTGTACTGATCTTCCTTGCTTATATACCAGTCCCTACTCATTGGGTTTTAGGGTGATATCATTGTATTTCACCATGCAATTGACGGCAGAGAATACTGAACTTCCACATATCCCCAACAGTAACTCAATCACAATATCTAGAACTTAAGTCTCCTGCTGGGCCGCATCTCAATTAATGACGAGTCACAGTATAGAAAGTAGACAGTGTTGACACTGTGGGAAAGATATGACACCATGTCACCGGCTACATCAATTTTTTTGTGACTGTATGCTTTTCTGCTATCATAACCATATGTGCTGTGTGCTGTTGGTAATCTGTTTTGTACCTTGGCCCCGGAGGAACATCGTTTTGTTTGGTTGTATTCATGTATGGTTGTATGATAATTAAACTTGAAGTGTTCAAATCTCTCAACCTCAACGTTATTCAAGTTAAGGTTCCCAGGTGTGAACATCACCATTAGCCCGTCTTGGTCTAACCACACTGAAAATTTATCGTCTTTGTTTCCTCGGGAGGCTAAAGAAATTTGGCATATCCCCACTGACCCTCAAGCTATTTTTATTGATGCACCACAGAAAGCACACTGTCTGCATGCATAATGGTTTGATTTTGCAACTGCACATGACCGTAAGAAACTGCAGAGAGTTGTGAACGCAGCTCAGAATATTGTATGAATATCAGCCTCCACTCTGTGGACTTTGTCTACACTTTTCACTGTCCCAGTAAAGAATCCAACACAATCAAAGACTCCACCCACGCTGGACAACCTCTGTTCTCCCCTCTCCCAACAGGCAAAAGACACAAAAGCCTGACAGCACAACCCCTCACACTCAAAAGAGGGCTTCTATCCCACTGTTGAAAGAGCACAGAGAAAATTTACAAGGATGTTGCCGGGTCTGGAGGACCATAGAACTATACAGCACACAACAGGCCTTCCGGCCCACAATTTTGTGCCAACCATGTAACCTATTCTAGAAACTGTCTAGAATTGTTCTACCGCATAGCCCTCTATTTTTCTAAGCTCCATGTACCTACCTAGGAGTCTCTTAAAAGACCCTATTGTATCCACCTTAACCACTATTGCTAGCAGTGTATTCCACACACCCACCACTGTGTGAAAAACTTACCCCTGACATCCCGTCCGTTCCTACTTCCAAGCACTTTAAAACTGTACTCCCTCATATTAGCCCTTACAACCCTGGGAAAAGTTACAAGAAAAGACTGAATATGTTAGAACTTTATTTTTTCTAATGTAGAAGATCGAAAGGAGATTTGATAGAGGTATACAAAATTATAAGGGGTATAGATAGGGTAAATGCAAGCAGGCCTTTTCTGCTAAGGCTGGGTGAGACTACAACTAGAGATCATAGATCATGGGCAAAAAGTGAAAAGTTTAAGGGGAACATGAAGGGAAACTTCTTCACTCAGAGGGTGGTGGGAGTGTGGAATGGGCTGCCAGCACAAGTGGTGCATGCAAGCTTGATTTCAATGTTTAAGAGAAATTTGGATAGGTACATGGATGGTAGGGATATGGAGGGCTACGGTCCGGATGGAGGTCGATGGGAGTAGGCAGTTTAAATGCTTTGGTGTGGACTAGATGGACTGAAGGGCCATTTCTGCATGGTCCTTCTCCAAGACTGTTATCAGACTCTTGAACGGACGTCTTGTACAATAAGGAGGATTCGGCCTCACCATCTACCTCATTCTGAGCATTTACCTGCAGAGCATTCTTCCAGTAGCTTTTACACTTTATTCTGCATTGTTACTGTTTTACCTTCATCCACCTCAATACACTGTGTAGTGATCTGATCTGTATGAACATTATACAAGACAGGCTTTTCACTGCATCTTGGTATATGTGACAATATCAAACCTTGGGAATTATAAGAAACTAAACATAATTCGTATTATCTGTCTCAAGACAGTTTCCAAACACATATTCACTAGTCTGGGAGAGGGTCCAGGAGGTTCACAAAAATGAAGGGTTCCAATATGAGGAACATTTGATGGCTCTGGGCCTGTATTCGCTGGAGTTTAGAAGAATGGGGGGGGGGGGAGAAGAGGAGATCTCATTGAAACCTACTGAATATTGAAAGGCCTAGATAGTGCGGGGGTGGAAAGAATGTTTCCTGTTGTGGGGGAGTCTACGACCAGAGGACACAGCCTCAGAATACAGGGACAACTATTTAGAACAGAAATAAGTCCAGAACCAGAGGCCATAGTTTAAGAATAAGGGGTAGGCCATTTAGAATAGAGTTGAGGAAAAACTTTTTCACCCAGAGAGTGGTGGATATATGGAATGCTCTGCCCCAGAAGGCTGTGGAGGCTAAGTCTCTGGATGCTTTCAAGAAAGAGATGGATAGAGCTCTTAAAGATAGTGGAATCAAAGGTTATGGGCATAAGGCAGGAACTGGATATTGAATGTGAATGATCAGCCATGATCACAGTGAATGGCGGTGCTGGCTCGAAGGGCCGAATGACCTACTCCTGCACCTATTGTCTATTGACTTTCTTTAGCCAGAGAAGTGAATCTGGGGAATTCGTTTCCTCAGACGGCTATTGAGTATATTTAAAGCATATGTTGATAGGTTCTTCATTAGTCAGTGTCTCAAAGGTTTCAGGGAGAAGGCAGAAAAATGGGGTTGAGGGGTATAATAAATCAGCCATGATGTAATGGTGGAGCAGACCCAATGGGCCAAATGGCCTAATTCTGCTCATACATCTTGCTTACACCATTCCTAAGACTAGTCATTTCCAGTTTCTGATATTATACAATTTAACCATGTTCATCTCTCCAGGGTTAACTTACTAATAATTAACCTACCAACCCGGGATGAAACACTCCAGGGTAGACGCATGCAGTCACAAGGATAAAATGCAAATTCTGCAGTCACCATCAGAACTGGGTCACTAGAGCTGTGGTATCAGTACTATCTACTGCATATGTCGGCTAGTGTCTATTAACCAAGGTCAGACAAAATTGTTGCCCCCATTCCCCCCCCAGCTCTTACTGACCAATATTGAACAGTGTTGGTTTTAAAGTTCTTAGCCTAGTTTTCAAATTTAACTGTAGTTTTGGTTGCAAGTCCCCTCTGAAGTATTGGGATGGCATGGTAGTGTAGCGGTTAGTGTAACGCTATTAAGTGCCAGCGACCAGATTCATTTCCACCTCCAGCTGCAAGGTGTTTGTATGTTCTTCCCGTGACCGGGTGGGTTTCGTCCAAGTGTTGTGATTTCTGCCCACATTCCAGGACATATGGATTAGTGGATTAATTGGTCACACTGGCATAATTGGGTGGCTTAGACTAGAAGGGCCTGTTATAGCACTGTTGTTCCTAATAATAAACACTTCTCTACACTGTGTATATAGAGTCACCAGCATCTCCAACGTGATCCTTCCAACAGCGGTTGTTGTATCTGAGGCATTGAAAACTAAGCACAGAAAGAGCCCTTCAACCCATCTAGTCTGCACTGAACCATTTAAACTGCCTACTCCCATCGATCTGCACCTGGACCATAGCCCTCCTTACCATCAAATCCATGTAACTATTCAAACTTCTCTTAAACATTGAAATCAAAATTACACCCACCTCTTGTGCTGGCAGCTCATTCCACACCATCACCACCCAGAGTGCTCCCCTAAAACTTTTCACCTTTAACCTGTGACCTCTAGTTGTAATATCACTCAACCTCAGTGGAAAAAGTCCGCTTGCATTTACCCTATCCATACCCCTCATAATTTTGCAAACCTCATCAAATCTTCTCTCGATCTTATATGTTCTAGTGAATAAAATTCAAACCTATTCAATCTTTCCTTAAAACTTAGGTACTCCAGTCCCAGCAACATTCTTGTAAATTTTCTCTGTACCCTTTCCAATTTACTTACAGCTTTCCTGTAAGTAGATGACCAAACACTGCACACAGAACTGGATATTAGGCCTTACCAAAGTTTAATACAACTTCAACTTAACATCCCAACTTCTGTACTCAATACCTTGATCTATAAAAGTCAATCTGACAAAAGCTTGCTTTCAAAGGTCTAGGACCCAAACTTGAACTCCTTTCCTAAAAGCAGTCCCACCATTCATCAAAATCATAGCTCAGCTTTTAGCTCAATGACATTGACCTGCACTGTCCCAAAGCTTTCCGAATGCCCTTAATATGCAGAAATATTTCGACTAATGTTATGAAGTGAGCTCAAAAGACACTCCTCATCCTTCATTAGCGGCCAGCTCAGTATCATCTGTGCTTTCCCTCTCTTCACAGCATCAACAATGTAGTTTCCTACTTGAGATCTGACCCTTTAAAACTGGAAATCGCAGTAAACAACACACAAAAAGCGTGAGCAGCTTATCAGGTCAGGCAGCATCTATGGAGGGAAATAAACAGTTGATGTTTTGGGTCAAGATAGAAATGGAAAGGACATCAGTAATGATGATGCATTTTGGTCAGAAACTCTCCACAGATGATGCCTGACCTGTTGAGTTCCTCCACATTTTGTGTGTATTACCCTGCACAATTTCTTTTGTTTATGCAGAAAACATACTTTTAAGCTATTTAAATTAATTAGCAATAGGACCACCCAGGCGGCAAATACTGCAACTGGATACAGGTGTCCCCCACTTTTCAAACGTTCACTTTACGAAACCTCACTGTTACGAAAGACCTACGTTAGTACCCCATTTTCGCTTTCAGAAGGTGTTTTCACTGTTACAAAAAAAATTCAGCACACGATAAAAAATTTAGCGCGTGCGCCAAGCACCTGCTCTCCCCGGATTCGGAACAGCATTCACGCCAGCATTGCTTTAACACGTGCCTGTGAGTAGCCGTTTGCAAGATGAGTTCTATGGTGTCGGAAAAGCCTGAAAGAGCTCGTTAGGGTGTTACACTTACAGTAAAACTAAACATAATTAAGCGTTTCAATCGTGGTGAACGAAGCAAGGACAAAATGAGTTTGGCTTGTGGAAGCTGACGAAGATGATGTTGAAGAGGTTTTGGCATCCCATAACCAAGAACTGATAGATGAAGAGCTGATGCAATTGGAAGAGGAAAGGATAACAATCGAAACCGAATGAGTAATGATAAAGTACGACTTAATTTTGAAAGGGTACGTAGGTTTAGGGGATATTTGCAAGATTCTTTGAGTCCTTACAAAGAACTGTGTGATAGAAAAATGCGCGAGGCTCAGCAGTCAAGCAGGCCTTCCACATCAGCCACAGCAGACCACGAACCTCGACTTTCCACATCGAGGCGGGCAGTCATAGGAGAAGATGAGCTGCCTGTCCTGATCGACGATGAGATGGCACCCCCGTGTCCCACCACCCCAACAGCCGGGAGGCACACAGCACATCTTTAAGAAAAAAGCCGAAATAAACATGCTAATTAATTAGGTGCCGCCCCACACATAATTGTCAGCCCAGATCAGAGGCGATGCAATTGGCAATCGGCACTGATCTGGGCCGACAATTACGTGTCGGGCAGCACGTAATTAATTAGCATGTTTATTTCAGCTTTTTTCTTAAAGATGTACTGGGTGCGTCCCGGCTACCGCTGGACCCCTGCCTGCTTAGCGGCAATGTATCGGTTGGTGGCCCCGAGGGTGGGGGCCACTGCACCACCCAAACTCCGACTCAGCCTAACACACCATCATCAGTGTGCTCGGCGCTGAACCAATTCCGGTGGGTGATACTACACTGTACATACGTTATTTCTACTTTATATAGGCTGTGTATTTTTACGTGTTATTTGGTAGATTTGGCAGCTTCACAGTTTAAAGGATACTGGAGAGCGCTTGCGCCATGTTTTTGCCAACAGCGCTTGCATGAGATTTTTGCTACGGAGATCTGTGCCAGCAATGATTGTGGAAAAGTATTTCTACTTTATATAGGCTGTGTATCTATCATATCATTCCTGCTTTTACTATATGTTACTGTTATTTTAGGTTTTATGTGTTATTTGGCATGATTTGGTAGGTTATTTTTGGGTCTGCGAACGCTCACAAAATTTTCCCATATAAATAAATGGTAACTGCTTCTTCGATTTACGACATTTCGGCTTATGAACCGTTTCATAGGAACGCTCTACCTTCGGATGGAGGGGGAAACCTGTACAGCAGGGAAGCCTCAATTGTCTCAGAAAATGTGACTGATGAGGAAGACAGAAGCACAAGGTCCTAAGCACCCTACCCCATCACTAGCTAATTGCAATCACAAGAAAACAAGATTGAGGACCTCAAAGATTACCTTATCAAAGGGACACAGGGGACTACTGTGTTCTGTTCCACAGCGATATGACTAACTGCCAACTCTCCTGACTCCGTGCTCCAGCCTGAAGGTTTTAGATTGACAAGACAGCAGAGGAAAGGAGACAGAATTGGCTCTATCATAAACTCCTCATGGTGCAACAGATACAGCAGCTTTGGCCCACCCAGCTTCCCTGAGCAGTAAAGTGCTAACCATTCTACCTAGTGCAGAAGTTCTCCATCGCCCTCACTGTGGTCTATAATCACACTTCAGTAGACATCAAAATAGCACTTGAAGAAATACCGTAATCAAAAACAAAGCAGTGTACTCTGACATGGCTGAATATATCACACTTTCACTTAATTCAGTTGGTCCTAATCACTGTGCAGACTGTCTTTCAGTTCCACATTGTCCGTGAACTTAGAAAATAGTCAGTTTCTTCACATACAGAGCAGAGATGTTACAGCCCCATTTAGGCCCTTCAGCCCATGATGCTGTGCCAACCTTTTAACCTACTTTAAGATCAATCTAATCCTTCCCTCTAATGTAGCCCCTCAATTTTTTTTTATTACTCATGTGCCTAAAAGTTTCCAAGATTTCCCTAATGGATCTGCCTCTACAAGCGTCAATTGGCAGCGCGTTTCATGCGCCCATCACTCTGTGTAAACAAACCTACCTTTGACAAATGCCCTATTCTTCCCTCTAATCACCTTAAAATTATCCCTCTTTGTAATAGCCACGAATGGAGTTTTGTCACTACCTGATGCTCCAAGAAAGATCCATTAATATTACTGTTCTTGTCTGCCAACCAATGTTCAGTTCACACCATGGTACCCTTCAAAAAAAATATTGCTGCACATCTCAAGTTTGCAAAAGACCACCTGCATGTTCCACAACACTTCTGGGACAATATCTTGTGGACAGATGAGACAAAAGTTGAACTTTTTGGCAGAAATGCACACCCATGTTCGGAGGGAAAAGGGCACTGCACACTATCACCAAAACCTCATCCCAACTGTGAAGCCTGGTGGAAGAAGCATCATGATTTGGGGCTACTTTGCTGCCTCAGGGCCTGGAAAGCTTGCAATTGTTGAGGGAACAATGGATTCCAAATTGTATCAAGACATTTTACAGGAAAATCTCAGGGTGGCAGTCCATCACCTGAAGCTTAATAGAAAAGGGATGATGCAACAAGACAATGACCCAAAACATGAGAGTAAATCAAAAACAGGAAAATGAAGAAAATCTGTGTTTTGGAATGGCAAAGTCAGAGTCCAGACCTTAAACCAACTGAGATGCTACGGCATGACCAGGTCATGCAAGATATTTCAGAAATATTGATGATTTGAAACAGTTTTGCATGTCTAAAATTCCTCCCCACTGTTGTGCAAGTCTGATCATCAGCTACAGGAAACGTTTGGTGGAGGTTATTGCTGCTAAAAGAGGTTCTACCAGGTGTTAAATACAAGGGTTCACATACTTTTTCCAGCCTGGACTGTGAATGATTAATCAATGTGTTCAATAAAAACATGAAAAGTACAATTGTTTGCATGTTATTAGTTTAGGTAGATTGTCTTTGTCTATTATTGTGACTTAGATAAAGATCAGACCACATTTTATGAGTAATTAATGCAGAAAACCAGATAATTGCAAAGGGGTTCACAACAAACGTTTTCTCAGATTTTATATATGAGAGAGAGAGCCTAGCTGCTTAGAAGTCTTCTCAGCAAACCTACTCACCTGCCCTGTCTCCATTCTATCATGAGTACTTGTGTGGACTACGAAAACCAAATCTTCTTCCATCCTGTTCCCTCTCCACAGCTGGATTACAATGTATAATTATTATTTCGTAGTTTAATTTTCCTGTGCCTGCTTGTATTTCTAAATAATTACCCAAATACACACAATTGCTCGGTAAAATTTCTAGTAATTACAATATGTTTGCTTCTGTATTTTTCTAGAAACTTCCAAGTTTTCAGTAGCAGATGTCGGGGCACTTAAATACGGCAATAGTATAGGTTAATTAATATCACTAGAATTTGTGTAGTCCGAGTGAAATGAGGGCCTCTGTTGGTCAGAGCTGACCATGGGTATTGCATCCTAGCTGTCTAGATACGCAAGCCAGGGCAGTACAATATGGAGAGCAAGCTGTTGCCCACGTAGCAAGCTCCCCCTCTCCACATGAGTGGCAGGAGTTGCCGATATGCATTGAACTCAATATAGGACTTCCTTAGGGACTCCTGCTCTGGATTTTTCCCTTGGGATTTACTCCCATAGTCTTCCCCAATGAGTGGGTATAGCTGCAAGGCAGCTGAGGTTTCAGATCAGAATTTTCATTCTCCTAGGTGAGCTGCCAACCCCGGTCGATGAGGCCCACCTCTAGTCTGAGTACAAGACTCCTTTTGCATTGATCCTTTTTCTCTCAGCACTTCTTGTTCTTTGCTTTTGTGACATCTAATTACACATCGGAAAGTAGCAAGTTTTATGCCTAATTCTTAATTTCCAAAGAACTTTGGATCACAACAGCTTCAGGATCCAATACCACTAAGCAGAATTCCTTCATGCCAATACCACAGGAGCAGTATAATATTTCGATCTCCTTCTCCTGGCTGCAGAAGACAGCATCTATTCCCCACCAATTCTTTAAAAGAAGTACTTTCCTTTTCACCAAACCACAGTTTCCCCCCGCCCCCACCAAACTAGTGTCACTGTCATTAACTCATTCTCTTCCATCTCCACACTTGTTGGGACGGAATGCAGGAACCTCAAATCAATTGAACAAGTGCAAACACTACTACCTGCTGGATTTCTGTGGCCAACTCACAAACACCACCTCCTATCCCCGATCAGGTGTTAAGTCTGAAGTATTTAATGTATGCCTTACGTTTGCCTCTGGGAACAAGGAGATCAGGAAACTTCCTCCTTCCTGCTGTTTTACAATGTCTGCAACTCTGACCTCACACCTCGGAGACAAACCTCAAATGGTAAGACAGTAGTCACCTCGGTCAAAATTAACCTCCACCAGCACACCGCAGCAGTATCAAATCTCCTATCCTCTCTCTAACTAGTTCACAATTAAAGAAATTTTTAAAACAGCTCGTCTCAATGGATTTCACAAATAGGGCACAGTCAAAACTTACAGTCCATCCATCCCAATTGCCCTAAAGGTTCTGTTATACAAGGTGGAGGTGAAACTTCTTGACCCGACAGCAAATTAATTCTCAATCCAGGTCAATATTAACTTAGCAACTGCATTTCTTTATCAAAACCTTTCTAGAAATTCAAATTCACCATACCCATCTCTCTCTCTCCTTGTCTAGTCTGCAAGTGAATTCCAAATGTCAAATAATTTCCCTTTGACCAAATTCTTAGTTTCTGTGTCCATATACTCCCTTAATGCATTCTCAAAAGCTCAAGTGAAAATGACAATCCTCCCTAAAGCCCTTTTGTTCACTGAAATTGGTTTATTATTGTTGCATGTACCAAAATGAAAAGCTCATCTTGCATACTGTTCATACAGATCAATTCATTACATGGTGCATTGGTGTAGAACAGAATAGAACTTTATTGTCATTGCTCAAGATAACAGATTGCAGTGCTACTCCAGACTCAAAACCAGATACTGTATTTTACAACACATGCTTAGTTCTTTTAAAAATCCCTCATTTACATGCAACAAGTGACTTCGATAGTTGATAGCACTCAAAGGCCATCAGCACGCCGGGGCGCAGCATTATTCAGCAGCCCAACAGGCCTCGCGAAGAAGCTGTTTTTCACTTTTACTGTCTTAGACCATAAGACCATACGATAGAGAAGAGGAGAAGATGGAGGCGCGATGCAGCTCGCAGTGGCCACTCTGGTGGTGATGACTGTTATTTGTCAAGGAGGGTGCCGTGCACAATCCTGATTTGATGGAGACAGATGTGAGAGCACGGAGGAACATCTGGTGAAACTACTGAAATCCCTGTTTTGCTGCCGTTGCTACTGTGTGATTCAGAATCTCCGGAGGGGAAGGCCCCGAGTCCTCGGCTTTGCTTGTTGCTCAGCAGCGATGGTGCTGGGTGCCGGAGGGCTGGTCAGAGGCTCGAGGTTTTCGGACGGACTCAGAGTGGGCTGTGGTCAGGTGCTTCCTGGTGCTGCATTGGCAAGTTTGCAATGCTGGAGGTTCATGGCAGGGAGAGTTTCTCCCTTCTACCGTCTGCGTGAGATGATGGGACTATCAAGACTTAAGACTTTTTTTTAACCGTGCCCATGGTCTGCTCTTTATCAAAATACGGTATTGCTTTGCACTGTTGTAAACATGTTATAATTATGTAGTTTTGTCAGTTTAGTCTTGGTTTGTCCTGTGTTTCTGTGATATCTTTCTGGAGGAACATTGTATCATTTTTTAATGCATGCATTTCTAAATGACAATAAACGAGGACTGAGTGTCCTCATAATCTAATCTAATCTAATGCAGAATTAGGCCATTTGGCCCATCGAATCTGCTTGGCCATTTCATCATGGCTGATCCAATTTTCCACTCAGCCTCAATCTCCTGCCTCCTCCCCACATGCCTTCATGTTCTGACCAATCAAGAATCTATCAACCTCTGCCTTAAATAAACAAAGACTTAAGTCTCCACAACTGCTTGTGGCAAAGAAATCCACAGATTCACCTCTCTCTGGCTAAAGAAATTCCTCCTCAACTCTGTTCAAAAAGGAAACCCCTCTATTCTGAGGCTGCCCTCTGGTCCTAAATTCTCCCACCATAGAAACATCCTCTCTGCACCTACCCTATCAAAGCCTTTCAACATTTAATAGATTTAAATTAGGTAACCTCTCAATCTTTCGAATTCTAGTGAATACATGCCCAGAGCCAAAAGTTGTTTTTATGACAAGCCTTTCAATCCTGGAATCATTTTCGTGAACCTCCTTTGAACCCATTCCAGTTTCAGTACATCCATTCAAAACAATGGGGCCCAAAGCTCCTCCCAATACATCAAGTGAGGCCTCACCAATGCTTTGTAAAGTATTAACATTATATCTTTGCTTTTATATTCAAGTCCTTTTGAAATGAATCCAAACATTGCATTTGCCTTCCTCACCACAGACTCACACTACAAATTAACCTTTAGGGCACTCTGTATAATGACTCTCAAGTGCCTTTGCACATCAGTTTTTTGTATTTACTTTCCATTTAGAAAATAGTCAACCCTTTCACTTCTCCTACGAATGTGCACGACCACACACTTCCCAAGACTGTTTCCCATCTGCCATTTCTTTCCCATTTTCCTTATCTAGGTCCTTCAGTAGCCTTTCTACTTCCTCAAAACTACCTGCTCCTCTACCTATCTTCGTATCATTTGCAAACTTTGCAACTAAGTCATCGATTCCATTATCCAAATCATTAACATATAACATCAAAAGAATCTGTCCCAACACAGTCCCCTGTGGAACACCACTAGTCACTAGCAGCCAGCCAAAAGAAAGCTCCCTTCAGTCCGGCTACTGCTTTTTCAACGCCAGAATCTTTCCTGTAATACCATGGGCTCATAGCATGTTAAGCAGCCTCCTGTGCGGCACCTTGTCGAAGGCCTTCTGAAAATCCAAATACACAACATCAACCAATTCTTCTTTGTCTTTCTTGCTTGTTACTTCTTCAAAGAATTCCAACAGATTTGTCAGACAAGAATTTCCCTTGAGGAAACCAGGTTGACTCCAGCCCATTTTATCATGTGCCCTGAGACCTCATCCTTAATAATCGATTCCAACATCTTCCTAACCACTGAGGTCAGACTAACTGGCCTATACTTTCCTTTCTTCTGCCTCTCTCCCTCCTTGAAGAGTGGAGTGACATTTGCACTCTTCTGGAACCATTCCAGAATCTAGTGAATATTGAAAGAGCATTACTAATGCTTCCACAATCTCTTCAGCCACCTCTTTCAGAACCCTGGGGTGTACACCATCCGGTCCAAGTGACTTATCTACCTTCAGACCTTTCAGTTTCCCAATAACTCTCTAGTAATGGTAACTTCACAGAGTTCATGACCCCTGCCATCTGGAACTTCCACCATACTGTTAGTGTCTTCCACAGCAAAGACTGGTTAAGATGTTTCTATACCTCATGGCGGAAGATTGAACAGGCAGACAATGGGTACAAGATCACAACCTGTTAAGCTGCTAGTTCAAGATGTTCACTCCTAGAAGCACAGTTATGCAAGTGTACATTTGCATGGTTCAGTATTTAGAGGTAATGTTACAGAATGCATTAAACAGGAATCATGACTTCACATCCTACAATCTAATGAAGTTCAAATTGTTTTGCAAGACTGAAATTTAGCAAAGGAAATATTTACTTCTCCTCTGGCTCTACATGAAACAAGCTGCAAGAAGAGTTGAGATAGGTACAATTACATCATTTAAGAAGCACTTGGATGACTGGGACTTGGAAGGATATGATCAACTGCAGGAAATTGTAACACTGGCCAGCATTAGTCATTGTGCTGAAGTGTCTGTAACTGCCGTATTGCTCTATCACTATGACTCTGGCAGTATTTCTTCATATTACATGTGTAAAATTCAAACATGGATACTCTGTAAACAAAGTATGGGGCAAAGATAGAGACAAAGGAGCAATCAAACATGGTGACAGGCCCCACAGTATAAACACATCAAAGACTGTTAATGGAGTAATATGGTACTGCTCAAAGGATTTCAACAGCAAAAGGTGTAACATTTATATGATTTTCACAATATAAATAAAAAAGCTCTATTTTAACAATTTAGTAACAGTTTCTTCCCCTGTCATCAGATTTCCAAATGGCCCAGGAACACTAACTCCTTATACCTCTCTTGTACTGTTTTTATTACAATATAATTTATTATGAATGCACTGTACCACTGCAAACAATGCACCACATTCTAGAAAGCGCTGGAAGCTTCTTTGTTCTGCATTAAGTGAATAAGTGCTTTCCATTAGTTATCTTAATACTGTAATATTCAAATGAGTACTTTCTTGTTGAACTCTTATCTATAAATTTAATTGGAATTTTCCACCTGTTATAAAATTTCTAAACACAGCAGTGCCATCTTGATCTTCTTAGTGTCTCAGATTTTGTCTTTAAGCTTTCTGCTACTAGATTCTGCTCCTGTTCCCTTTGTTTGATAAGTACTAAATAAAACAATCATGAAGCAACAGGTTTTGTGCCTCTTTCCTGACTTCTGAAAGAACCTTGGATCAAAAACACCAGAATCCAACAGATGTTAGCATAAGCATTTGTGAATTTTCTATTTTGAAACCAGTCCAAATCAAGGTGAAAATGAATAACGCTTACAGCATAAATGAGCTCTCCTACATGCGGTGAAATTTGTGATATTAAGTGATAATTCTGGAATTCATCCTCTACAGGATGTAACCAGTTTTTATTTGCACCTTAGAAGCTGAAGATATTAAAATTAGACTGCAAATACATGCCCAACAGTTATATTAATATAAAATGCCTGTTATATATTAAGTATATATTCAAGAATGTTATTTTACTGATTGCTTCCACAGAAAAAGGCAACTTCCATTTACTACTGTTAATGAAGAACATTTGGCAATAGAAAAATTGTCCACTAGGCCAGAGATTGATAGTGTTGTTGAAAAAAATAAGTACAGCACATTACAGGAGGATTCTGGGACAGGTGACAGAGAAGCAATGGGGGGGGGGTGTATGCACGGGGAGCAGACACACCCAGCCCTGAGACACCAGGCAAGGTCATTTGATTCCAAACAACTGGTTTAGTGATCATTACAGAACGTCTCTCTGGTGCTTCCCACTTCGTCCCCTCTCCCTTCTCCCTTCCCCCTTCCCCCCCCAACCATGATTCCCCTCGCTCTGCCCACTTCCCACCATCAATCCACAATAGAGTCCCACATCAGAATCAGGTTTATCAACATTCATATATCCCATGAAAGCTTTTTTTTTGTAGCCGCAGCAGTACAGTGCAATATATAAATTACTACAGTACTGTGCAAAAGTCTTAGGTACCTTGTTACATATACATTGCCTATAAAAAAGTATTAACTCTTCCCCCAGAAGTATTGTAATCAGAGTCAGTGTACAAATAAAACTTGGAATATTTCTAAAAAATGTTATGCTGTATCTGAATGCAGAGAAATATTCACAAGAAATTACAATGTTGTGCTAAAATCTTAGTGCCTATAAAAAGTACTCAACCCCCCGTGGAAGTTTTCATGTTTTATTATTTTTTTTATATACATTATATGTGCCTAAGATTTTAGTTTAGCACTGTACTTTCTTGTTAAATATTTCTCTGCATTCAAATACAGACATAATATTTTAGAAATATTCTTAAGTTTCATTTGTGTGTATACATACACACACACACATATATGTACACATATATACACACATACATATATGATAGGTACTAAAGATTATCCCAATTCTTTTTCTTGACCGCACTGGAAAATGGGCACCTGTGCTCATGTTATTTGATATCATACACGCTTGCCATTCAAATGCACTCCTGGAAATGTCAAGACTATTTTAAACAGAGGTTGGGCAATATAGAACATTAGCAAACCAACCTGCTGATATTACAGATACAACACAACTACAACTGCACAACAGCTTGACAGTATTTACAGTGGTGTTTAAGAAAATGCAACAACTCTTTTTAAAAAAAAACTTTTTAATCCAGAACCATAATGCAAGGAACTTATTCCACCTTCCTCATCAGATTAATCTACAAGGACATCAGCTCTTCAAATCCTGGTGGCATGGTAAGCAAATGATTATGATTATTATGATTATGAGGGCACACAGTCCCCTTTTATTGTCATTTAGCATGTATTAAGAAATGATAAAATGCTTTTCCAGAATGATATCACGAAAACACACGACAAACCGACTTAAAAACTAACAAAAACCACATAATTATAACATATAGTTACAACAGTGCAAAGCAATACCGTAATTTGATAAGAACAGACCATGGCACAGTAAAAGTCTCAGAGTCTCTCGAAAGTCCCATCATCTCACACAGACAGTAAACCTCCAGCGCCGCTAACTTGCTGATGCAGCATACTGGAAGCATCCGACCACAGTCCGACTCCGAGTCCGTCCGAAAAACTCCGAGCACCGAGCACCATCTCTGCCGAGCGCTTCGACCCCGGCCCCAGCAACAGGCGATATGCAAAGCCGAGGATCTGGGGCCTTCGTCTCCGCAGATTCTCGATCGCACAGTAGCAGCAGCAGTGAAGCAGGCATTTCAGAAGTTTCTCCAGATGTTCCTCTGCGCTTCTCACAGCTGTCTCCATCAAATCCGGATTGTGCACAGCCCCTGGTTACACATAATCGATATTCATTTGGAACGGCCGCGCGCGCTGCATCGCGCCACCAAATTCTCCTCCCTCCTACTCCCTCCCTAAATGTTGTGCTTTAAAGTAGAATGTTAAGAAACTGGTTTAATTTCATAATTAGGAATCTAGAGTAAATTAGACAAGTAACTATTTAAATTTGCAAGTAATAACATTAGGTAGATTCTTTGCATGATGGCGGTGGCGAGGAGGTAGAGAAGAAGAGGAAGGTCAAGTGGCCAGCAATGGCAGATGAGAAGGCTTGGCGTGTATTTGATGAGGATATCAGTATGATGTTGGAGAACACGCTCAGGGGAACATCAAAGAGAAAGTTGGAAGTGATGGGCGATATGATTTAGAAGCGGTTATTGGTGAACTCACAGGCCCCTGGGAAGACAACATCGATGAAGCCCATGAGCGCAAGTTAACCAAGTATGCAGAGTTGAGATCAGAGTGCAGAGACAGAGGGTGGAAGGTCTCATGCTATCCATTCGAAGTAGGCTGCCGTGGGTTTATTGCGTTCACTCTCCAGAAGTGGCTGCGTGACCTTGGCTTCACTAGAAGAGAGATCAAGTCAACCAGCAGGGCTGTAGCTGAGGCAGCAGAGAAAGGATCAGCATGGGTGTGGAACAAGTATGTCCAGAGGGGCAGATAGTCAGACAGTGTATACATATCTTGCAAGCCCTTCAGTAGTTGCATAGACACCTGAAGAGTAGACTATCTGTTGGATGGAAGTGACCAACATCTCTGATAGGGGCAGATGCCAGGTTTTCAAGCTCACCAGTGGGAGTTGGTGCTTTAGCACTGCTGGCCCACCACCTCGAAGGAGTCTTGATCATAAGCGGGCCAAAACTCCTGAAGACAGGTGGCAGATCAACTGATGATCCCACTGGTGTTAGCACAGGACAGTTAATATCTTAGTCCACGTGTATTCTCTAACTCTACAAACATGCACTTTTAAACAAAATATATCCTGATGGTCACTCCATGAGCTGGATACATACAAGGGAACTGTAACCAAATCTTTTATCACAGTTAATAATCTGGTGGAAGAGCACTTTCCATGCTTAGAAAGAGGAAAACATTCAAGTTAAACAAAAAGAAGCAGCTGTCACAAAAATGGTATTAAGTACTGGATGCAATTTTCTTGACAACATAATCTGTTCCATCCTACTGTCAAATAAAGGCACAGAACTCAAAAAGTTTGAATATTTGACCAAGACTCTGCTAGTGACCTTAAAAATATTTTAAGGTGAAGCAAAGGCACAAGCAGATTCATGATCCCACGTTACTCAATGGCCCTGCATAAAAACTCATGAATACAAATGTAATATTCATGGACTCAGGGACTTGGGACTTTATTTTTCCTGTGGGACTGTGCCTTACTGCTATCTTATCTGTGCTCTGGAATATGTGCCTTGTGCATATATATCCTGAAATGTGAAGGTGAGCAGCCAGAGGTCGTGGTACAGATTGATACCAATGACACAGGTAGAGAAAAAAAAAGAGGTCCTGAACGCAGAATACAGGGAGTTAGGAAAATGAGAAGCAAGCCCCAGGGGAAGTAATCTTAGGATTACTGCCTTTGCCACGTGGCAGCGAGTATAGGAATAGAATAAGGTGACAGATAAATGCACGGCTGAAGAATTGGAGCAGGGGGCAGGGATTCAAATTTCTGAATCATTGGGACCTTGGACTTGAATCCAAGGGGGAACCAATATCCTGGCGGGGAGATTTGCTAATACTATTGGGGAGGGTTTAAACTAGATATGCAGAGGGGTGGGAACCAAAGAGGCATAGGATGGGGTAGTTGATGCACAAGTAGAGATGGCTTGTAGGGAGTTTGTGAGGAAGGACAGGCAATGATAGAGCAAAGGTGCACTCACACTGATGGTTTGAGATACGTCAAATGCAGGGAGTATCATAAATAAAGCAGATGAACTTAGAGCGTGGTTCAATACATGGAACGATGACATTGTGGCCATTACAAAGACTTGGATGTTTCAGGGGCAGGAATGGCTGCTGAATGTGCCGGGCTTTAGATGTTTCAAAAAGGACAGGGAGGCAGGCAAAAGAGGTGGGGTGTGGCATTGCTAATCAGGGATAGTGTTACAGCCGCAGAAAAGAAGGAAATCGTGGAGGGATTATCTACTGAGGCTACGTCCACACTACGCCGGATAATTTTGAAAACACCGGTTTCAAGTAAAAACCACAGGCGTCCACACTAAGCATTTTTCTCAAAATATCTCTGTCCACATTAGACGGATATTTGGGTGAATCTCCTCCTACTGGGCCTGCGCAGGACACACAGAAAACAAGCGAAGAGGGAACAGTATACTTGGTGCGCGTTTGTCCAGTTAAAGAGTAGAAAAACTTAAAAGGAATTGCTCTTGGCTCTCGCGCAGGACTTAAAACTAAAAAAAGTGCGTATGAAGGCAACCGACAGGGAGTTCACGGACAATGTGACCCGGCTGACAACAAACATTGAAAAACTGACCAACTCTGTTGCATTAATAAAGCACTGCATCAGTGTTATCTTGAATTTCCATACAACGTTACACTAGGCTGTTACACATCTGTTGTCAGAGAAGTACTTGCACAAATAGGTAAACCACCTTCATACAAGCAAGGACAGAAAACAGGGCAAAGTGAGTACAATTATTTATTCAGTAAGCTATGGGTCAAAGTATTTGGTGAGTACATTTCTAACTATTCTGGCTTCAATCTCGTTGCCATCTGTTCTGAAATTGTTAGGTTCTGCGAAGCACAGAATCAAATATCGCTGTGATGATTGTACGCTCTAGTATCAATTGTTTGGCGACAATAAAGTAGTAATAATAATAATGATAAGAAGAAAACAATGAAATGCCGCGCTGTCACCATCTGTTCCTGGACATCATGACAGCAGTTTTTAAAAGCTCCGGTTACCCCATACACACTGCAACGGTTATTAGGTGTTTTCAGATTTATTCACTCTGGAGACCGTTTCTGAAAATCTCCGTTTTCGGGGGATGAAAACGCCGTTTCAGTGTGGACGGAAGGTCAAGAAGAACAGAAAGAGCTTTGTTTTCAAAATTATCCGGCGTAGTGTGGACGTAGCCTGAGTCAGTGTGGGTGTAGATCAGAAACAGGAGGAGACAATAACTCTACTGGGTGGTTTTTTTTATAGGCCTCCAATAGTAACAGGGACATCAAGGAGCAGATAGGGAGGCAGATTCTGGAACAGTGTGATGATAATAGGGTTGCTGTAATGGGAGTTTTTCAACTTTCCTAATACTGACTGGCATCTCCTTAGCACAAGGGTTTTAGATGTGGTGGAGTTTGTTAGGTGTGTTCAGGAAGGTTTCCTGACGCAATATATAGTTAAGCCAACTAGAGAGGCCGTACTTGATCTGGTATTAGGAAATGAACCTGGTCAGGTGTCAGATCTCTCACTGGGAGAGCATTTTGGAGGTAGTCACCACAACTCTATCTCCTTCACCATAGCTATGGAGAGGGATAGGAGCAGACAATTTGGGAAAACATTTAACTGGGGTAGGGGGAAATAGGATGCTATTAGGCAGGAACTTGGGAGCATAAATTGAAAGCAGATGTTCTCAGGGAAATACACGGAAGAAATGTGGCAAATGTTCAGGGAGCATTCCCATGGAGTTCTGCATAGGCATGTTCCATTGAGGCAAGGAAAGGATGGTAGGGTAAAAGAACCATGTGTACAAAGGGTGTGAAAAAATTTAGTTACAAAAAGAAGAGCTTCCAAAAGGTTCAAAAACCTAGGTACTAATAGTTCTAGAAAATTCCAAGGATGTCAGAATGAAATTAGGAGAGCCAGAGGGGGCCATTAGAAGGCCTTGGCAAGCAGGATTAAGGAAAACCCCAAGGCATTCTACAAGTATGTGAAGAGCAAGAGGATGAGCCGTGTGAAAATAGGACCAAGTGCAATAATGGAAACTTGTGCATGGAGTTGGAGGAGGTAGCAGAGGTACTTAATGAATTCTTTGCTTCAGGAAAAAGGTCGTGGGCAATTGTGGGGATGACTTGCAATGGACTGAAACGCTTGAGCAGATAGTCATTAAGGGGATGTGCTGGTGCTTTTGAAAAGCAATAATCAGAATCAGGTTTAGTATCACCGCCATGTGATGTGAAATTTGTTAACTTAGCAGCAGCAGTTCAATGCAATATATAATCTAGTAGAGAGAGAAAAAAAATAATAAAACATAATAAATAAACAAATCAATTACATATATTGAATAGATTTTTTTAAATGTGCAAAAACAGAAATACTGTATATTAAAAAAAGTGAGGTAGTGTTCAAAGCTTCAATGTCCATTTAGGAATTGGATGGCAGAGGGGAAGAAGCTGTTCCTGAATCGCTGAGTGTGTGCCTTCAGGCTTCTGTACCTCCTCCCTGATGGTAACAGTGAGAAAGGTGCATGCCCTGGGTGCTGGAGGTCTTTAATAATGGACGCTGCCTTTCTGAGACACCGCTCCCTAAAGATGTCCTAGGTACATTGTAGGCTAGTGCCCAAGATGGAGCTGACTAGATTTACAACCTTCTGCAGCTTCTTTTGGTCCTGTGCAGTAGCCCCTCCATACCAGACAGTGATGCAGCCTGTCAGAATGCCCTCCACGGCACAACTATAGAAGTTTTTGAGTGTAGCCGCTGTCCTGCCTTCTTTATCATAGTCATAGTCATACTTTATTGATCCCCGGGGAAATTGGTTAAATAACTACATCAATATGTTGGGACCAGGTTAGATCCTCGGAGATCTTGACACCAAAAGACTGCTGAGCCTCTGGAGATGATCTTCGCATCATCAACAGGGACAGAAGTACCACCAGAGGATTGGAGGATTGCAAGTGTCGTTCCCAAGTTTGGGAAATGGAGTAGAGATAACCCAGGAAATCATAGACCAGTGAGTGGGCAAGTTGGTGGAGGAGATCCTGAGAAGCAGGATTTATGAGGATTTGCAGACACATAACCTAATTAGGGATAGTCAGCATGGCTTTGTCAAGGGCATGTCATGCCTTACAAGCCTAATTGAATTCTTTGAGGATGTAACAAAACACATTGACGAAGGTAGAGCAGTAGAGGTTCCCCATGCAAGGCTCATTCAGAAAGTAAGGAGGTATGGGATCCATGGAGACCTTGCTTCTGGATCCAGAACTGGCTTGCCCACAGAAGGCAAAGGGGGGCTGTAGATGGTTCATATTCTGCATGGAGGTCAGTGACCAGTGGTGTTCCGCAGGGATCTATTCTGGGACCCCTCCTCTTTCTGATATTTATAAATGACCTGGATGAAGTAGTAGAAGGAGGGGTTAGTAAGTTTGCTGATGAAACAAAGGTTGGGGGTGTTGTGGTTAGTCTGGAGAATTGTCAGAGGTTACAGCAGGACATCAATAGGATGCAGAACTGGGCTGCAAAGTGGCAGATGGAATTCACTGAAGTATGAAGGAGTTCATTGTGGTAGGTCAAATTTGAAGACAATATAATACAAATGGTAAGATGCCTGGCAGTGTGGAGGATCAGCAAGGTCTTGGGGTCCATGCCCAGAGGACATTCAAAAGCTGCTGTGCAAGTTGACAAGAAGGCATATGGTGTGTTGGCATTTATCAACAATGGGATTGAGTTCAAGAGCCGTGAGGTAATGTTACAGCTATACAAGAACTTGCTCAGACCCCACTTGGAGTATTGTGTTCAGTTCTGGTCACCTCACTACAAGAAGGATGTGGATACTATAGAAAGGGCGCAGAGGAGATTTACAAGGACGTTGCCTGGATTGGAGGGTGTACTTTATGAGAATAGGTTGAGTGTACTTGGCCTTTTCCCCTTGTAGTGACAGAGGATGAGAGGTGAGCTGATAGAAGTGTACAAGATGATGAGAGGCATTGATCGTGTGGATAGCCAAAAAGCTTTTTCCCCAGGGCTGAAATGGTTAACACAAGGGAACATAGTTTCAAGGTGCTTGGAAGTACGTACGGGGGGATGTCAGGGGTAGGTTTTTCCACAAAGAGAGTAGTGGGTGCATGGAATGTACTGCAGGTGACGGTGGTGGAGGTGGATACAATAGGGTCTTTTAAGAGACTCCTGGATAGGTACATTGAGCTGAGAAAAATAGAGGGCTATGCAGTAGGGAATTTCTAGGCAGTCTCTAGAGTAGGTTACATGGCCAGCACAACATTGTGGGCCGAAGGGCCTGTAATGTTTTGTAGATTTCTATGTTCTACATGCTGCGAATGACTGCTGGTTCTCAGTTTTGCACTTTGGCCCCGGACTAACGCTGCTTCATTTGGCTGTATCCATGGCTATTCACGTACGGTTGAACGACAATTGAACTCAACTTTAAGGCAGAAATGATGCTCTTCATACACAATGAAACAAATCTGTTGACATTCATTCACCAGTTCTCAAAATGCAACATGGTCAGTAGCAAAATGACATTGCTTAAACATACACCTCGTTCAAATTTGTAACCATCCTTAGAAAGAGCAATTCACCCATATTAAAACACAGTATAATGAAAGAAATTCTAATTGCTCAATTTTGTAAGCTGTTCTGAGTAATCACTCCGTAGATGCCACATGACGATATTTTCATTGGTGGTTATTTATTGAGATACAGTGTGGAACAGGCCCTGCCAACCCTTTCAGCTGCGCCACCCAGCAACCCCTGATTTAACCCTAACCTAATCACGATTTACAATGACCAATTAACCTACAAACCACTACGCCTTTAGACTGTGGGAGGAAACCAGAGCACCCAGAGGAATCCAACACTGTCAGGGGGAAAACATACAAACTCCTTAAAGACAGTGGCAGGAATTGAGCTCAAGTCGCCAGTACTGTAAAGTGTCGTGCTAACCACTATGCTATCATGCTGCAAGAAAATGCAACCAGCTCATCTGCTTTTTACCCAGAATCAGAAAGCAATGATTTTATTCCACATCCCTTGTCAGGTTGATCTACAACACCACTAGCACTTTAAAATATGTTCAAGTTCTGGTGATAATTAAAGTACATTTTATTGGACTGCAAAAGAATAAGCACTATTCATGTAATTTATAACCAATCAAACCAAGAATACATAGTGTACTAATACTATCTTCATTTGAAATATAGTCACGTTGCCAGATATTTACTGCCCATTATTCCAAAACATTGAAAAACCCAGTAAGAATCAATGTGCAAGCAACACTGTTCCAGCCGTCAGATATTTTACAGAATTCAAACAAAGTTTTAAAGTGGGTAAAGTGGGGGGAGTAAAATATCTATTGTTAGGACGCTGATCAGACACTAACATTTGCTTACCACTCAATGAAGTTCCTCTTTTAAACTTATGGGAGCATCCACCTCAAAAGCCTTGAACTCTACAAACTGCACAAATGGTTTTAACTGCATAGCCCTCTATTTTCCTAAGCTCAATAATACTGCAAGGGGAAAAGATTTCAGTTTAAAATCAAACAAGATTCTGTACCAGGAGAACCAAGTGTTTCTTTCCACCAGTTACTAATAGCTGAAGGGATTTCATGAAAATTTCAAATTTTAATGCCTCAGTACTCAAGAAGTGGCAAAGAACAGATTAACTCAATTATGATATTGGGATTTCATTTCTTTTGACCAAGCTCAATCAGCTATTCAAAAACTATAAAACCAAGTTATTACTACAAACTGGAGCTTATACATAACAATATACAAATTAGGAATCCAGCTGACTGTTCCAAAGTTTGGAAAAATAGGAAGTGACAGTAGACAATCCAATCCACCTCAACTTCCTCAATACACCCAGATCCTGCTTAATGCTGGGGATGCGTTCCTCAGAGGTGGAATGCTATGTGAGGTCATTATAACATTACATAAATGGACAGGTGTGCCTGATAAAATAATGTATCATATATCTCGGGTTTGATTTTTTCTATGTATACAGAGTAATTCTTGTAGTAACACACACGCAAATAGGCCTAACCTGTTCATCAGCAATACGTCGCAGCAGCAGCGGGGGAAGGCAGTGATTTCATCTTGGAGAAGGGACCAGGCTGTGGGTCCTCCTCCAATTCTGCCTTCTCCTTCAAGTAGGTGTCGAGATTTGGCTGTCTCTCCTTAAGTTTTTTCTCATGTCGCTGTTCACTGTAGGAGGAAATCAGGTCAAGAACACCTCTCTTTGCCTTATTGCTTTGCTCCCAGTCAGGGTCATTATCGATGAACTGGTCCATGATTCGAATGATCGAGGTGATGCTAGTGCTGAGGAATTTTGTGGTGAGGTTTCTTGCTGGTGTTTCCTCTTCTCCACCCTTGTCCTCAGACTCACCCAGGATGTGTTGCTCTGCCAATTCTCGAAGCATCTTCATTATTAAGGCTCTCACCATGAGTATGCAGAAACTCTTCAACAATGCCATCATTAACCCTCTAATCACACATCATTGGCTGGTTCAGCAATGGTTTGGATGACTGGTTCTACCTGAAATCCCTAGGATGCCATTGCAATTTCTGGCCGTAGCTTCTTCCACACTCCATTCATGCTATGGAGGTTACTGTGCTGTTTAAGCCTATCAAACCAAACTCTGCTGGCTGTGAATGTTACCAACGTATCTTTCTCCTCTTGAATATGATTAAAGATGCCTCTTGTATTTTCCATTAACAGCTGGCTCAGTGGCATGTTTCATTGTGTTTTGTCATCGATTTTGTCTATTTTCCATTTTTTTCAAGCAAATGACTCCCTGGACAAGTCAGCTTTGATGATAACTTTAAAGTCGTAATTGCAGCAGCTTTTATCTTGTCTGCATTTTTTTTAAATCATCATTCTGATCATCGATGTAGCCAATTTCAAAGAGGTGCCAATATCAACCTGACACTCACCAATTTCCAAATGCCGGATCACTTGCAGTTTCACATCCATGCTAATGCTTTGCTGAGACATCTCAGATGTATTACCCTCACTAGAAGTCGCAGGCCACTTTCCAGACATCATGTGGGAAAAAAATAAAATAAATTGGCAAGGGAGCAAGAACGTTTACACACGCAGGGGAGGCAGAGCATGAACTAATACATGATTGGCTGTGAGTGGCTCAGAGTGTATGTAAAGCACTCTCATTGGCTGATTGAGTGCTTACTGTCGTGGCAACCGCTCTTGAAAAGTTTTAAGTGTTGTTCAGAATTAATTGTTATTTTTTAAAATTTCAATTAAGAATTGAATAACCACATTGTAAAGAATCAGCAGTATGCGATGTGGGGTGAGAGTGCATCTTCCTCATAAGCAAAATACAAATTCAACCAACTGTTTAAGGAGATTGGAAGAAAATATGGGGATGTCAGAGGGAAGTTTTATTTTACAGAGTGATGAGTGCATGGAACACCCTGCCAGGGATGGTGGTAGAGGTATATGCATTTGGAACATTTAAAGAACTCTTAGATAGGCACATGGATGAAAGAAAAAAAAATGAGGGCTATGTGGGAGAGGAGAGCTAGATTGATCTTAGAGTAGGTTAAAAGGTTGGAACAATATTATGGGCCGAAGTGTTAGTACATTCCAGATTCCTCCAGCACATTATTGCACCATGAAGGAAAGTTCGTATTTTCAGTGGCTAATACGTCAACAGGTTAATTACACTCATTATGGCCATACCATTTCAGTTAGATGATGCATTGCCTTGTATTACTGAGCCTTTCACTGAACTTTGCTGTAATCAGTTGTTTACTCACGACTACTAGAATTGGACAATGATTTATAGCACTACATACAGTCTCAACAGGCCTGCCAGATCTATTCGAAGTTGGCTCTCTTTAGCACAAATGTAATGCCACACACAAGACACAGTAATTCCTACTTTCTGAGCTTGAGGAGAACGGACATCAATACTCATAGCCTTCTAAAGATTCATACTTGTGAGTCTGCTCACATGCTGCATCAGTGTGTGGTACAGAAACTGCACTGCGGTGCACAGTAAGACTCTGTAATAGGTAGTCAGAAAATTCCAGTACATCACCAGCCTCAGCCTACCTCTCATTAAGGACATAGATACAGAAAGGTGCCAGAAAAGGGCCAACAATACAATGAAGGCTCCCACCCAGCCTACTCATGGAATGTTTGTTCCACACTCATCAGGGAAGAAGCTATACAGCATCCATGTCAGGAACATCAACACGTTTAGGAGGACAATGGCATCCAATGGTGTCTCTTTTGCTTGCATCTTCGGAAACTGCTCTATTTCTATCTTTAATAACTCTATTTTTTTTCCTTTCAGGGTTCTTTTGAAAACCCTGACCTAGAGTTACACACTGATTTCGGTTCTTTGCAAAAATAGGACACGCTCTCAGGGTCTCATGACTGGGTGCTATTCAAACTGCCAAGGACGTGGCCTAGAAGACAGGCGTGCCTTCAGGGTTCCGGGAATTCATGGCTCTGGATGCGAGCGAACTCGAGGTTGGTGTCTCTGCAGGAAATCGGTGTGTCGTGGGAGACGGAAGATTGTAAGCAGTGAGCTGGCTGTGTGCCCAGAGATCCGAGTTCTTTGGGCACAGAGCTTGGAAGAAGCCATGCAACAGACTTTTAACACCATAAATCAGTGAGTTGTTTGTTATCTCTCCCCTCTCGCTGTGAAACGGAGACACCCCCTTTTCCCTTATTAGGGAGAGAGAGAACCTGTGATATGTTGAATACCGGGTGAACGAGCAGTCTTTGGGGTACTGCAAGCCTGTGTCTTTATTGATGCTTGAGTGCTCTGTGGGTGTGCCATTGCTTTTCTTGCTGATGGGGGAGGGGGAGTTGTTGCTTTGCTGCTGCTTATGTGTTGGGGGGAGCTGGGGGCTTTCAGGTTCTAACATTTAACTGTCATTCATTCTTTGGGGCACTCCTTTATTCTTATGTTTGTGAATAAGAATTTCAGGATGTATACCATATACATTTCTCTGACATTAAATGTACCTATGTGCTGTATCTTGTATGAAGTAAGCGTTCACGGTCTATGACCATGATTGTTCTTGGCAAATTCTGTAAGTGGTTTGCCATTGCCTTCTTCTGGGCAGTGTCTTTACAAGACCGGTTACTCAGCAGGTGCTACACCTTGCCCAAGGGTGACCTGCCGGCTAGTGGAGGAAAGGAGCGCCTTACACCTTTGTAGGGACACATCTCCACCCTGCCACCCATGGTTTTCTGGTGCACTTATGGTGCAACTGTAACGAAAACCAATTTCCCCCGGGATCAATAAAGTATGGCTATGACTATGAACACCAGAATCAGAAACAGTTACTACCCGCAAACCGTCAAAGCTGATCAACAGCCCCAGCCACTAACCCACTCCACCACACACCCTAAATCAGCACTTTATCATATCCTGTCAGTCACCTTTTGTAAAGTACTTCTGTACCTCATGTCACTTTATGTACAAGCTAATCTTACGTACTTACATTTGTGTTTTCGTGTTAAGCTGATGATGTTTTTATACATCAGATCTGAAGTAGCAATCATTTCATTCTTTTAGATTTATGCACTGATAAATGACAACAAGCAGTTTTGAATCTTAAACCAATTCCCCCGAGATCAATAAAGTATGACTATGACTAAAAACAAGCCAGCCTTCCTGTTAACACAGGTCTATCTCCACAAAGAACATTATCAGTCAGACTTACCATTGTGTCATAGGCAGTCGCATTAACAGGTAAAAAGGTGGATGTGCATATTTAGAGTTTCTTTACTTATTACCCGCTACGGATCTAGTCCGCCTTTTGCCTTACAAGGCGCGAAACGAAAGACTGTGTGGCGTGCCACTCCTCACACAGACAGTAGGTGACCGTTGACTCACAAAGAGTTAATTTGACCTTTGACAGGTTTTGCTTTTAGTCCTGCTGGGTGCCTACACACCCTCCTCCCTGGTTAACCGAAGTGCACCGGTAAACCCGACCCGAGACAGGTAGTACTGGGCAGCAACAAGGCAGGCCCTGCTCCGACAGCCAACGCCAGTGCCGGCACCGGCCCCCTAGGCTTGAGTCGACATAGTAGTAGTAGATCTAGTCTGGGCATACCGACAGCAGGTAAAGGCAGGGACAGCTTGTGCTTGCGCCATCCAACCACGCTGTGAGTGGAACTCCCCTATTCAGTGCACATTCTGTACTCTTGCTAATATGAACATAGAACATAGAATAGTACAGCACAGTACAGGCCCTTCGGCCCACAATGTTGTGCCAAACCTCAAACCCTGCCTCCCATATAAGCCCCCACCTTAAATTCCTCCATATACCTGTCTAGTAGTCGCTTCAACTTCACTAGTGTATCTGCCTCCACCACTGACTCAGGCAGTGCATTCCACGCACCAACCACCCTCTGAGTAAAAAACCTTCCTCTAATATCCCCCTTGAACTTCCCACCCCTTACCTTAAAGCCATGTCCTCTTGTATTGAGCAGTGGTGCCCTGGGGAAGAGGCGCTGGCTATCCACTCTATCTATTCCTCTTATTATCTTGTACACCTCTACCATGTCTCCTCTCATCCTCCTTCTCTCCAAAGAGTAAAGCCCTAGCTCCCTTAATCTCTGATTATGGCTTAACCTCCCTTACTCTCTGATATGGCTCAACATGAACCAGCAATGATTCCTCAGCTGAAAGGGGAAATCATGTTTTCTTGTTGAGTGACTTCATGGGTTCCAAGCTAGCATTACAAACTCTAAGGGCTAGTCCTTCACCCTCCTAATTCCATATCACTGCGCCACCACCCTTCAGTCAAGCTACCCAATTTTGACATTTGTACCCAAATATTTTCTAGGACTAGGTAATAATTTTGCCATGGTCAAATGGTCAAATACAGTATCCAGGCTGGTCTTCGTTTTTATACTGAAGCTTGCAGGTTATTTTATTTCGAGATAAAGCACAGTAACAGGTCTTTCAAGCCCAACAATCCCATGCCACCCAATTACACCCATGTGACTGATTAACCTACTAACCGAAACAAAAGGAAATCTGCAGAGGCTGGAAATCCAGAGAAGCACACAGAAAATGCTGGAGGAACTCGGCCAGCCAGGCAGCATCAATGGAAAAGAATAAACAGTTGATGTTTCAGGCCAAGACCCTTCATCAGGGCTGATGAAGTGTCTCGGCCCGAAATGTCAACTGCTGAGTTCCTCCAACCTACCAACCCACCAACCCGTATGCTTTAGAACTGTGGGAGGATACTGGAGCACCCAGAGAAAACGCACGCAGTCACGGGGAAAATGTACAAGTTCCTTACTGACAGCGGTGGAACTTCTATACTTGTCTATGATATGAATCAAACCACCAGTGCCTCAATTGAATTATACTAACGTTACAATTAAATACGTTGTCATTCCAAAGGCCATTTAAGAACCAGCCACACCAGAATCCCTGCAATACCCCGGAGAGGATAATAGGTTTCTTCTCCCGAAGCAAAGTGAATTTTTCTTTGAGCAATCATCTAGCAGTTTTGGAACTATTACCAGGGTTGTTATTTAAACTTTAAGACCTCAATTTTTAAACTGAAAATGCAAAACGCATAAACTGAATTTAAATATGATTTGATTTTTATCTCTCTAGGTGTAGCTTTAGTCATCATGCCACATCATAGGATATAGGAGCAAACTTAGGCCATTTGGCCCATCAAGTCTGCTACACTTTTTCATTATGGCTGATCCAATTTTGCTCTCAGCTCCAATCTCCTGCTTCCTCCCCGTATCCCTTCATGCCCTGACCAATCAAGAATCTATCAATCTCTGCCTTAAATATACAAAATTATATGGCTTCCACAGCTGCTTCTGGCAAAGAAACTTCTTTGAACCCTCTACAGTTTCTGCACATCCTTTCTAAAGGGCCTAAAAACTGCTCACAATACTCCAAGTGAGGCCTCACCAGTACTTTATAAAGTCTTAACATTATATCCTTGCTTTTATATTCTCATCCTCTTGAAATGACTGCTAACATTGCATTTGTCTTCCTCACCACAGACGCAACCTGCAAATTAACCCAAGTCATTTAACCAATATACCCAAGTCATGTTGCTTCAGGTGATTCATGCGACATGTTCAACGTGAACAACAATCTCAATTTCCTTAACCTCTTCTCTGCAATGTCTAATGTTCCCCGGTTTTATGTAAAAGCTAGCAATCCAAGATATTATTTCTCTCTCCATAGATGGGGGCTGACTCAGTATTTACAGTACATTTTGTTTCTATCTTACACTTGCAGCATCGGCTGTACAGTACCTTGTTTTAGAGCCAAGTTGAGTGGAACGGATATACAGAGAGAGGCCCTCCGTTGACTGGAGTCGGCTGTTGATGCTGCATTGTAATTGTCTACGTGTCAATACGCAAGCGAGGCAGTACGATATGGAGAACAAGCTGTTGTCCAATGGAACAGAAGAGACTGATACAGTTTGGCACTAGCCGCATCACAGTAGGAGCCAGTCAGTTTTGAACTCAACGTAAGACTGCCTTAAGAACTTCAGCTTTGCATTTTTCCACTCAGGGTTTACTCCCGAAGTCTTCCCCATGAGTGGGTATAGCCACAGGGCAGTATTGGTTTGAGATCAGTCCTTCTTTCAGATGAGCGGCCAACCACGACTGATGAATCCCATCTGCCTAAAGTATCTGGTTTTAAGGCACCAGCGACTCACCTTTTCCCCTTCTCCTGTTAATTGAAACATTTCCACCAGGCTTAGAAGCTGAGCCACATGTGAAGGTTAGGAGCTGGACTTAGCTGTCAGAGGCTATTTGAGACACACATTACTGGGAGCATTTAACTTGTCATGGGAGCTTACCCCACGGCCTCCCCACAACTGACTATCGCAACCTTAGGGAGTCATACAGTTTAGAAGAATTAAGGAGCATGCATCAGAAAGTACAAGTTTTTACGTGGATGCTACACAACAGTTGAAAAGTTGTACTTCACTCTTGGAAAATCAGGAACAAAGGAACAGTTGCAGAACAGAGGAATAAACACTTAGAAATCAAGAGGATGAGAACCTTCTTCACAAAGGATTTTTGAGATATGCAAATCATGTACTCCAAGGCCTATGGTTGCCTGGCTATTGGGGTACATGCCATTCTGAATACCAAAAAGAGTAAATCAAAATTAAAGACAGTACAGCATGGAAGCAAGTCCTTCAGCTGAACTGATCCACATCAACCAAAATGCCCAACCCATTTGCTCATAACCTTCTAAACTTCTGCAAGTTGTACCGGCCCAACTGTCTTTTAAATGTTGTTATTATACTCGTCTCAACTACTTCCTGTCTGTTCATTCCACAAAGATACTACCCTTGTCTAAAAAAAAGTTCAAAATTTCTCTTAAATATTTCTCCACTCATCTTAAACATCTGCCCTCTAGTTCTTGATGTCCCAACTCCATGAAAAAGACCCACGACATTCAGCTATCTGTGCTCAGTTCTGGTCACCTCACTACAGGAGGGATGTGGAAACCATAGAAAGGGTGCAGAGGAGATTTACAAGGATGTTGCCTGGATTGGGGAGCATGCCTTATGAGAATAGGTTAAGTGAACTCAGCCTTTTTTCCTTGGAGCGACGGAGGATGAGAGGTGACCTGATAGAGGTGCATAAGATGATGAGAGGCATTGATCGTGTGGATAGCCAGAGGCTTTTTCCCAGGGCTGGAATGGCTAGCACGAGAGGGTACAGTTTTAAGATGCTTGTAAGTAGGTACATAGGAGATGTCAGGGTAAGTTTTTTTTTAACGTAGAGCGGTGAGTGCGTGGAATGGGCTGCTGGCAACAGATACAATAGGATCTCCTGGACAGGTATATGGAGCTCAGAAAAATAGAGGGCTATGGGTAACTCTAGGTAATCTCTAAGGTAAGGACATGTTCGGCACAGCTTTGTGGGCCAAAGGGCCTGTATTGTGCTGTAGGTTTTCTATGTTTCTATGCCCACTCATGATTTTCAAAATTTCTATAAAATCACCTCAGTCTCCTGCATTCTAAAGAATAAAGTCCTAGCCCATTTAGCCTTTCCCTGTTACTTAAGTCCCTCAAGTCTTGGCAGCATCCTTGTTAATCTCTTCTCCACTCTTTCCAGTTTAATAACATCTTTCCTAAAGCAGAGTGATCAAACCTGAACAAAAACGTACAAGTGCAGTCTCAACAAACAAATGACTTGTCTTTTTTTTTATATATACCAAGGTTGGCATGCCAAAAGCCTTCTTCACCACCCTGTGTGGGAGTTGTAGTAAAGCAAGGGTTGTATGTGGTGACATCCATTTACTCTGATAATAAATCTTACTTTGAACTTTGATAACCTTCTTCATTGGCCACTAAACCATCTACTTTAATGTCTGCAAACTTATCAATCACACCTTCTACATTCTTATTCTATTCAGTGATATAGATGACGAACAACAATGGACCCAGCACTGATCCCCAAGGCATTGGCCCTCCAGTCCAAGAAACAACCTCTGCTTTCTACCATCAAGCCAATTAGCTAGCTCTCCCTGGATCCCATGCAATCCAACCTTCTGGAGCAAATTTCTGAAACCTTATCAAAGGCCTTACTGAAGTCCAGATAAACCACATCAACCACCTTTCTAGGTTACCTCAAAAAAAAACTCCAAGTTCGTAAGATAATATTTCCCATGTACACAGTCATGCTGACTGCCCCGAATCAAGCCACCTTTCCAGATGTACGCATGTCTTATTCCTCAGAAACCTCCCCACACTGGGGCAATGATGTAGCAGTTACAGTGGCAGCAATTGCAATGCCGATCAGGATTCAATTCCCACTGTTTTCTGTAAGGAATTTGTATGTTCTCCCTGTGACTACGTGGGATTTGTCTGAGTGCTCCGGTTTCCAACGAACGGGTGAGGGTTAATAAGGTGTGGATACTCTATGTAGATGCCAAAAGCATGGCAACACTTGTGGGCTGTGCCCAGCACATCAAACTCACAGGTTATAGAACATAGAAATCTACAGCACATTACAGGCCCTTCGGCCCAAAATGTTGTGCCAACCTCGTAATCTACTCTGGAAACTGCCTAGAATTTCCCTACTGCATAGCCCTCTATCTTTCTAAGCTCCATGTACCTATCTAAGAGTCTCTTAAAAGACCCTATTATATCCGCCTCCTCCACCGTCGCCAGCAGTGCATTCCACGCACCACTACTCTGTGTGGAAAGACTTACCCCTGACTTCCCCTCTGTACCTACTTCTAAGCACTTTAAAACTATGCTCCCTCATGTTAGTCATTTCAGCCCTGGGAAAAAAGCCTCTGGCTATCCACATCATCTTATACACCTCTATCAGGTCACCTCTCTGGCAACTGATGCAAAGATGCACTTCACTTATGTTTTAAACTACAATGTGACAAATAAAAGCTAATCTTCATCCTTCCCAGTAACTGACCTATCACAGATGTTAGACTTTTTGTACTATAGCTCCCAAAACAGACCTAAAATGGACCAGCAGGCCCCAAGCAATAAATGATCTATTCCCAGTCCCAAGTGTCTTAAAACATGTCTAAAATATTACACCTTGATGAGACCTGCAAGAAGAAATTATTTTCAGTGGTGATACACAGTAAGAATCTTAAATGGCAAACAGTTAAAACAATCCAAAAATGCAACGTCTATCCCCACCCTAACACCAACCAACCTCAATGTTGTTAAATAGTCAACAGTAAAGGTGAAACACCGTCAAAAGCAAAAAGAAAGTTAAGCTCAAATCATCCACAAACCAAAGTGCAGTGGAGCATGCCCCAAAAGCCCAGTAACCCATACTTCTACGTATAAACTGACAGGATATATAACAACAGATTACAAAGCTACTTCAAAGAATCTTCCCCTACATGATAGAAGAGGCTATTGTTCTACAACAGTCCCCTTCAGCTGTTGCACTAGCAAACCTTCAAATATTTCTCATTGGCTTTCAAGACTATTCATCACTAGTCCATACAGAGACATATCTCAGCAGTATTTAGCTTCGCTAATGTTTGTCAACTGTATTTTGAAATTTCATATACACATTACTGTATAGTACTCTCATAAGTTATTATTAGAATATTATGCAGTAATGTGTATGGGATGTATACTATATGACAGCATGGTAACATAGCTCGGTAACTCAATTACTGCAGCAGTGACCCAGATCTGAAAGGAGTTTGTATATTCTCCTTAACTGGTGACATGGGTGTAATTGGGTGGCTCTGGTTCGATGGGTCAGAAGGGTGTACTTTTGAAAAAAATACCACCACCCCCACCTTGTGCCCACTTCCCTTCCAGTTGTGATGAAGGGTTCTGGCCTGAAACATCAACTGTTTACTCCCCTCCTTAGATGCTGCCTGACTTGCTGTGTTTTTCCAGCATTTTATGCGCGTTACTCAAGATTTCAAGTCTCTAGAACATAGAACAGTAGACCACAGGCTCTTCAGTCCATTATATTGTGCTGATCCTTTAATGTGAGATCAATCTGACTCTTCCTTCCTCCCACAGCCCTCTATTTTTCTTTCATCCATCTGCAGAACATGTTGTGTTTATTCTCGTAAGTATCCTCATAGTACTCCATTAGTCAAATGCAGGGAGTCCCCAACCTTTTTTGTGCCATTGGCCCTTACTATTAACTGAAGGGATGTGGACTCCAGGTCAAATGGAAAACATTGAATTTTCTATTTAATGTGTAAAGTATTTAATTTTCATTTACTAGCATGCTTTGCTGGATGCGATTTGTGCCTGATTATCATCTCAAAGTTTTCTAACCATCAACCTTGGGCAGACTGGCCAGGAATTACAAAAATATCTTTTTCCTTTTTAAAGTAAGTAACAGGGATATATTTTTGGATCAACAATTGAAAGTAAAGTAGCAAACATAAAATATCAAACTAGCTTAAACATCAGGTTTTTTTTAATGCAGACTATGGATAAGAGGCTAAAGCATCCCAAATGCAGTTCATTCATATATTCAGAAGAGCAGGGTGAATTGCTGACTGTGGCTCGTATCTCAGTATTCAGACTACATGTAGGGTTTGCGTCTCAAGCTCCCTGCCGCCTGATGAAACTTAATGCCTTCAGGAGACAAAGAGAGAAGGAATCTCAGCTTAAGGAATAATAAATCTAAATTTTCTCATTTTACTCAGCATATAAATCATACTCTTTTTCTACTCCCACAGGAGATATAGCACAACTGACTTTGGGCAAAGCAGGATTTCTAGAGTAAGGATGATTTCCATTCAAGTACAACAGCTGTATTTGTGATGGCTGTACACTGACTCAGTGCAAATGTCACTTCTGCATTTTACAAACTCTTGATGCAAAATGTTAGAAGACAGAAATAGTCAAGCCAAGCCAAATATAAGCAGCACCTCAAAGTCTTCTGGTTTGACCTAACCATAACAAGTGACTGTCAAAGTATACAAAACTTAAACTATTTCAGTTATAATCACTTCCACGTACCTGCGGCCTCCTCTACTTCACTGAACAACAACAAACCTGAGTTCAATAGTCAGGCAGCATCAATGGAAAGGAATAAACTGTCGCTGTTTAGGACAGATCTAAGTCATTAAAGTAAATTGTGGAAGTTAGGCCCAGAACTGATCATTGTGGAATTCTTTCCACAGCAAAATGCCACTCTTCCTCCTGCCCTGAAGACACTCCATGCTGCTCAGTTCCCATCTATGAACCTCATGACCTGATTCATTAGATAACAAGCTTCCTTATTGTGGCTCCATTGAAAATCTAGATTCATTACATCTACAACATTACCACCATCTACTCCTTTCACAGATTCATTACATCTACAACATTACCACCATCTACTCCTTTCACAGATTCTTCAAAAATGCATTAACATCTGTCAGTCAAGAACATCTCTTTTGAAATCCATGCTAACTCTTCATTAGGAGCCTGGATGAAGAGTTTCGGTCTAAAACATTGACTGTTTATGATGCTGATGTGCTGAGTTTCTCCAACATTTGGTGTGTGTGTTATTCTGGATTTCCAGCATCTGCAGAATCTCTTGTGTTATTGTATACATCAGCTTATGAATGGAAGAACAGATTATTCAGTCAACACACAAAATACTGGAGGATCTCAGCAGGTAAGGCAGCATCTATGGAAAGGAACAGAGTTCACATTTCATAACGAGGCCCTTCATCAGGACTGATGCTGCCTCACTTTCTGAGCTCCTCCAGCATTTTATGTGCGTGTGTGTTTCTCTGGCTTCCCAGCATCTGCAGAATGTCTTAACTCCAGCACAGATGATCCCAAGCCTGGCTGTGAAAGGAGGAGGGTTGGCCATGGGGCTAGCGCCCTAGCTCATAAAAACAGAGAGCTACAGAAATGGTAACGTTTAAGAGAAGTTTGCATAGGTACATGAATGGGAGGGGTTTGGAGGGCAATGGTCCGGGTGCCGGTCGATAGAATTAGGCAGATGAAATGGTTTGGCACGGACTAGATGTGCTGAAGGGCCTGTTTCTGTTTCCTGCTTATCTGACTCCATGACCTCATCCCTGGGAGAAGAAATATCTAAGATGGGCTACACCCCGGGACAACTTGAAAGCCTGGCTCAGGGCAGACAACAGTCGAGCTGCTATCAGCAGCCTATGCCCCACTAGGAGTGATGGGCTAAGCAAGCAGAAACTCGTGTTTAAGATTACTCAGTTAACTGTTCAGCTTTTACGACCACCCCTTTCCACGTGTACTGCAACATTAAACAAAAGCAACTACAAAGAAGGTTGAGCACATTCCCCATTCATGATTAAAATGGAAGAGTCTTAATTAACCAGATGCTCGTGACATTGGTGGCTAGAATTTTTTTTAGGAAGAACTATTAAATCTCTTTAGCTTATTCTGTACCACCACCACCCGCCAATCTTTTAATTAATTGCCATATTTACCTCCGTAAACTTTAAAATACTCTAAAAATAATTCCACAGCTGTGAAATGTTTTGGGATACACCAAACTGAAATGCATTATGCAAATTCATTCTTTAAGGTTGATTTAATCATTTAAACCAATGATTAAGACAAAGCAACACAGGAACACATGGATGTGCAGACAGATTTGCATGCGTGAATAGTTAAATAGAAAACAGTAGTAATTCAAATATTGTACCATACGTTTTGAATATCAAAAAAGTTATAATGTTGCCAATACCAGACAATTCAATTAACACTAACAGCAACAGCAAACGTTTTAGGGGTAAAACTGAAATTACTATGTTAACAAGAGATCAAGTTTTACCTAAAACTTTCTGCAACACAGTACAAACCAGAGATGAAAACAAAAGGGGTGTGGCTACTGGTTGGAGAGAAAGAGCAACCTTTTAAACAGAGCGATGCAAACAAAGCCTTTTCTATTTTAATGACTTTTGGCATGTGCATCCAAGATAATCTGTAATATTTATATAACAACCCTGATGTAATGAAATCTCCAAGACACTTCAAGGACATTTTCATATAAAATTGAACACAAAGCCACACAAGCAAATGCTTAGGCAGATGACATAATACTCAAAAAGGTAGTTTTACTATTAAGTGTCTGATGATGGGGAAAGACACAAGGTTGAGAAGAAAGAAAGGAAGACTTTGACTATTTATTCCTCTCCACAGATACAAACACAAGAGGTCCTGCAGATGCTGGAAAACCAAAGGAGCAACAGAAAATGATGCATGAACTCAGCTGGTTGGAAATAAAGAGTCGATGTTTTGTGCTGAGCTCCTTCATCAGGATCTCTCCAGTGATGCTGCCTGATCTGCTGAGTCCCTCCAGTATTGTGTGTGTGTGTGTGTGTGTGTGTGTGAGTGTGTGAGTTACTGAGGAAAGAAGACTTACCAAATCAAAGCTTGCCCAAGGATGGCGGAAAGATCAGAACTAAGGATGTCCTCAAGGCCAAGCTGGGAGCACATTACATGTGGCCATGCGTGGAGAATACATGAAGCCAGAGTACGAGAATGAAAACAAAGATGAGACTTCATCGGGAGCAAATCCAACACCATGGACACCAGGGTTACTGTTTACTTGCATTTGATGCAAGTTATAGCAAACAGCAGAGTTCCCAGTAAGACTGCATGCAAGTACAAGAGATGGGATGTTATGCTGACGTTGTACAAGATGTTGATGAGGCCTAATTTGGAGTATTGTGTGCCGTTTCGGTCACCTACCTACAGGAAAGATGTAAATAAGATTGAAAGTGTACAGTGAAATTTACAAGGATGCTACCCTAAGTTACACGGAAAGATTGAAAAGGTTAGGACTTGGGCAGAGCAGACTTGATGGGCCAATTGGCCTGATTTTGCTCCACTATCTTATGGCCTTTCAATGTTTAAGAGAAGTTTGGATAGGTACATGGATGGTAGAGGTATTAATGGCTATGATCCCAGTGCAGATAGATGGAAATAGGCAGTTTAAATGGTTCGGCACAGACTAGATGGGCTGAAGGGCCTGATTCTGCACTGTCTAAAGTCCTCAAAAGCATGAGCCAGAAGAAGCAGGTCCACTTGTACCAAGTCAAGCTATGTCTAGAATCTAGATTCAAGATAGATACGTGCGGCATAGTAGTTAGCGTAATGCTTTCACAGTGCCAGCGATCAGCAATTAGGTTCAAATCTCACCCCTGCCTGCAAACAGTTTATGCGTTATCCCCATGACCATCTGTGTTTCATCCCATACCCCAAAAACTGGAGTAAGTGAGTTGTAGGCATGTTACGTTACTGCCGGAAGCACGTTCATACTTCTGGGCTGCCCAGCATAATCCTCGCTGAATGGATTTGATGTAAATGATGCATTTCACTGTATGTACAGGTGACCTAAAGCTAATCTTTATGGTACAAGTCTACTTCAGTTAAAATACGCCCAATGCTGCAGATGGTCTGGTTCAGCTACAAAAAGGAGAGAGTTGATAGAATGGCGGGGGGGGGGGCAGTCTCATTGAAACCCAATTAGTATTGAAAGGCCTAGATAGTGTGGATGTGGAAAGGAGGTTTCCTGTGGTGGGTGAGCTAGGACCAGAAGGCAGTCCCAGAATAGGACATCCTTTAGGACAGATCAGGGGGAACTTATTGCCACTGGCAGGTGTAGAGGCCAAGTTATTGAGTATATTTGAATCACAGGTTGCTAGGTTCTCAATTAATATGGGTAAAGGTTACGTAAAGCAGACAGGAAAATGGGATTGAGAAAGATAATAAATCAGTCATGGTAGAGCAGTCGACGGGCTGACTGGCCTAATTCCGCTCCTGTGTCTGACAGTATGAACTACAGGTAGCAGTACAGTACAACGGTTTGATATTCCATATATTTAGTTGCAGGTATTCTGCTCAGAACAGAGATGTGGATGGATTCAGATGGGCAGTGGGTGTTGAGAGCATCATTGTACACATGGCTTTCTCTAGTGTATGGACAGCACGAAATCAGGTATTACCATTTGCAGGGGTCATGCTATTGCAAAATTAAAATAAAAAGCTCAATTTATAAAGGCAGATGCACCGCTACTGTTTTTTCTAAATTACCAATTCTTTTACTGTCCATCAGGGCTGAAGACCACTGGGCTTCAGAACAAATGAGAAAAAAATACAGCGGATCCTCTTTCTGGTTCATTCATAGTGCTGTCTGGACCCAAACATTCACACCTACATTTAAGTAATTGACTGGATTTTTTTTTAAATGCAGGACTTTTTTTTTAAAAGATTTTAAAAGAAAAGTACATTTTTTTTTAAAAGGCTAGTGTTCTTTGTATTGCACCCTAACAAAACAGTACAAACTGACAAGTATCAAAACTATATTTCCACACTATTCTTCGTCAGGACAGTAGTTGGCCCATCATTGCCAATCTTCCACAAATAAACCAAAGCAATATTACAAATCCCCCCTCCTTTCACAAATTTATTACAAATGATACTCAGGAAAAGAAACTTTGAATATTAATTGACTTCCTTTTTGCAATTAAATACTTTACGGCCATTAGATATGCAGATTTACCAATGCAGCCAGTTCAAGCACAGCTAACCATATTTTCATGTATCCAGGACAGAAGCGGGCAAGACAATTATTGCAGACACTACCCACCCTGCAAGCTGCCTTTTCCAAAAGCTCCCTTCAGGAGAGTGCTGTCGGGCTATTAAAACAAAATCTTCACATTATCTTCAAATTCCGCCTCCCCCCCACCCCCCCCAGCAGTTTTTTCTGATCAACCATTCTAGTCAGCCCCATTCCCCTTTATCTATTACCCCACCCCTGCACTATAAACTTTTTAAACCACATACTGGTATTAATGTATTTATGTACATTTTATTCCACATCTGCACACACCTCTAACGTAACTTTTTATACAATTCTTAATTATAACTGTAGGATATTGTTTTTTGTTGCATGTCACACCCTGATCAACACACCACAACAAATTCCCAACACATGTAAATGAATATGGCGAATAAAATTAACCCTTGTCCTTCTGGCATTTATATCACACATCTACTCTCTCATCGTGTGTATCCATCTCACAGAAAGCTAAGATGTTTTAATTTATGATGAGTAATTACTCCTTCAAAAATTTAATCATCTTAACTAATTTGAAGAGCTAACAATTCCATTACTCCAAAAATTTCTCCTACAATGCAATACAGTGTCTTTTAAAATGCATGCTTTTTGAAAAGAGAAGCAAACAGCTCCTAAGGTCCAATACTGTTTCTCCTAAAATTCAATACGGCTTCTTTTAAAATGCATGCTATTCCCCATACCTCCAAACAATGGCTGTCATCCTTCACAATGTTAGTGCAGCAGCTGAACTTGGACAGATTGTGCCTCAGGCAAGACACAACACATTCACATCAGCAACACGAAACGGCCTAAACTTTTATCCAGTAAGTTCATCTTAATCGTTTAATACTAAACATGAAAACTTAGACTCAACACAAGCAGGATACACAATTTAGTAGCTTAACGTAAAAATCCACCTGCAAGTGCTACTTGTCTGTAACTGTCTCTGATACATTTATGTTCAACAGGATTTAGTATACTCTACAAGTTCCAAAAAAGGCCCAAAGTATTAATTGTATTGCGGAACAGCCCCTTTCAGCCCAACGAACTGTACTGACTAACAACCCACCAATTTATCATTAGCCAGGCCAATTTACAAAGACCAATTAACCTACTTTGGATTAGAAGAGGAAACCTGAGCACCTAGAAGAAACCCAAGTGGTCACGGGGAGAATGTACAAACGCCCTACAGATGGCATCGGAATTGAACTCCGAATTGCTGTAATGGCAACGCGTTAACCAAGACATCCTAAAGTAAAGTGCAAAATAGACAAAAGCTTATCTATTGAAAGCAAAAGCATTGAGAATGACAAAACTACACCGGTATAAATTCAATTAGCTACTTACAGATATTGCTTGCAAATAATCCCCCCACCACCACCCCCACTCTTCCCTCTAAACTGTGTGGATGTGTGGCTGTGCAGTAACTGAAATGCTCCCACACACATATCCAACGTTGCCGCACAGCTAGAATTTTCTTTTACAATTTTGAAATTATGTTAATATAATTGCGCAATACCCTGTAATTATGTGTTAATGAATTTAATCCAAAAATTTTGTAAATAATAGATGTACCACAGCCTTTACTTAGAAGCATTTTAGAGCTTCAGCGGATTTACATTGTCAATGTTTCAAGCTGTAACAGTGTTACAAATTGTGACAATAAACACAGAATGGGAAGCAGTAGCTCATTGTTAATAAATCACTGGCCCGCTGACCCTGACTAGTCAAAACATTTTATTCTTGCCGTTTGTGCCTGCCAATCGCCTTGACTGTCTGACATCGTTTACTTGTGTCATGTTATAGTTGCTGTTGTCATGTGCAAATTACAAAAAAATATTAAAGTGCCGTGCAGTTTTCAAGCCATATAAAATTTTCCAACACAGCACAGCTGTAATAAAAACTAGTGGGAGTGTTGCCACCATCTTCTAAACATATTTATATTGTGGGTATACAGTTTTTACAAGCAGCAATAAAACTGCCCTGAAAGCTAATTTAATTAATTACATATGTAAATGAATGTTCACATTCCAATAAACTGAAATGTTAATTGTTAATGTAAGTTGTAGAGCAAGTTTTGTGCAAATACTGGCTCCAGCAAAACTTTAACACAAGATCACAAACACAAGAAAGTCTGCAGATGCGGGAAATCCAAAGCAACACAGACAAAATTCTGGAGGAACTCAGCAGGTCAGGCTGCATCTATGGAAGAGTAAAGAGTCGACATTTTGAGCCGAGACCCTTCTTCAGATTACAACAGTTTTTGATGGTTCTTGATACTTGAACATCCTTCGCTATTGTACTTCTATCCAAGGAGTTATGGCTTCATGCTGCAGAGACAGCTTCACCACCCACGCATTCACAGGCAACCCCCACCCCACTAACTATCTATCGCCTTCTCCTCCAAGACAACCTCCAGACCAGGAAACCATGTGTTACAATGTAAAATGATTTTCCACAGCACTAATGAAACTCAAAACATGCAAGTCAACGACGACTACACTTATCTAAAAGAATGTGTGTTTAATTACAATCCTGTAACAGCCATGTCAATTTATTGCACCTTTCATTATATGACAGCGCCATTGATAGCATACTGATCTACAGCATGGTACATCAGAGTGATCAAAATGCACTTCCGCAAATGATCAGGACTGCAGAGAACATCATGGGGACAAAAATACCCGATATGGAAACCAGCTACAACTCAAAGTTAAAAGTAAAATTTATTATCAGAGTACATACTAATCCGAGATTACAAGCCTGAGATTAATTTTCCTGTGGGCATACTCAGCAAATCTATAGAATAGCAACTAAAACAGGATCCATGAAAGATCAACCAGAGTGCAGAAGACAACAAACTGTGCAAATACAAACATAAATAAATAGCAATAAATAAGAACAAAACACGGAGTCCTGAAAGTGAGATCATTGGTTGTGGGAACACCTCAATAGAGGAGTGTAGCTGTCCCCTTTTGTTCAAGAGCCTGACAGTTGAGGGGTAGTAACCATTCTTGAACCTGGTGGTACCAGTCCTGAGGCTCTTGTACCTTCTACCTGATGGCACAACATTATAATGGACTCATCCCATCCCAGTAACTACCTGCTCGATCTCCTACCACACAGCAGGAGACACAGCAGCAACCGGTATGGATATCCAGAATGATAAACAACTTTTTTCCCCAGGGCTGTTGCACATCTGAACAAACCCCCTCCCCCCCAAAGTCACTATAGACAATCACTAAGTGCAATACGTGGGCATGTATTTTTAAATTTTTAAGTTCAATTCTTGATGTTATTTTATATTTAGTCTTTGGATTTTATGACAGCCGGTGTACAACACTTAAACGGGTCAGCCACTGTTTCTTTTAATCTTACACTTGTTTGTAATTCAGTTGTAGCTTAGATGTCATTCTGAATAACCCAGGCGTTATTTTCAATGAAGTCATTGTGTTTTAGTAATTGAATCGCCAGTACGATGTTTTTGCACTAATGAAGTAGCACTGCAATCTCGTTGTTCTCAGCAATGACAATAACTAACTGTCTACTACGAATGTTACTTTTGCGCAAGTTATTCTGTTACAAAGAATCCTTCAAGTTATTCCATAGCAGCAGCCGCTATTGCGACACTGCTCTCCTGACAGTTTCATAAACAGGTCAACTAGAGTGATCCTTCTCCAAAAAGAGTGCCACGAATTGATACAGTTTTCCATCAAGAGATCACAAGACGAGTTCCAAACTGCCGTGGATGTTCCCGTGTTTACATCCAAAACTATACAAAACGGATAACAAGTTGTTTGCCCAAAGCTACAAATTCACACGTGCACTTAGTTACTGAAAGGATTTTAATTCGGTGACTGTCACGAACCGACCCGCAGTATGTTTGGGAGTGAGACGGGGATGCAGAAACAAAAGAAAACAAGTATGATTTGGCTGCAAGAGGGGGAAGAAGATTTTGTAACTGGTGTAATAATACAGCCCTACCATCCAGCCCATCTCCCACCACCAGCACCACCACCGGGTCCGGCCGGTCAAAGTTTGGACGAGATAAAACGGCGCAGCTCCCGGCCGCGCTGTCCCACTGGTCGGAGGGGTGGTCAGCACCACCACAGGTCCGGGTGACGGACCTGGTGTCAGGGTTTGACCCGGGAAGGAAGGGAGGGAGAGAGAAAGAGGGGGCAGGGGCTCCCCCTCCCACCCCATCCCAGCTCAGAAACAATGGCTTCATTTTCCGTCACCTTCACTCGGGACCCCACACCCTAGGGGATGGGTCCTGCAAACAATCCGGTCCCAACACCCCCACACCACTCCACACCACTCCTCCCCTCCCCCGCCCTCCTCCTCCTCGCCCCGGCCCCTCGCCATGTTGGGAGGCTGCAAGAAAGGTTAACTGCAACCCCGGCCCAGCCCAGCCCAGCCCGCCACCGTTACAAACCCCCACACCTCCCGCTGACTCACCGAGAGCGCGGGATACGCCGATCGCCAGCATCGCCAAGCCGAGCATCGCGCCCCGACACACTCCAGCCATGGCCGCACCGACAGCACGGTCGCCACTAACTCTACGCTCCGAGCAGAGCCTGCCGCCCCGACGGCCGCATGACACGCCAACTCCCATTGGCTGAAGCCTCTTCACCGACCCCCCTCCTCACGGAGAGGATAACACAACTTCTCCGATTGGTCTGCCGCCGACTCCGCGCCACATCGTGTCTGATTGGCCCACCCTGTTCGAGCCCTTCTCTCATTCGCCACCTGACTGTCAGAACGGAGACGCGGCGCAACATCTGCTACTCCATTGGAGAATATCACCGTCACTCAATAAAGAGCCCCCGTTCATTGGGTGTCTCCGACTAACCCTCTTCCATGCTCTGGGTTTGATTGGCTGGGTCGGAAAGCGCGTGGTTGGCCGTTGTCCGCTAGTGTCAACAGATGCGCTGGTGGGATGCCAGCGCAGGCTGAGTGTTTGTTTGTTCACTTCAGCCTGAGCTCGGGGAGAAATCGAATCTATGATTAGCGGCCGAGTGCGATTGGACCGGCCCCTGCGGGAGCCGCGTTTTGATTGGCCGAGCGGCTGCAGGCTCCGTTCGCCAAGTCTGGCTCTGTAGTTTTTGTAGTTAGCGCCGCACTGTCGGTCCCGCTATTGTTCCTTTCGCCATTTAATCGCCCCGCAGGTTTACCACGCGATGCACCTCTATTTGTTCAGTGCTAGTAGGTCAAAGATGTAATATTTTAAAATTTCCTCTCTTTTCCGACAAACAGTTCCCCATCTGTGCCCAAACAGGAACTGCTCTCGTGTTGGTGTATTTTCAATTACTCTTTGTAGCAAAACAACTTGCATAAAAGTAATATTCGTGATACACAGCTTATAATACTTGGAAAGAATCGTCGTAGCTGTAACACTCAAACATCTAAGAAATTGTGGTCCCCACTGTACAAAAGTTATTTAACCACGGAAAGATGCAGTGAGCGTAGGGGTTTTTTTTGTAATACGGGGGTAGAAATTTCAAAAGGAGACAGACTGCTCAGCAGCACAGCAAACAGTGTGGAAATATGTGTGGTTGTCTACTTCGGTTGAAAAAACGGAAGTGTTAATCATTTCGCAATGTCGAGGTATTGAGATATGTCTGCATTAAAGGGGAAGAGGGAGAGAGAAACCAGGGAATTATAGACCGGTTAGCCTAACATCGGTGGTGGGGAAACTGCTGGAGTCAGTTATCAAAGATGTGATAACAGCGCATTTGGAAAGCAGTGAAATCATTGGACAAAGTCAGCATGGATTTGTGAAAGGAAAATCATGTCTGACGAATCTCATAGAATTTTTTGAGGATGTAACTAGTAGAGTGGATAGGGGAGAACCAGTGGATGTGGTATATTTGGATTTTCAAAAGGCTTTTGACAAGGTCCCACACTGGAGATTAGTGTGCAAACTTAAAGCACACGGTATTGGGGGTAAGGTATTGATGTGGATAGAGAATTGGTTGGCAGACAGGAAGCAAAGAGTGGGAATAAACGGGACCTTTTCAGAATGGCAGGCAGTGACTAGTGGGGTACCGCAAGGCTCAGTGCTGGGACCCCAGTTGTTTACAATATATATTAATGACTTAGATGAGGGAATTAAATGCAGCATCTCCAAGTTTGCGGATGACACGAAGCTGGGTGGCAGTGTTAGCAGTGAGGAGGATGCTAAGAGGATGCAGGGTGACTTGGATAGGTTGGGTGAGTGGGCAAATTCATGGCATATGCAATTTAATGTGGATAAATGTGAAGTTATCCACTTTGGTGGCAAAAATAGGAAGACAGATTATTATCTAAATGGTGGCTGATTAGGAAAAGGGGAGGTGCCACGAGACCTGGGTGTCATTATACACCAGTCATTGAAAGTGGGCATGCAAGTACAGCAGGTGGTGAAAAAGGTGAATGGTATGCTGGCATTTATAGCGAGAAGATTCGAGTACAGGAGCAGGGGGGTGCTACTGCAGTTGTACAAGGCCTTGGTGAGACCACACCTGGAGTATTGTGTGCAGTTTTGGTCCCCTAATCTGAGGAAAGACATCCTTGCCATAGAGGGAGTACAAAGAAGGTTCACCAGATTGATTCCTGGGATGGCAGGACTTTCATATGAAGAAAGACTGGATGAACTGGGCTTGTACTCGTTGGAATTTAGAAGATTGAGGGGGGATCTGATTGAAACGTATAAAATCCTAAAGGGATTGGACGGGCTAGATGCAGAAAGATTGTTCCCGATGTTGGGGAAGTCCAGAACGAGGGGTCACAGTTTGAGGATAAAGGGGAAGCCTTTTAGGACCGAGATTAGGAAAAACTTCTTCACACAGAGAGTGGTGAATCTGTGGAATTCTCTGCCACAGGAAACAGTTGAGGCCAGTTCATTGGCTATATTTAAGAGGGAATTAGATATGGCCCTTGTGGCTATGGGGATCAGGGGGTATGGAGGGAAGGCTGGGGCGGGGTTCTGAGTTGGATGATCAGCCATGATCATAATAAATGGCGGTGCAGGCTCGAAGGGCCGAATGGCCTACTCCTGCACCTATTTTCTATGTTTCTATGTTTCTATTAGTACGCACAGGTGTATTGAAGTGTAGAATGTATGTTACCAAGAAGATCCTTCAGTGATAATGGTCGTGTACTACCCCCAGGAGGGCACAGGAGTGGCAGCGGTGTGTAGGAACATAACAGAACAGTGCTGAAAGCATTGACTATGAATGTAAAAAAATCAATAGGCATTGCACGCTTTATTCTTGTAAGTTTTTATTATCCATAAACTTGAGTTTGATCGATTAAAAAATTGTCATTTATCACGAATGTTTGAGTAAGACGGTAAATATGTCCACCTACAATTATGCACAGTATGAGGGAGCAACATATAAGGTATTATGTACAATTTTGTCACCTGACCTAAAAAAAAGATATACAGTGGATACAACAGGAATTCTGCAGATGCTGGAAATTCAAGCAACACACATCAAAGTTGCTGGTGAACGCAGCAGGCCAGGCAGCATCTCTAGGAAGAGGTACAGTCGACGTTTCGGGCCGAGACCCTTCGTCAGGACTAACTGAAAGAAGAGCTAGTGAGAGATTTGAAAGGGGGAGGGGGAGATCCAAAATGATGGGAGAAGACAGGAGGAGGAGGGATGGAGCCAAGAGCTGGACAGGTGATTGGCAAAAGGGATATGAGAAGATCATGGGACAGGAGGCCCAGGGAGAAGGAAAGTGGCGGGGGGGGAACCCAGAGGATGGGCAAGGGGTATAGTCGGAGGGACAGAGGGAGAAAAAGGAGAGAGAGAGAAAGAATGTATGTATAAAAATAAATAATGGATGGGATACGAGGGGGAGGTGGGGCATTAGCGGAAGTTAGAGAAGTCGATGTTCATGCCATCAGGTTGGAGGCTACCCAGACAGAATATAAGGTGTTGTTCCTCCAACTTGAGTGTGGCTTCATCTTTACAGTAGAGGAGGCCGTGGACAGACATGTCAGAATGGGAATGGGATGTGGAAGTAAAATGTGTGGCCACTGGGAGATCCTGCCTTCTCCGGCGGACAGAGCATAGGTGTTCAGCAAAGCGGTCTCCCAGTCTGCATCGGGTCTCGCCAATATATAGAAGGCCACATCGGGAGCGCTGGATTATCAGTGGATACAGTGGATTCTAGTTAATTGGGACCAGTACATTTTGGCCCAATTAAGCAGCTGCCCAAATCAGCCAAAGTTTCATGGAAATAATTTAAAAAGGTATAAAAAAACCACAAACTATCATTTAACTGACTAAAAAATTATGTATTTAAATGAAGTACAGAACAAATTAGAACACCATCAATACTACTACAGTACTTTAAAACCGTACATTAGTTCCTAATAGTTATTGACGGAGGAATTCATCCAGTGCACGCTGCCGTGCTCTTTCGATTGACTGTAAATGAACAAAATCAGCACAGATAATAAACTGCTTTCAAATAATACTATTGCATCTTCCAAATTTTCACTCTTGTTGTAACATGCAAGACAATCGTCCATACCTTCAAATTCTTCATAGTTCCTAACTTGTTGAAGTAGTGAAATCATTTCATTTTCACTCCCCAGCACTTCTGGCATCTGCAAGCCTGAATGCTTGAAACTGCAGTGAGCAAAACGAGTCTGAATGATCTTGCTGCTTATTTCTTGCTAACTGTCAGTGACAAAAATCACTGTTTTTGAACACAAACGCACACAGCAGACACTATTTAAAAGTTGTTCACTTTTAGTACGGTGCTGTGTTTAACACCCATACAAGTACATGTTGGAACGCCAGTTAGAAACTCTTTGGCAGCAGCCTCCTGCATCAATTAAGAAAGGGAATCCTACGTAGTTTCTAGGTTAGTTTTTGTTCTTTAAGAATTGTCCCAAATAAGCAGCTGGCCCAATTAACTGGAATCCACTGTACTTGCTCTAAAGCGGGGTTCTCAACTTGGGGTGCATGGACTCAGTTAATGGGAGGGGTCCATGGCATTAAAAAGGTTATGAAGTCTTGCTGTAAAGGAAGAACGAGAACAAAGGCTGTTTTGGAAATGAGCCCTGGTGGAATGGCACAGTAGACTCAATGGGCTGACTGGCCTAATTCTGCTCCTGTGGCCGATGGTAACACTTACCTACAATAAGGGCAATCTACAATAACTTATTAATCTACCAATCTGCACATCTTTGCAACATGGGAGGAAACCAGCAGCCCTCAGAGGAAATCCATGCGGTCATTATGTGGGAAGACCCTAACAAGGGTCAGGATTGAATGAAGTTTGCTGGAACAGTAGGGTGGCAGCCCTAATTGTCTCTCCACTGGGCTGCAGAACAATTAAACTGGTAAATTGGTTTATTATTTTCAATGTTCCAAGATACAGTGAAAATCTTCACAGGATCCGACTTTTTTTAACTGCAGAAAGATGCAATCTCAGCCAGCTCCATCACGGGCACTAGCATCCCCAGTATCCAGGACACCTTCAAAATGCGACACCCCAAAAAGGCATCCATTAGTCTTGCAAGACCATGGATCTGCGCCTGGAAAGTCTTCACTCTCCAGGGCGCAGGCCTGGGCAAGGTTGTATGGAAGACCAGCAGTTGCCCATGCTGCAAGTCTCCCCTCTCCACGACGCCAATGTTGTCCGAGGGAAGGGCATTAGGACCCATACAGTTTGGCACCAGTGTCGTCACAGAGCAATGTGTGATTAAGTGCCTTGCTCAAGAACACAACACGTTGCCTCGGCTGGGACTCGAACTCACGACCGTCAGGTCGCTAGTCCAATGCCTTAACCACTTGGCCACGTACCTCAAAAAGGCAGCATCCATCATTAAAGGCCCAACAGGCCGCGCCATCCAGCAATCTGCCTATTTAATCCTAGCTAAACTGCAGGACAATTTACACTGACCAATTAACGTACTAACCAGTTTGTCATTGGATTGTGGGCAGAAATCTGAGCACCCAGAGGAAAGCCACGTGCTGACAGGAATTATGTACAAACTCCTTACAGACAACGCCTGAATTGAACTCACAACCCTGAAATAGCATCACGCTAACGGCTACACTACCATGGTGCTCTCCCATAAGCAAGGTAGATTGTGAAGTGAAAAATCCATCTTTGCGTACTAGGGAATAATTTCATTGTCTTATAACAGCAAGGCAGAAGTTGTCCGTGAGCCTGGTGGTACGTGCTTTCAGGCTTTTGTATCTTCTTCCCGATGGGAGGGAGGAGAAGGAGAGGAGCAGGAAAGTCATAAACACAAGAGATTCTGCAGATGCTGGAAGTCAAGAGCTGGAGGATCTCAGCAGGTCAGGCAGCATCTATGGAGAGAAATAAACAGTCAACGTTTCAGGCCAAAACACCCTGCTGAGTACCTCCAGCGTTCTGTGTGCCTTCCTCTGGATTTCTAACATCTGCAAAATTTCTTGTGTTTTCAGGAGTGGATTTTTTTTAACTTGGCAAAATAATAACTTCGAATCACTGCTTTGTAACTATTTTCTTTTGTTTCCTCATTCTTGTAAGACAAACCAGGGTGAGTATGTTTTGCTTCTGAACAACACGCTAGAGGTATTTGGTGAGTCCATCAGGCAGGCACTCAATTTTGGCTTTTTTTTTTCAGACTTACAGATTTTTATATCCCCTGTTGTTTGCCCAATCTTTCTTGGTTTTGTTGTGTGTGGGAGAGGGGGATTTGGGGGCCGATGTGCCTGTTCCATTTTTGTTCATTTTTTTGTGAGGGGCGGAGGGGTTTAGGGGTTGGTGATCTTGCTGCCATTCTCTTCTTTCTTGATTTCATGGCTATCTGGAGAAGAAGAATTTCAGAGTTGTATACTTTGATAATTAATGAACCTTTGAACCATTTTGGACATTGAATTCTCCAGTTTTAAGTAAACTGTTCCCTTCTGTCCCTTTTCTTTATCTTCTTGTTCCTCCTACACCTACTTATTTTCCCTCTCTGCCCATCACCCTCACACTCGTCAAACTGCATCCCCTTACCAAGGACCTATGCCGCATCCCTTATTTGGTTCTAAGCTGCTCCTTCTTCTCCTATCAGATTCCATCATCTGTGGCCTCCGCCTGTTGGATCCTGATGTTTTTACTATCAGAAGCTTCTTTGGAAGTTAAGAACAATGCATAAAACTTCTTGATTTCATTTATTTATTTAGAGATGTCAGAGTAGCGAGGTAGAGATATGTCTCTACCAAAGGAGGTGTATGGCACTTCTTTGCTCCACTAATTTGCAGGTGACCCTTGGACAAAGTGTAGCCCCTGCTTAGACCCCTGATCAGGGCCACATGAAGCCATGGGAGCAGGTGGTGGATGGTCATAAGAGCAGCTGGTGCATTTCACAAGATTCAAGATTCAAAGATTCAAAAAACTTTATTGTCACTCTAACCGTACATCAGCTCTGCAGGGCAGAATGAGACAGCGTTTCCCAGGAGCAGTGCAATCATAACATAACAAATGCAACACTAAATAATAAACATAACAATAAATAGTAAAACACAACAGCCACATGTCAGTTAAAATCAGTTATAAGTGTCCAGTGCAAGTTAAAAGTGTCCAAAGCAGAGTCAGGTAGAGCAGCTATTTAGCAGTCTGACTACCTGTGGGAGGAAGCTGTTTAGTAGCCTTGTGGTTTTAGTTTTGATGCTTCTGTAACGTTTGCCTGACGGCAGAAGAACGAACAGTTCATGGAGAGGGTGTGAGAGGTCTTTAATGATGTTCCGTATCTTCTGGAGGCATCGACTCTGAAAGAGGTCTTGGACAGAAGGTAGGGAGACCCCAATAACCTTCTCTGCTCCCCTAACCACCCTCTGCAAGGCTTTTTTGTCGACAGCACTGCAGCTGGAGTACCAGGTTGTGATGCAAAAGGTCAGCACCCTCTCAACCTCGCCTCTGTAGAATGTAGTTAAGATGTTAGTGGGGAGTGATGCTTGTTTAAGCCTCCTCAGAAAGTTGAATCTCTGCTGGGCCCGTTTCACAATCCCAGTGGTGTTCCTGGACCAGGTGAGATTGTCCGAGATCTGCACCCCAAGGAACTTGATGTTTTCCACTCTCTCCACTGTGGAGCCGCTGATGCTGAGGGGTGTGTGCTCAGGCTGAGACCGTCTGAAATCGACGATCATCTCCTTGGTTTTGGTGACATTAAGCATCAAGTTGTTATCCCTGCCCCAGCTCTCTAGGTGTTTGACCTCCTCCCTGTACATAGTTTCATCATTTTTGCTGATGAGCCCCACCACTGTGGTATCATCAGCAAATTTAATGATCAGGTTCTCCTTGAATCTGGCTGCACAGTCATGTGTTAGCAGTGTAAACACACAGTGCTAAGCACACAGCCTTGTGGGTTATGCGACCACTGACACCGGGCAGACAATCTCAGAAGAGTTTCGATAGTGGATGGGGTCACCCATCTTGTAAAGACACTGCCCAGAAGAAGGCAATGGGCTAAGAAGATACCCAAGGGTGACCTGCAGACTAGCAGAGGGAAGGAGCACTTCACATCTTCCCTACCACAGGTATATGGGTGATTATATAAAAATATAGACAGGCATAAAAAAGTTACACTACAAGAAAAATAACAATTTGCAACCCAATCCAACATAGTCTTTATCACAATTTCCAATCTTCCCTTCACCGAGCTATCACTCCTCTCCCCCTGGATCCACACATTGCTTACCAGAACTTGTTCCACACTTTTCCTCCACCTTTTTGCACTGGCTGTCTCCGCTCTATTCATTGCCATGGATGGCTGTGGAGGCCAACTCATTGGGTATTCAGAATACAAGGGCATCGCTTTACAATGGAGATGAGGAGGAATTTCTTTAGTCAGAGTGCTGAATCTGTGGAATTCATTGCCATAGACGACTGTGGAGGTGAAGTTATTGGGTATACTGTACATAAAACAGAGTTTGATAGGTTCTTGATTAGTAAAGACATCAAAAGAAGAAGCAAGGTTGAGAGGGAAAATAAATTAGCCATGATCATATGGCAGAGCAGACCTGATGGGCTGAATGGCCTCATTCTGCTCCTATGTCTTATAGTTTTTATTTTTCAGTCCATATCAAGATTATGAAGGGAAGGCGTGAGAATCATGGAAAAAAAAATCCTCGTGACACACATAGAAGTTGCTGGTGAATGCAGCAGGCCAGGCAACACCTCTTCCTAGAGATGCTGCCTGGCCTGCTGTGTTCACCAGCAACTTTGATGTGTGTTGCTTGAATTTCCAGCATCTGCAGAATTCCTGTTGTTTGCGAAAAAAAATCCTCGATTGAATAGCAAAGCAGTGCACAATACCATAACAGTTAACGCATTTCTCTACAGCTCTGGCAATCACCAATCGAGGTTCAATTCCCGCCATTGCCTGTAAGGAGTTTATATCTTCTCCTCGTGATCAACCCGGGTTCATTTCCCGCCACTGCCTGTACCGAGGTTGTACGTTCTCCCCATGACCACATGGGTTCCCTCCCAGTGTCGCGGTTTCTTCCCACAGTCCGAAGACGTACCAGTCGGCAGGTTCATTGGTCGTTGTAAGTTGTCCCGTAATTAGGCTAGGATTAAATTGGGAGTTGCTGGGCCGAAAGGTGCTGCATCTCTAATTAAAATAGAATTAAAATTAAATAAAAACTGAGCCAGGATTGAATGGAAAAGCAGACTCAATGGGCTGAATGGACTAATTCGGTCCCTACTATATGTCTTATACGTATGATCATGCTTCCAGCTGTCTGTGCAAATCTCGATCCCCAGAATTCCCTTCCTGTAACATTTCCCTGTTATTACCTGCCTTCACCTTCAAAGCATTTTTTTACACCTGCTTTTATAGTATTTGAATATTTTTGAATGGGAGGGCTTTGATGAGTTTACACTTGGAGTACTGTCTGCAATTTTAATCACTGTGCCTAAGGAAATATACACTTACGTAACTTTTTTTTAGATTAGTTCAATAATGATTCATCACTCGCCTCATGCTGAAGTCCCAGACAGCTGACTGTGCACAATCAAAAGGTCTTCCACAGTTGAGTAATTTCTTTTATAGACACAATAACTGTTTACTGACTTCTTTAGTGGAAGTTATGATATAAAGCACTTCTGTATACTGATACAGTGAGGCCTCCGTTGGTCAGGGTCGACCACGGAGAGCGAGCTGCGGCCTATGCAGCAGGCTCCCCCTCTCCACACAGTTGCTGAATCCCAAGGAACGGCAGAGACAGACAGGCACCAGCCGTGTTGCAGGAGTTGCCAGTCGGTGTTGAACTCCAGCTCTGGGTTTTTTCCCTTGGTGTTTACTCCGGAAACGTTGCCCATGAGTGGGTGTAGCTGCAGTGCAGTGGAGGCTTGAGATCAGAGTTCTCCTTCTCCTAGATGTCAGCCCACAAGCCCCATCTGCCCAAAGTGACTGGTTTTAAGGCAAAGTTAATAAAGTCAACGAGTTCTGCATGCGTGCAGGAAGCAGCGCCAATGCAGTCGTCGATATAGCGAAGGAAAAGTGGGGGACAGATACCAGAATAGGCACGGAACATAGATTGTTCCACAAACCCAACAAAAAGGCAGGCATAGCTAGGACCCATACGGGTGCCCATAGCTACACCTTTAGTTTGGAGGAAATGGGAGGAGCAAAAGGAGAAATTATTAAGAGTAAGGACTAATTCCGCTAGACGGAGCAGAGTGGTGGTAGAGGGGAACTGATTAGGTATGGTATCTGTCCCCCACTTTTCCTTCGCTATATCGACGACTGCATTGGCGCTGCTTCCTGCACGCATGCAGAACTCGTTGACTTTATTAACTTCGCCTCCAACTTTCACCCTGCCCTCAAGTTTACCTGGTCTATTTCCGACACCTCCCTCCCCTTTCTAGATCTTTCTGTCTCTGTCTCTGGAGACAGCTTATCCACTGATATCTACTATAAGCCTACTGACTCTCACAGCTATCTGGACTATTCCTCTTCTCACCCTGTCTCTTGCAAAAACGCCATCCCCTTCTCGCAATTCCTCCGTCTCCGCCGCATCTGCTCTCAGGATGAGGCTTTTCATTCTAGGACGAGGGAGATGTCCTCATTTTTTAAAGAAAGGGGCTTCCCTTCCTCCACTATCAACTCTGCTCTTAAACGCATCTCCCCCATTTCACGTACATCTGCTCTCACTCCATCCTCCCGCCACCCCACCAGGAATAGGGTTCCCCTGGTCCTCACCTACCACCCCACCAGCCTCCGGGTCCAACATATTATTCTCCGTAACTTCCACCACCTCCAACGGGATCCCACCACTAAGCACATCTTTCCCTCCCCCCCCTCTCTGCATTCCGCAGGGATCGCTCCCTACACAACTCCCTTGTCCATTCGTCCCCCCCATCCCTCCCCACTGATCTCCCTCCTGGCACTTATCCGTGTAAGCGGAACAAGTGCTACACATGCCCTTACACTTCCTCCCTTACCACCATTCAGGGCCCCAAACAGTCCTTCCAGGTGAGGCATCACTTCACCTGTGAGTCGACTGGGGTGATATACTGCGTCCGGTGCTCCCCATATGGCCTTTTATATATTGGTGAGACCCGACGCAGACTGGGAGACCGCTTTGCTGAACATCTACGCTCTGTCCGCCAGAGAAAGCAGGATCTCCCAGTGGCCACACATTTTAATTCCACATCCCATTCCCATTCTGACATGTCTATCCACGGCCTCCTCTACTGTAAAGATGAAGCCACACTCAGGTTGGAGGAACAACACCTTATATTCCGTCTGGGTAGCCTCCAACCTGATGGCATGAACATTGACTTCTCTAACTTCCGCTAGGCCCCACCTCCCCCTCGTACCCCAGCTGTTACTCATTTTTATGCACACATTCTTTCTCTCACTCTCCTTTTTCTCCCTCTGTCCCTCTGAATATACCTCTTGCCCATCCTCTGGGTCACCCCCCCCCCGTCTTTCTCCCTAGACCTCCTGTCCCATGATCCTCTCGTATCCCCTTTTGCCTATCACCTGTCCAGCTCTCGGCTCCATCCCTCCCCCTCCTGTCTTCTCCTATCATTTTGCATCTCCCCCTCCCCCTCCAGCTTTCAAATCCCTTACTCACTCTTCCTTCAGTTAGTCCTGACGAAGGGTCTCAGCCTGAAACGTCGACTGCGCCTCTTCCTATAGATGCTGCTTGGCCTGCTGCGTTCACCAGCAACTTTGATGTATGTTGCTTGAATTTCCAGCATCTGCAGAATTCCTGTTGTTTGCCCTGATACTTAAACCATTTTCAGAAGTTCATTTTCTTCATTTCTTATTCTTCCTCAACACATTGTATCCCGGAATATTTAAAGTAGAGTGCTGCCTCCTTTGGGTCAATTTTCCGTTATTGTTACTTCGTATCCCATGTTGATATCACAGAAGAGAGATTCCGCACATGCAAGAAATCTAGTTTAAGATGGCACAAGTGAGTCTTAGCAACTTCTGGCTGGTGGCCAATGAAGCAAAGAAAATAGCTAAATACTTCGTTAATCACTCTTCTGGGAAATGACCATTGCAAACAATAGCCTGTCACTTCCCTTTGGACTTGGAGGCAACTCAATGTGGCGGAACTGAGGTGAGGCAAGACTGAGGGCGAGAAAGAGCCAAGGTTCGATCGAGTTAAGCACCGGGCTGAGTCAAAAAGGCCAGGTACGATCCAGGGTCCAGGTCCCAGAGTGTATTGAAGCGACTGAACCTGATGTTTGGACGATGATGATTTAGTACCTGGCCAGACTGAAAACGTCAGGGTGACGGGGTCCAAGGCAAGGGACAGGCTGCTTCAACAGTGCTCCACAAGGTTTACTTGGCTCTGCTCTGCGCTGAACTGAGGAACTGTGGATGGATTCTCTGTGGATTTCCGTTCAGAACGCTATTTGCTCGAGCTTATTGTTTGCATGATTTGTTTTTCTCTCTCTCTGCACATTGGGTGATTGACAATTTCTTTTTAATGGGTTCTTTTGGGCTTCTTTGTATTGTGGCTGGCCTGTAACGAGATGAATCTCAAGGTTGTATAATGTATACATACTTTGATAATAAATGTACTTTGAACTTTGAAACCTTGAGCAACACACACTCAAAATGCTGGAGGAACTCAGCAGATAAGGAGCATCTAGGGAGGGGAATAAACAGTCAATGTTTTGGGCCAGAAGCCCTCATCGGGATTGGTGAACATATCAAAAAATGTTTCAACTAAATCAGAATCAGGTTTATTATAGAAACATAGAAAATAGGTGCAGGAGTAGGCCATTTGGCCCTTCGAGCCTGCACCGCCATTTATTATGATCATGGCTGATCATCCAACTCAGAACCCCGCCCCAGCCTTCCCTCCATACCCTCTGATCCCCCATAGCCACAAGGGCCATATCTAACTCCCTCTTAAATATAGCCAATGAACTGGCCTCAACTGTTTCCTGTGGCAGAGAATTCCACAGATTCACCACTCTCTGTGTGAAGAAGTTTTTCCTAATCTCGGTCCTAAAAGGCTTCCCCTCTATCCTCAAACGGTGGCCCTGATATACTGTCGTGAAGTTTGTTGTTTTGTGCCAGCAGTACGGAGCAAGACATAAAAATTTACTATAAGTTACAAAAACACAAATAAATAAAGAGATGAAAAGAGGAATAGTGATGTAGTGTTCATGAGTTCATGGATCGTTCGGAAATTTGATGGTGGAGAGGAAATATCTGTTCCCAAGAGGTCTTCAGGCTTCTGCACCTCCTCCCTGGTGGAAATAATAAGAGAAGAGTGTGTATGTCCTGGAGGGTGGGGGTCCTCTGTGACGGATGCCAGCTTCTTGAGGCCTCACCGTTAGAAGATGTCCTCAATGGTATGAAGGCTAGTGCTGGTTGAGTCTACAACCCTCTGCGGCTCCTTCCAATCCTGTGCAGTGCCCCACCCCGCACCCCCCATACCAAACCGCGATGCAGCCGGTTGGCAAGCTCTTCACAGTACACGTAGAAATTCGTCATACCAAACCTCCTCAAGTTCCTAAAGAACATACTGTCATGCCTTCTTTGTAATTACATCACAGTGTTGGGCTCAGGATAGATCTTATGAGGTGTTGACAACTGGGAACTTAAAGCTGCTCCCGAAGAAATGCCGCAGATATTCAGGAAAAAACATGCTTCCAAAATCTAAAAGACGTTGATCAAAGAAAAGGCCATGTTCATCCAGAACTATGAAGGCTCATATCCTGGAGATTTGAATGTTGCCCACATGTTTCCTGCTTATGTCTCTTCCAGATAGATGGGTTCTGTTGATGTAATATTGGCAAGACGTTGCAATACCTTCTCTCGTTTTATGCAGAATACCTTGTTCGGTCCCCAGGGATCGCTTCGCCCTTCATTTAGGGCCAGATTAAACCAGTCTGCCTAACCATCTAGATCATTATATGGTTCGAGTGCTACAAATACATTTTCATATTTCTATTTTGCATACGTTCTCAGAAAGGAAACAAAGCAAACACCCAAGAGTATTGGTCGCCACAGTAGCATTGCAGTTAGCACAACACTATTACAGCTTGGAGCATCAGAGTTCATGTTTCATCACCAGTCGAGGTGACATCTTCAGTGCACAGATCATGCCTTGGTCCTGATTGGTTACCCCTTCCGTTGACTTTTGAATTCTATTGGCTCGCGTTTGCTTGGCTCTTTGGGGTTCGTAGATGGCGTCTATTTCAAAATGTTTGTTTACCGAGTTATCAGAAGAGAGCCACACTTCTAAAACTTCGTGTGCCTGCTTCAAGTTTGCCTGTGCCAGAACCTTCCCGTGTCCCAGCTAAAGTGGCGTCCTTTTCGGTCTTCGTGTACTGAGATCAGGAACAGTGGATCGTGTCCAAAAGACATCAGAGTTCAGAATAAGGATAAATGATGGGATAAATTGAGAGGCAAAAGAGCAAATAGAAATGAAGAAGACATTTAAGACTTCAGTAACGTCAGGATTTTACTAGGGTTGGAATGAAAGCATATTATATTAATCAGAATCAGAATCATATTTATTATGGTTGTTCTCCAATCATGGCAATCCACTGCAAGTAAAGTGTCAAGATTGGAGAACAACTCAACTCAACATTCAGCCACCGGAGCTATACATCTTCTGAATTATTTCCAAAGTCTTTGGGCATCAATTGCTCAAATGTGCTCACCGTTAGGAGAGCTTCTCCTGCAGGCAAGCCTCCACACAGGAGAAATTCTTCTTCCTCCACTGCAAGGAAATGGCCAAGATTGGAGAACAATGACACAGATCCTAAGTTATTATTTCCAACATACAAGATACCACCACCGCATCGTATTCACATGTTGTTAAGTGGGGGGTGAGTTTACTTGTTGGTTGAATGCCGTTTCTATCGTGCTGGTCATTGAGTGGCCCATTTGAAGGATGCAGCAGCTCTTTCCCATTGGTTACCCTGTGTGCTATGACACCTCAGGGGTATAAGGATAGCACATGCGGGAGGCTCAGCCTCTTTTCTTTCATCCCCAGGGCCCGTGCACACTGAGGTCGCGACCTGTGCTAAAGAACCATTAGGAAAGAATGCTCCAGATTTAGGAGGCCCCACACACACTCTTAGCAAAATATGTTTGTCCAATGTTTAGTTTTGTAGTTGTGTATCTTGGGGGGGTAGGATCTTAGATGCTTGGTCGAATCTTTTACTGCTTATAAATAAATGATTCATGTGTTTATTCGTAATCAGTGCCTTTTGCCTCAATTACCAAATCTATGAACCTGTTTCCTCATAACAGATGTGTATATCATGAACACTAAATCACTCTTCCTCTAATGCATGATTTGTTTCTTTATTTATATTTACTGTAACTTACGGTCATTTTTATGTAATTACACTGCACTGCTGCCCCACACAAATTTCATGATGTATGTCATAATAATAAACCTGATTCTGATTTAGTTAATAACTTATTTTTATTCCGACCCCAGTAAAATCCTTATGCTAATGACCCATGAACTCGGGAACAAAGGTTACCATAAGGCCATTAAGATATAGGAGCAGAATTAGGCCATTTGGCCCATCGAGCCCGCTCCACCATTTCATTGTGACTGATCCATTTTCCGTCTCAGCCCCAATCTCCTACCTTCTCCCCATATCCCTTTATGCCCTGACCAATCAAGAAGCTATCAATGTCTGCCTTAAATATACCGAATGACTTGGCCTCCAGAGCCACCTGTGGCAATGAATTCCACAGATTCACCATTCTCTGGCTCAATAAATTCCTCCTCATCTCCTTTCTAAAAGGATGTAGCTCAATTCTGAGGCAGCGTCCTCTGGTCTCCGACTCCCCCATCATAGGAAACATCCTCACCACATCCACTCTATCAAGGCCTTTCACAATTCAGTAGGTTTCAGTGAGATTCTCCCCCCCCCCTCATTATTTTGAATTCCAGTGAGTGCAGTCCTAGAGCCATCAAATGTTCCTCATGTGATAAGTCTTTCAACCATGGAATCATTTCTGTGAACCTCCTTTGAACCCTCTCCAATGTCAGCACATCCTGCTCTCTTTTTGGACTGCAGAAGTAAAAATACCCTGCTGAGAGCTGTATACAGTACAGACCCCCAAACAGGGTAAGGATGTTGCCTACAAATTACAATGGGAGATAGAAAATGCATGCCAAAAGGGCAATGTTATAATAGTCACGGGGGATTTCAATATGCAGGTAGATTGGGAAAATCAGTTTGGTGCTGGATTGCAGGAGGGGCAATTTCTAGAGTGCCTACAAGATGGCTTTTTAGAGCAGCTCGTGGTTGAGCCCACTGGAGGATCAGCTATTCTGGATTGGATGTTGTGAACCAGAATTGATTAGAGAGCTTAAGGTAAAAGAACCCTTAGGAGAAAGTGATCATAATATGATTGAATTCACCCTGAAATTTGAGAAGCTAAAGTCAGCTGTGTCAGTATTACAGTGGAGTGAAGGGAATTACAGAGGTATGAGAGAGGAGTTGGCCAGAATTAATTGGAAAAGAACACTGGCAGGGATGATGGCAGAGCAGCAATGGCTGGAATTTCTGGAAGCAATTCGGAAAGGCACAGGATATATACATCCCAAAGAGGAAAATGTATTCTAAAGAAAGGATGACACAACCATAGCTAACAAGAAAAGTCAAAGCCAATGTAAAAGTCAAAGAGAGGGTATATAATAGAGCAAAGATAAGTGGGAAGTTGGAGGACTGGGAAGCTTTTAAAAACCAACAGAAGGCAACTAAAAAAGTTAATTGGAAGGTAAAGATGGCATATGAAAGTAAGCTAGCCAATAATATTCAAGAGGATACCAGAAGTATTGGTCTGCTGGAAAATGATACTAGAGAGGTAGTAATGTGGGACAATGCAACAGTGGACAAACTGAATAAGTATTTTGCATCAGGTTTCACTGTGGAAGACTCTAGCAGTATGGTGGAAGTTCCAGGAGTCTGGGGTATGAAGTGTGTGAAGTTACCATAACTAGAGAGAAGGTTCTTAGGAAACTGAAAGGCCTGAAGTTAGATAAGTCACCTGGACCAGATAGTGTACACCCCAGAGTTCAGAAGGAGGTGGCTGAAGAGATTGTGGAGGCATTAGTAATGATCTTTCAAGAAACACTAGATTCTGGAATGGTACCAGAAGACTGGAAAATTGCAAACATCACTCCACTCTTCAAGAAGGGAGAGAGGCAGAAGAAAGGAAACTATGGGCCTGTTAGTCTGACCTCAGTGGTTGGGAAGGTGTTGGAGTTAATTAGTAAGGATGTGATCTCAGAGTACTTGAAGGCACATGATAAAATAGGTCATAGTCAGCATGGTTTCCTCAAGGAAAAATCTTGTCTGATGGAATTCTTTGAAGAAATAACAAGCAAGATAGACAAAGGAAAATCAGTTCATGTAGTGTACTTGGATTTTCATAAGGCCTTTGATAAGTGCTACACATAAGACTGCTTAACAAGCTATGAGCTCATGATATTACAGGAAAGATCCCAGCATGGATAAAGCCGTGGTTGATTGGCAGGAGGTGAAGAGTGGGAATAAAGGAAGACTTTTCTGACTAGCTGCCAGTGACTAGTGGTGTTCCACAGGGTTCTGTATTGAGACCGATTATTTTTAAATGACTTCGGAGTCCTTGTGCAGGATTCCCTAAAAAGGTTAATTTGCAGGTTGAGTCTGTGGTGAGGAAGGCAAATGCAATGTTAGCATTCATTTCAAGAGGACTAGAATAGAAAAGCAAGAATGTAGTGTTGAAACTTTATAAAGCACTGGTGAGGCCTCACTTGGAGTATTGTGAGAGTTCTATGGCCACTTATATTAGAAAGGATGTGCTAAAACTGGAGAGGGTTCAAAGTAGGTTCACGAAAATGATTCCAGGTTAGAATGGGTAGTCATATGAAGAATGTTTGATGGCTCTGGGCCTGTTTTCACTAGAATTCAAAGAATGAGGGGTGGGGGGAAACTCACTGAAACCTATTGAATGGTGAAAGGCCTTGACAGAGTGGATGTGGAGGGGATGTTTCCTATGGTGGGAGAGACTAGGACCAGTGGACACAGCCTCTCAGAATAGAGGCGTGTCCTTTTAGAACGGATACGAGGAGTAATTTCTTTAGCCAGAGGGTGGTGAATCTGTGGCCGTGGAGGGAAAGTCTTCATGTATATTTAAAGCAGAAGTTGATAGATCCTTGATTGATCAGGGCATGAAGGGATGCAGTGAGAAAACAGTAGATTGGGGCTGAGAGGAAAGTTGAATCAGCCGTGATGAAATGGTAGAGCGGATTTGATGGGCCAAATGGCCTATTTCTGCTCCTATATCTTATGGTCTTATATTTATATTTTTTATTGCAAATTATAGATTTTCTTAAAGTATTGAACTGTACTGCCACAAGACAACATATCTCACAATAAATGTCAGTGGTAATAAACCTGATTCTGATTGTGAAAGAACAGATAAACAATAAGTACCGTCAGTCAGCATTGCGAGAATAGCGTATTGCATTGCACCGTACGATTCAGTTACAGTAAAGGTTGTATTTACACTGCTCACAGACATCATCGCCGTTCATGGATGAAGAATTATTTACCATTAGATTGCGAACTGAACTACAGCTGAGGGTTGTTGATATTGTACATGCAATTACTGCTGAGTGTTATTGATACTGTGTAAAACGCATTTACAGCTGAACTATTTATACAATGCCAAGATGCAGCTGAAAGATCTTTAATTAATTTATTTGGAGATACAGCACAGAACCGGCCCTTCCAGCTCTTCGAGCCACACTGCCTGGCAAACCCTGACTTAACCTTAACCTAATTACAGGACAATCTTACAATGACCAGTTAACCTACTACCTGGTACATCTGTGGGAGGGAACCAGTCGAGCTGGAAGAAACCCCTGCATTCCACAGGGACTACATTCAAGCTCCTTACTGAGTGTGTTGGGATTGAACTCTGAACTTCGATGTCCTTACGCCAACTGTTACCGTGATGCTGCCCGACTACCATGGCAGTTAGAATTCAGATTAATTGATCTATCACATGTTCATCAAAATAGGCAGTGAAATTATAAATCACTTCTTATTGTAGTTTATAGCTTTCTAATTATTATCCAGAACGAGGGGAAGTCCAGAACGAGGGGTCACAGTTTGTGGATAAAGGGGAAGCCTTTTAGGACCGAAATGAGGAAAAACTTCTTCACACAGAGAGTGGTGAATCTGTGGAATTCTCTACCACAGGAAACAGTTGAGGCCAGTTCATTGGCTATATTTAAGAGGGAGTTAGATATGGCCCTTGTGGCTAAAGGGATCGGGGGTATGGAGGGAAGGCTGGTACTGGGTTCTGAGTTGGAGGATCAGCCATGGTCATACTGAATGGCGGTGCAGGCTCGAAGGGCCGAATGGCCTACTCCTGCACCTATTTTCTATGTTTCTATGTATCTATTGGAATGTACTGCCGCTGCAAAGCAACAAATTTCACGACATAGGCCAATGAAATTAATCCTGATTCTGATTAGAGATACGCCATTTTGAGTAACAACCAACACAGCTTTAGGATGTGGTGGGGGCAGCCCGCAAGTGTCGCCACGTGAGCCAGTGGCCACAATGGTCAGCAGAACGACAGGAGCAGCACCAACAATAACAACAAAACAAAACAAAACAACAATAGCAAAACAAGCCCCTTTCCCACTCTCTCTCTCACACACACACCTCTAACCCCAGGACATAACCTTTCCCACTCTCTCTCGCTGTCTCACACACAGCTGTAGCCCCAGGACAGGCCGCCTCCGGGCCTCCATGTTCTTGGCTCTGACCTCAACAGACTCTCAGACATCAGCCTTCAACCTTCAGTCCTGGGCCTGGACTTGCAAACATCAGGCCTCAGACCTGCCAACTCAGGGGCTTCGGCCTTTGGGCCTTTGCTTCCAGACCCACCCACCCCACCCCCCAATTCTGATTTTCATCCTTCAAGCCTCTGCCTCCAGATCCCGCGCCCCCCCCTTCAGGCCTATGCCTCCAGATTCGCCGAGCTCTGGGTTTTGATCTTCAGCTTTGCCCTCCGGACCTCGCCGGCCCCTGGGGATCAACCCCAGGACTCTCTGCATGCTTGACCTTCGAGTCTCGACCCCACGTCTCAACCACTCTCAAGTTTCGCGTTTGGGCTTCGACTTCTGGAGCCGTACGGAGCTGGAGTTATAAATGGCTTCTCCCCAAGTCAAGAACAGCAGCATCCTGACTGACCATGAGCTGACCACATCACCTCTCCTCAGTGCTCGCTGACCACATCGCTCTTAGCCAGTGACTCTCTTTGGAGCGACAGAGGCTGAGCTATAGTGGTATAAAGAGAAGCTTAGTAAGTGTGGGAGGGAGGAGGGTAGGTGGAGTGGGGGGGGGGGGAGAATGAACCAAGAAGCTGAAAGTCGATGTCTTCCAACCATGCCCTCCCGGCTTCCCACTTCATCTCTTTCCCTCCACCCACCTGCCGTCAGAATGAGAAATGGGTTTAATATAACGAACTGAAGTTTGTTGTTTTGTGGTGGCATTACAGTGCAATACATAAAAATTTTTTAAATCTATAAATTAAGATAAGTATATATTAAAATTTAAATTAAATAAGTTGTGTAAAAAGAGAGGGAAAAAGTAGTGAAGTGGTGTTGAGGATTCATTGTCCAATCATTGAGTGTGTGTCTTCAGGCTCCTGTACCTCCTGCTTGATCACAGCGATGAGACGAGGGCGTGTCCTCTGTACTGAGGGTCCCTAATGATCCCACTTTCTGAGGCATCGCCCTTTGAAGATGTCCTGGTTGCTGGGGGGGTTTGCGCCCAGGATGGAGCTGGCTGAGTGTGCAACTTTCTGCAGCCTTTTCTGATCCTGTGCAGTGGCCCCTCCATACCGGACGGTGATGCAACCAGTTAGAATGTTCTCCATGCGTGTCTTTGGTGACATACCAAGTCTCCTCAAGTTCCCAATGAAATATAGCCGCTGCTTTGAAATTGCATCGATATATTGGACCCAGGATAGATCCTCAGAGATGTTGACACACAGGAACTTGAAGCTGCTCTCCCTTTCCATTCTGATCCCTCGATGAGGACTGGTGTGTGTTCCCCTGACTTCCCTTTCCTGTAGTCTACAATCAATTTTTTTGGTCTTACTGATGTTGAGTGCAAGGTTGTAGTTGGAACACCACTCAACTACCACTGTCTCACTGCCGCTCGCCTCTGAGATTAGATTATGAGGACTCTCAGTCCTCGTTTATTGTCATTTAGAAATGCATGCATTAAAAAATGATACAATGTTCCTCCAGAAAGATATCACAGAAACACAGGACAAACCAAGACTAAAACTGACAAAACCACATAATTATAACATATAGTTACAACAGTGCAAAGCAATACCATAATTTGATAAAGAGCAGACCGTGGGCACGGTAAAAAAAAGTCTCAAGTCCCGATAGCCCCATCATCTCACGCAGACGGTAGAAGGGAGAAACTCTCCCTGCCATGAACCTCCAAGCACCGCAAACTTGCCGATGCAGCACCATTGGAAGCACCTGACCACAGCCAACTCTGAGTCTGTCTGAAAACTTCGAGTCTCCGACATCGAGCACCAAGCACCATCTCTGCTGAGCGCTTTGACCCCACCCCGGCCGCCGAGCAACAAGCAAAGCCGAGGACTGGGGGCCTTCCCCTCTGGAGATTCTGGATCGCACAGTAGCAGAGGCAGTGAAGCAGGCATTTCAGAAGTTTCACCAGATGTTCCTCCGTGCTCTCATGTCTGTCTCCATCAAATCAGGATTGTGCACGGCACCCTACTTGACAGATTACAGATATCATCACTGGTGTGGCCGCTGCGAGCTGCGTCACGCCTCCATCTTCTCCTCTTCAGCACCATCTGAAATTCTGCCAACAATAGTCACGTCATTGGCAAATTTATAGATGACATTTGAGCTGTTCCGAGCCACACGGTCATGGGTATAGAGAGAGTAGAGCAGTGGACTAAGCACATATCTCTGAGGTGTGCCAGTGTTAATTGTCAGCGAGGAGGAGATGTTATTTCCAATCCACACAAACTGTGGTGTCCCGGTGAGGAAGTCAAGAATCCAGTTGCGGGGGAGACATGGAGGCCCAGGGTTTGGAGCTTGTTGATTATTACTGACAGTATGATAGTGTTAAATGTTGAGCGGTAATCAGTTAAGACTACTCTGAGATAGGTATTGCAATTGCCCAGGTGATCCCAGGCTGAGTGGAGAGCCAGTGAGATTGCATCTACTGTGGACCTATTGTGGCCGTAGGCAAACTGCAGCAGGTCTGGGTCCTTGCTTAGGTAGGAGGTGATCCTGGCCATGACCAGCCTCTGAAAGCACTTCGTCACAGTAGAGGTCAGAGCCATTGATAGTCATTGAGGCAGCTGATCCTAAACTTTTTGGGCACTGGAATGATGGTCGCCCTTTTGAAGCAGGTGGGTACTTCTGACTTCCCCGTCACCTGGTCTCACCTGTCACCTGTCAGCTCGTACTACTTCCCCTCCCCACAGCTATTCATTCTGGCTTTTGCTCCTTCCTTTCCCACTCTAAAGAAGGGTCTCAGCCCGAAACGTTGACTGTTTATTCCTCTCCATAGATCCTGCCTGATCTGCTGAGTTCCTCCAGCATTTTGTGTGTACATCCCAAAGAACCTTTCCCTGGTTTCCATCAATTTCTCATCAATATGTTACCATAAGACTAAACAACATTGGAGCAGGATTAAGCCATTCGGCCCATAGAATCTGCTCTGCCATTCCATCACAGTTGATTTATTATCTCTCTGAAACCTAGTTTTCTGCTTTCTTCCTGTATCCTGTGACACCCTGACTAATCAAGAACCTGTCAACCTCCACTTTAAATGTACACAATGACTTGGGCTCCACAGCCATCTGTGGCAATGAATTCCACAGATTCACAACCCTCTGGCTAAAGAAATTGCTCCTCATCTCTGTTCAAAGGTTTCAGAGGTACATTTAATATCAGAGAAATGTGTACAATATACATCCTGAAATTCTTTTTCTTTGCAACCATCCACGAAAATAGAGAAGTGCCCCAAAAAATGAACGGCAGCTAAATGTTAGAACCCCAAAGCCTCCCCAGCTCCCCCTCCCATGCACAAGCAGCAGCAAAGTAATGATCCCCTCCCTCCCCCACCAGCAAAAAAGCATTGACGCCCTCAACCGAGCACTCAAGCATGCAGCAAAGCATCAATAAAGACACAGACTTGCAGGACCCCAAATATTATTCATTCACCCAGTAATTCGACATACCCCAGGCTCTCTCTCTCTCTCCCAAGTAAGGGAAAAAGATGTGTCCCCATTTAAAATGTTGAAAGTCCATTGTGTCTCTTTTGCTGAGCTCTGTGCCCAAAGAACTCGGGTCTCTGGGCACACAGCCAGCTCGCTGCTTTCGATCTTCCGTGTACTCCCACGACACGCCAGTTTCCTGTGGCAGCACCGACCTCGAGTCCGCCTGCCTCCAGAGCCACAAAATCCCGCAACCCTGAAGGCGCACCAGTCTTTTAGGCTGCGTCCTTGGGATATCGAATAGTGGCCAGTCATGAGACCCCGAGAGCAGGTTCCATTCCCGCAAAGAACCAAAGTCAGCGTGTAGCTCCAGGTCACTGTCTTCAAAAGATAGACATAGAGCTATTTCCGAAGATGCAAGCAAAAGAGTCGCCATTAGGTGCCATCGCCCTCCTAAGCTCCACCCCAAATAGAGATGTCTCTCTGTATTCTGAGGCTGTGCCCTCTGATGCTAGAGTCGTCCACCACAGGAAACATCCTCCCACATCCATTCTAGTTAGACCTTTCTATATTCAATAGGTTTCAATGAGATCCCCCCTCATTCTTCTAAGTTCCAGCAAGAACCATCAAATGCCTCTCATACGTTAATACTTTCATTCCTGGAATCATTCTCGTGACCCTCCACCGGACCCTCCCCAATGCCAGCACATTTTTTCCTAGATAAGGGGCCAAAAACTGCTCATGATTCTCAAGTGAGCTCCGACCAATGCCTTACAAAGCATTGGTATTGCATCAGGCATTAGAATAGAGAAGGGAATTGAAAGTCTGGCTGAGTAGTGTCAGAACAACAACCTCTTACTCAATGTCAGCAAGACAAAGGAGCTGATATTGGCTTCAGGAGAAGGAAACCAGAGGTCTATGAGCAAATGCTCATCGGAGGATCAGAGGTGGAGAGGGTCAGTAACCTTAAATTCCTCAGTGCTATTATTTTGGAAGACCTGTCCTGGCCCCAGCGTGTAAGTGCAATTATGAAGAAAGCACACAGAACCTCTACTTCATTAGCGGTTTTCAGAGATTCGCTATGACAGGTATATTAAGAGCAAAAGGATTGTAAGGGATAAAATTGGTCCTCTTGAAGATCAGAGTGGTCGGCTATGTGCGGAACCAAGGGAAATGGGGGAGATCTTAAATAGGTTTTTTGCGTCTGTGTTTACTAAGGAAACTGGCATGAAGTCTATGGAATTAAGGGAAACAAGTAGTGAGATCATGGAAACTGTACAGATTGAAAAGGAGGAGGTCCTTGCTGTCTTGAGGAAAATTAAAGTGGATAAATCCCCGGGACCTGACAGGGTGTTCCCTCAGACCTTGAAGGAGACTAGAGTTGAAATTGCAGGGGCCCTGGCTGAAATATTTAAAATGTTGCTGTCTACAGGTGAGGTGCCGGAGGATTGGAGAGTGGCTCATGTTGTTCCGTTGTTTAAAAAAGGATCGAAAAGTAATCCGGGAAATTATAGGCCAGTAAGTTTAACGTCGGTAGTAGGTAAGTTATTGGAGGGAGTACTCAGAATCTACAAGCATTTGGATAGACTGGGACTTATTAGGCAGAGTCAACATGGCTTTGTGCGTGGTAGGTCATGTTTGACCAATCTGTTGGGGTTTTTCGAGGAGGTTACCAGGAAAGTGGATGAAGGGAAGGCAGTGGATATTGTCTACATGGACTTCAGTAAGGCCTTTGACAAGGTCCCGCATGGGAGGTTAGTTAGGAAAATTCAATCGCTAGGTATACATGGAGAGGTGGTAAATTGGATTAGACATTGGTTCAATGGTAGAAGCCAAAGAGTGGTAGTAGAGAATTGCTTCTCCGAGTGGAGGCCTGTGACTAGTGGTGTGCCACAGGGATCAGTGCTGGGTCCATTGTTATTTGTCATCTATATCAATGATCTGGATGATAATGTGGTAAATTGGATCAGCAAGTTTGCTGATGATACAAAGATTGGAGGTGTAGTAGACTGTGAGGAAGGTTTTCAGAGCCTGCAGAGGGACTTGGACCAGCTGGAAAAATGGGCTAAAAAATGGCAGATGGAGTTTAATATTGACAAGTGTGAGGTATTGCACATTGGAAGGACAAACCAATGTAGAACATATAGGGTTAATGGTAAGGCACTGAGGAGTGCAGTGGAACAGAGGGATCTGGGAATACAGATACAAAATTCCCTAAAAGTGTCGTCACAGGTAGATAGGGTCGTAAAGAGAGCTTTTGGTACATTGGCCTTTATTAATCAAAGTATTGAGTATAAGAGCTGGAATGTTATGATGAGGTTGTATAAGGCATTGGTGAGGCCAAATCTGGAGTATTGTGTTCAGTTTTGGTCACCAAATTACAGGAAGGATATAAATAAGGTTGAAAGAGTGCAGAGAAGGTTTACAAGGATGTTGCCGGGACTTGAGAAACTCAGTTACAGAGAAAGGTTGAATAGGTTGGGACTTTATTCCCTGGAGCGTAGAAGAGTGAGGGGAGATTTGATAGAGGTATATAAAATTATGATGGGTATAGATAGAGTGAATGCAAGCAGGCTTTTTCCACTGAGGCAAGGGGAGAAAAAAACCAGAGGACATGGGTTAAGGGTGAGGGGGGAAAAGTTTAAAGGGAACATTAGGGGGGGCTTCTTCACACAGAGAGTGGTGGGAGTATGGAATGAGCTGCCAGACGAGGTGGTAAATGCGGGTTCTTTTTTAACATTTAAGAATAAATTGGACAGATACATGGATGGGAGGTGTATGGAGGGATATGGTCCGTGTGCAGGTCAGTGGGACTAGGCAGAAAATGGTTCGGCACAGCCGAGAAGGGCCAAAAGGCTTGTTTCTGTGCTGTAGTTTCAATGGTTTCTATGACATCTAACACTTTGACAAACTTCTGTAGATGTGCAGTGGAGAGTGTGTAGACAGGTTGTATCAAAAAGTAAAGGATATGGCCCAGTCTATCATGGGTGAAGACCTCCCCACCATTAAGCACATCTACATGAAGCGTTGTCACAGGAAAACAGTATCCATCATTACAGACCCCCACCACCCAGGTCATGCTCTTCTCACTGCTGCCATCAGGAAGAAGGTACAGGAGCCTTAGGACTCACACCTCCAGGTCCAGGAGCAGTTACTACCCCTCAACCATCAGGTTCTTCAACCAAAAGGGATAACTTCACTCAACCTCACCTGCCCCATCATTGAAATGTTCCCACAACCAATGGACTCACTTTCAAGGACACTTCATCTCATGTTCTTGATAATTATTGCTTGTTTATTTATTTATTATTATTTCTTTATTTTTGTATTTGCAAAGCTTGTTGTCTTCTGCACTCTGTTTGATTACCTAAGCTGGGCAGTCATATTGCTTATATTGTTATTACTCTATAGATTTATCGAGTATGCCCACAAGAAAATGAATCTCAGGATTGTATATGGTACCATATATGTACTTTGACAATAAACTTACATTGAACTCTTCACTGGCTTTACAAAGCAGTCTATTGACAATCTTCAACTCATTCAGAGCACCATTCAGCAATATCGCGCCCATATTACTCCTGTCCCAGCTACTCTACATTGGGTTCCTGCATCTTTTAAAATAAATTTTAAAGTTCTCTTATTTGCTTTTAAAGCTGTCAATGGCCTTCACTGATGTCTGTGGCAATGTATTCCATCTTCTGGCTAAAGAAATTCCCCCTCACTTCTGTTCCAAGGTGATGTCCTTCTGTTCTGAGGCTGTACGATAGGAAACATCCTCTCCACAAATATTCTGTCTAATCCTTTCAATATTCAGTAGCTTTCAATGAAATCCCTCCTGAGGTGGTTTGGTGCTGATTTATGAGATACACCTGTATACCTGCTTGTTTACGCAAATATCTAATCAGCCAATCATGTGGCAGCAATTCAATGCATTAAAACATGCAGATATGGTCAAGAGGTTCGGTTGTAGTACAAACCAAACATAAGAATGGGGAAGAATTATGATCTAATTGACTTTGACCGTGGAATGATTGTTGGTGCTAGATGGGGTGATTTGAGTATCTCAGAAACTGCTGATCTCCTGGGATTTTCACACAACAGTCTCTAGCATTTACAGAGAACGCCGTAAAAAACAAAAAAAAACATCCAGTTAGTGGCAGTTCTGTGGGTGAAAACACCTTGTTAATGAGAGAGGTCAGAGGAGAATGGCCAGACTGGTTCAGGCTGACAGGAAGGCAAGAATAACCACACGTTACAACAGTGGTGTACAGAAGACCAATTCTGAATGCACAACATGTCAAGCCTGGAAGTGGATGGGCCACAGCAGCAGAAGACCACACCGGGTTCCATTCCTGGACTTCATAAAGGAGCCACTGAGTGTACTTAACCCACATTGAACAGCAAATGTTGATATTGTTTAAATTACCCACATTTATTCCACTGCTTATCTGTCTCAGGTTACCTGTTGCAGATAGACAGTTGTGCCTTGATCTCTCTGGATTTGGCTATTCTAATGCAAGCTCGATCAGCATCCCGTTCCCACTGTATGTACACATCAGATTACCCGAAGTACGTCAGCTTGATTTCTGTCCTAACTTGTGCCAAGTCAAGTTTGACCTTCAGCCTTGTACTTGCTGAAATGATTAATGGTTAGGAAATCGTTCTGCTTTGAAATTTTCCATTCTCGTTTTCAAATCAAAAACTCTCTTTAGTTCTGTAATCTCCTTTGGCTCCACAGTCATCTGGGATGTACGTACTCCTTCAATCCAGATCATGGGAAATTTAGTTATTTTAGTGTTTTTTATCTGCTTAAAGATTGCTATATTTGTCACATGTACATTGAAACATGCGGCGAAATGTATCGTTTGCACCCAATCAAATCAGTGAGGATTGCACCCGGCAGCCAACAAGTGTCGCCACCCTTCTGGCGCCAACATAGCGTGCCCACAGCTCACTGGGCCCAACCATGTGTCTTTGGAAGGTGGGGGGAAACTGGAGTTCTCAAAGGAGCATAAACAATTGAATTACGCTGAAAGAATTGCATATAAATCATTTATTTTATTTAGATTTATTCTACCCAAACTCAAGGGGTAGCCGTGGTAATCCACGTGGATCCCAGCTATGCCTGCCTTTTCATTGGCTATGTAGAACAGACCACGTTCCAAATCTTCCCTGGTAATGATCCCCAGTTGTCCTGTCCAAGACCGAAAGAAGCTGCAGAAGATCGTGAACACGGCGCAGCACATCACACAAACCAATCTTCCGTCCTTGGACTCACTTTACACCGCACGCTGGCGGAGCAGTGCTGCCAGGATAATCAAGGACACAACCCACCCAGTCAACACACTTTTCGTCCCTCTTCCCTCCGGGAGAAGGCTCAGGAGCTTGAAGACTCGTACGGCCAGATTTGGGAACAGCTTCTTTCCAACTGTGATAAGACTGCTGAACGGATCCTGACCCAGATCTGGGCTGTACCCTCCAAATATCCGGACCTGCCTCTCGGTTTTTTTGCACTACCTTACTTTCCATTTTCTATTTTCTGTTTATAATTTATAATTTAAATTTTTAATATTTACTAATTTTAACTATTTTTAATATTTAATATTTGTAATCCAGGGAGTGGGAAGCGCAGAATGAAATATCACTGTGATGATTGTACGTTCTAGTACCAATTGTTTGGCGACAATGAAGTATAAAGTACATTGACGAACGCATTGGTGCTGCTTCATGCACCTTTGCTGAGGTCATCAATTTCACCAGCTTTGCCTCCAACTTCCACTTTGCCCTTAAATTCACTTGGTCCATTCCTGACACCTCCCTCCCTTTTCTCAATCTCTCTAACCCCACCTCTGCAGATAAACTTTATACAGACATCTTTTATAAACTTTCTGACTCCCATGGTTATCTTGACTACTTCTTCCCACGCTGTCTCCTGTAAAAATTCTATTGCCGTTTCTCAGTTCTTTCATCCACTGAATCTCTTCTGAGATGGAGTTTTCCTTTCCAGGACATCAGAGATGTCCTCCTTCTTCAAAGGATAGAGTTTTCCTTCCACCACTATTGTTGCTGCCCTCATCCGCATCTCCTCCATTTCCTGGACCTCTGCCCTCACCCCATCTTCCCACCACCTTAACGGTGATAGAGTTCCTCTTGTCCTCACTTACCACCCGTGAGCCTCCACACCCAACACATCGTTCTCCACAACTTCTGCCACCATCCTCAATGGGATCCTACCACCAAACGTATCTTTACCTCCCCTCACTCTCGCTTTCTGCAGGGATTGCACCCTCCTTGATTCCCTTATCCCTCTCTACTCATCTCCCTCCTGCCACACATCCCTGCAAGCGACAGAAATACTGCACCTGCCCATTCACCTCTATTCTGGGCCCCAAACGGTGCTTCCAGGTGAAGCAACACTTCAACTGTGAATCTGTTGGGCTCGTCTCTTGTATTCCACGCTTTCAGTAAGGCCTCCTCTATATTGGTGAGACTGGACAGAAATTGGGTGACTGCTTTGTACAGCACCTGTCCTCCATCCACCAAAAGCAGAAGATCCTGGAAATTCCAGTTCCCATTCCCATTCTGATATGTTGGTCCACGGCCTTCTCTTTTGCCACAATGAGGCCACCTCAGGGTGGAGGAGCAACACATTATATTCTGTCTGGGTAGCCTCCAACCTTCTCCTTCTGATAAATTCATTTCCCCTCTCCCTCCCCTCTTCTTCTATTCCCCACTGTGGCTTCTTACAACTCCTCACCTGCCTATTGCTTCCCCTGGGTCCCCCTCCTCCTTCCCTTCTCCCATGGTCCATTCTCCTCTCCTATCAGATTCTTTCTTCCCCTTCCCATCTACCTGGCTTCACCCATCACCTTCCAGCTCGCCTCCTTCCCCTCCCTCCCTTTTTATTCAGGCATCTTCCCCCTTCCTTCTCAGTCCTGATGAAGGGTCTCGGCCTGAGATGTCAACTCCTCAGTCATTTCCCTGGATGCTGCCTGACCTTCTGAGTTCCTCCAGCATTTTGTGTGTGTTGATCATTTATTTTATTTTTATTTAGAGATACAACATGGAACAGGTCTTCCCAGCCCAACAATAGGTAGATAGATAAATAGACATACTTTATCGATCCCAAGGGAACAAGCCGCACTGCCCAGCAACCCATTTTTTTAACACTAGTCTAATAACAGGAAAATTCATAGAAACATAGAAAACATACACACAATACAGGCCCTTCGGCCCACAAAGCTGTGCCGAACATGTCCCTACCTTAGAACTACCTAGGCTTTACCCATAGCCCTCTATTTTTCTAAGCTCCATGTAGCCATCCAGGAGTCTCTTAAAAGACCCTGTTGTTTCCGCCTCCACCACCACCGCTGGCAGACCATTCCATGCACTCACCACTCTCTGCGTAAAAAACTTACCCCTGACGTCTCCTCTGTACCTACTTCCAAGCACCTTAAAACTATGCCCTCTCGTGCTAGCCATTTCAGCCCTGGGGAAAAGCCTCTGACTATCCACACGATCAATGCCTCTCATTATCTTATACACCTCTATCAGGTCACCTCTCATCCTCCATCGCTCTAAGGAGAAAAGGCCGAGTTCACTCAACCTATTCTCGTAAGGCATGCTCCCCAATCCAGGCAACATCCTTGTAAATCTCCTCTGCATCCTTTCTATGGTTTCCAAATCCTTCCTATAGTGAGGCAAGCAGAATTAAGCACAGTACTCCAAGTGGGGTCTGACCAGGGTCCTATATAGCTGCAACATCCTCTCGGCTCTTGAACTCAATTCCACGATTGATGATGGCCAATGCACCGTATGCCTTCTTAACCACAGAGTCAACCTGCGTAGCAGCTTTGAGTGTCCTATGGACTCAGACCCCAAGGTCCCTCTGATCCTCCACACTGCCAGGGGCCTTACCATTAATATTATATTCTGCCATCATATTTGACCTACCAAAATGAACCACCTCACACTTATCTGGTTTGAACTCCATCTGCCACTTCTCAGCCCAGTTTTGCATCCTATCAATATCCCGCTGTAACCTCTGACAGCCCTCCACACTATCCACAACATAGCCAACCTTTGTGTCATCAGCAAATTTACTAACCCAACCTCACTTCTTCATCCAGGTCATTTATAAAAATCACAAGGAGTACGGGTCCCAGAACAGATCCCTGAGGCACACCGCTGGTCACCAACCTCCATGCAAAATGTGACCTGTCTACAACCACTCTTTGCCTTCTGTGGGCAAGCCAGTTCTGGATCCAGAAAGCAATGTCCCTTTGGATCCCATGCCTCCTTACTTTCTCAATAAGCCTTGCATGGGGTACCTTATCAAATGCCTTGCTGAAATCCATATACACTACATCTACTGCTCTTCCTTCATCAATGTGCTTAGTCACATCCTCACATGTTTCCCTAACTTGTCTGTTCCTACCCCTCTCCAATGCTATGGTAGAGGAGATAGAATTGTGATCACTATCTCCAAAATGCTCTCTCATTCAGAGACCTGACACCTGACCAGGTTCATTTCCCAATACCAGATCAAGTACAGCCTCTCCTCTTGTAGGCTTATCTACATATTGTGTCAGGAAACCTTCCTGAACACACCTAACAAACTCTACCCCATCTAAACCCCTTGCTCTTGGGAGATGCCAATCGATATTTGGGAAATTAAAATCTCCCACCACAACAACTCTGTTGTTATTACTCCTTTCCAGAATCTGTCTCCCTATCTGCTCCTCAATGTCCCTGTTACTATTGGGTGGTCTATAAAAACACCCAGTAGAGTTATTGACCCCTTCCTGTTCCTAACTTCCACTCACAGAGACTCCGTAGACAATCCCTCCATGACTTCCCCCTTTCCTGCAGCTACTTTTATAATTCCACATAAGGGTATTTACAAAGAAAGCACAACATCACGTCTTCTTCCTTAGAAGATTCAGTATGGCAAACAAAATTTTGACAAATGCCTATAGATGTGTGGTGGAGAGTATATTGACTGGCTGCATCCCAGCCTAGTATGGAAGATCCTACAGAAAGTAGTGAATACGACCGATCCTTCACAGATAAAGCCCTTCCCACTGTTGAGCATATTTACACAAAAATCTGTCCCAGAAAAGCAGCATCCATCATCCTGGACCATCACCCAAGCCATGCTCTCTTCTCACTGCTGCTATCAGGAAGAAGGTACAGGAGCCTCAGGACTCACACCACCAGGTTCAGGAACATGATTGAGGTTATTACCCCTCAATCATCAGGCTCATGAACCAGAGGGGATAACTTCACTCAACTTCAGAGGGGATATTTGTGTGGCGTTCTGCACAGATACGTTCCAATGAGACATGGAAAGGATGATAGGGTACAGGATCTGTGGTGTAGAAAGGCTGTTGAAAATTTAGTGAAGAAGAAAAGAAGAGCTTATGAAAGGTTCAAAAAACTAGGTAATGTTAGAGATCTAGAAGATTATAAGGCTAGCAGGAAGGAGCTTAAGAATGAAATTAGGAGAGCCAGAAGGGGCCATGAGAAGACCTTGGCAAGCAGGATTAAGGAAAATCCAAGACATTCTACAAGTATGTGAAGAGAAAGAGGATAAGTTGTGAGAGAATAGGGCCAATAAAGTGTGACAGTGGAGAAGCATGTATGGAACTGGAAGAGATAGCAGAGGTACTTAATGAATACTTTGCTTCAGTATTCACTACAGAAAAGGGCCTTGGCGATTGTAGGGATGACTTGCAATGGACTGAAAAGCTTGAGTATGTAGATATTAAGAAAGAGGATGTGCTGGAGATTTTGGAAAGCATCAAGTTGGATAAGTCACCGGGACCAGACGAGATGTAACCCAGGCTACTGTGGGAGGCGAGGGAGGAGATTGCTGAGCCTCTGGCAATGATTTTGCATCATCATTGGGGACGGGAGAGGTTCTGGAGGATTGGAGGGTTGCAGATGTTGTTCCAAGAAAGGGAGTAGAGTGGTTCATTTTGGTAGGTCAAATATGATGGCAGAATATAGTATTAATGGTAAGACTCTTGGCAGTGTGGAGGATCAGCAGGATCTTGAGGTCCAAGCCCACAGGACACTCAAAGCTGCTGCGCAGGTTGACTCTGTGGTTAAGAAGGAATACAATGTATTTGGCTTAATCAACTGTGAGACTGAGTTCAATTGCCGAAAGGTAATGTTACAGCTTTATAGGACCTTGGTCAGACCCCACTTGGAGTACTGTGCTCAGTTCTGGTCACCTCACTACAGGAAGGATGTGGAAACTATAGAAAGGGTGCAGAGGAGATTTACAAGGATGTTGCCTGGATTGGGGAGCATGCCTCATGAGAATAATTTGAGTAAATGTGGCTTTTTGTCCTTGGAGTGATAGAGAGTGAGAGGTGACCTGATAGTGATGTATAAGATGATAAGAGGCATTGATCATGTGGATGGTCAGAGGCTTTTTCCCAGGGCTGAAATGGCTCACATGAGAGGGCACAGTTTTAAGGTGCTTGGAAGTAGGTACAGAGGAGATGTCAGCAGTAAGTTTTTTATGCAGAGGGTAGTAAGTGCGTGGAATGGGCTGCCGGTGATGGTGGTGGAGGTGGATACGATAGGGTCTTTTAAGAGACTCCTGGATAGGTACATGGAGCTTAGAAAAATAGAGGGCTATGGGTAACCTTAGGTAATTTCTAAATAAGTACATGCTTAGCATAGCATTGTAGGCCGAAGGGCCTGTGTTGTGCTGCAGGCACAATATGTTTCTGTGCTTCTAACTTCACTTGCCCCATCATTGAAATGTTCCCACAACCTAAGGACTCACTTTCAGGGACTCTTCATCCCCTGTTCTCAATATTTATTTATTTATATATGTATTTGTTTTTATTATTATTAATATTATTTCTTTTTTTTTCTTTTGTACTGTTCTCTTTTGCACATTGATTGTTTGTCCATCCTGTTGGGTGTGGTTTTTCATTGATTCTATTGTGTTTCTTGGATTTACTGGGTATGCCCACAAGAAAATGAACCTGAGCTATTTCAAGTTCCTGAGTGTCAAGATCTCTGAAGAGCTAACCTGCACCCATCATATCGATGCAGCTATACAAAAGGCAAGACAGCAGCCATATCTCATTAGGAGTTTGAGGGTATTTGGTATGTCACCACAAACACTCACAAATTTCTGCAGAGGTACTGTGGAGAGCATTCTAACTGGCTGCATCACGGTTTGGTGTGGGCGGCTACTGCAGAGGATCGAAGATAGCTGCAGAGTTGCAGAATCAGTCAGCTCTATCATGGGCATTAGCCGCTGTCGTATCCAGGATATCTTTAAGGAGTGACGTCTCAGGAGGGTGGCATCCATCATCATGACCCCCATCACCCAGGACATGCCCTCTTCTCATTGCTACCACAGGAAGGAGGTACAGGAGCCTGAAGGCACACACTCAAAGATTCAGGAACAGTTTCTTCCCCTCTGCCATTGGATTTCTGATTGGATGTTGGACCCATGAACACTGCCTCAATACCTTTTCTTGCACTACTTATTACATTTTATCGGTTTAATAAAGATATATATATATACTGTAATTCACAGGTTTTATTTCTCTCTGTCATCATGTACCACTGCTGCAAAGTCAAGATTTCACGACGTACGGTGGTTGATGATAAATCTGATTTTGGATGAAGTGAGAAGCTGGGCTGTGATAGGTGAAAGCGGTAAAGGCCTGAAGAAGAAGGAATCTGATAGGAGAGGACAGTGGACCATGGGAGGGAGGCACAGAGGAAGGATACCGGAGGGAGGTGATGGGAAGGTGAGAAGAGACGGGGTGCGGGGGCTGTGGTAGTGACTCTGGCAGCCAGTGGCAGAGATCACAGTGAGAGAGGGTCTCACTGAGCTCCCATGGGAGAAGATTTAAACTTCTTCAGGGTAGGCGCTCCTCAGACATCTTCCAACATGCCGCAGTGCCCTAGGACCACAGATTTACCAAGATGTATTAGGTGGGAAAGTAATTATATGGGGACTAATTTCACTGCAGCAGAATAAATTAAAATAAATTATTAACACAAGAGATTCTGCAGATGCTGGAAGTCTTGAGCAACCCACACAAAATGGGGGCGTAACTCAGCAGGTCAGAAGGACCTGAAGAAGGGTGTTGGCCCAAAGCAGCAACTGTTTATTCATTTTCATAGCTGCTGCCTGACCTGCCGAGTTGCTCCAACATTTTGAATGTTGTTCAAAATAAATTTTAAAAATACCCAGTGATGTTCAGGACAAATAGGGAGATTGTTTCCTTTAGCTGAAGAGATAATATTCTAGATTAATTCATTTAAAACCTAAACTGAGATTGCAAATAAAGAAGTTAGAAAACATGTAAGTACAGAGATGCTTTGGAGTGCATTTGACATTTTGCCATGGGAAATAGTTAAAGAAATTACGCTATTTAAACCTAATATGTAAACACAAACACAAGAGTTTCTGGAAATCCCAAGCATCTGGAAAATGCAGTTGCGTAGTGATTAGCGCGACGCTAATACAGGTCAGGATGTCAGAGTTCAGAGATCAATCCCAGCGTCCTCTGTCAAGCGTTTGCACATCCTCCTCATGGAATGCGTGTGATTCCCAGGTTCTCCAGTTGCCTCACACAGTCCAAAGACCTACTGGGTAGATTAATTGGTCACTGTACATTGTCCCGTGATTAGGTTAGGGTTAAGTCAGGGTTATCAGGGCTAGCAGGAATAGCGTGGCTCGAATGGCCAGGAAGGCATTTTCCATACTATATCTCTAAGTAAATAAAATTAATAAATAAATCTCAGCATGTCAGGCAGCATCTATGGAGGTCTTGATGAAGGATTTTAGCCCTGAAACGTCGACTGTTTATTCCCCTCCACGGACGCAGCCTGGCTTGCTGAGTCCCTCCAGCATTTTGTGTGTGTCACTTCTCATTCTCCTTCGTTCTAAGGAGAAACTCCCAGCTCACTCAATGACATGCTCTCTTTTCCAGGCTGCCCCTTGGTAAACCTCCTCTGCACCCTCGCTAAAGCTTTCACATCCTTTCTATAACTGGAGGAGTGAAATGTATGAGAAACCTGTTGTAATGTGAATGTAAGGCAGAAACCCAAACAGAAATGATTAACATTTTAAAAACGCAAACAACAGGAGTTCTGCAGATGCTGGAAATTCAAGCAACACACATCAAAGTTGCTGGTGAACGCAGCAGGCCAGGCAGCATCTCTAGGAAGAGGTACAGTCGACGTTTCGGGCCGAGATCCTTCGTCAGGACTAACTGAAGGAAGAGCTAGTAAGAGATTTGAAAGTGGGAGGCGGAAGGGGAGATCCAAAATGATAGGAGAAGACAGGAGGGGGAGGGATAGAGCCAAGAGCTGGACAGGTGATTGGCAAAAGGGATATGAGAGGATCATGGGACAGGAGGCCCAGGGAGAAACCTCTTTGCCAATCACCTGTCCAGCTCTTGGCTCCATCCCTCCCCCTCCTGTCTTCTCCTATCATTTTGGATTTCCCCCTCCCCCTCCCACTTTCAAATCTCTTACTAACACTTCCTTCAGTTAGTCCTGACGAAGGGTTTCAGCCCGAAACATCGACTGCACCTCTTCCTAGAGATGCTGCCTGGCCTGCAGCGTTCACCAGCAACTTTGATGTGTGTTGATTAACATTTTATTTTAGTTAGAGAAACTGAATGATAACCGGCCCTTTAACCTACTCCTGGATCAATTTAACCCTTCCCTGCTGCATAACCCTCCGTTTTTCTTTCATCCTTAACCAGAATTAGGTTTAATATCACTGACATGTTGTGAAATTTGTTGTTTTGCTGCAGCAGTGCATTACAATACATAATACAGTAGTAAAAACTGTAAATTGCAGTAATTGTATATATTTAAGATGTTAAATTAAATAGTGTAAAAAAGAGAAAAAAACGTAGTGAGGTAGTGTTCATGGGTTCAATGTCCATTCAGAAACCTGATGGCAGAGGGGAACAAGCTGTCCCTGAAATGTCGAGTGTGTGTCTTCAGGCTCCTGTACCTCCTCCCTGATGGTAGCAATGAGAAGAGGGCATGTCCTGGGTGATGGTGGCACTTAATGATAGATGTCATCTTTTTGACAGCCGTGTGCCTATCTAAGAGTTTCTTAAATGCCCCTAATGTGTTTGCCTCTACCACCAACCCTGGTATATCATTCTATGCATTCACCACTTTCTGTGTAAAGAACTTATTTCTGACATCCCCCCCGCAATACTTTCCTCCAATCACCTTAGCATTATGCCCACTCAGATTGGCCATTAGGATGTCTCCTCCCACATTAGGGTCAGGGTTGCTGAGATGTGGGCACGCTATGTTGGCACTGGAAGCACGGTGATACTTGCAGGCTGCCCCCAGCAGATCTGCAGACTGTGTTGGCCGTTGATGCAAAGAACACATTCCGTTGTATGTTTCAATGTTTCGTTGTGACAAATAAAACAAATCACTGAACTGAAGGAGGCTGCGCTGTGTAAATTGTTAATAGCTGGTGATTGTACCCTGATACCCTGCTGCCCTTTTCCTCAGCAGTTCATTGCAATGTGCCAGATGCCCACAGCACCAGCATCAATTCTTCACTTCCCTGTCCCCTTCACAATCCAGTCCTTGTACTGCGTTTTCTTTCAGACTGCCCGAAACCCTGCGCTAAACAAGTCACTTTGGGCAGGTGGGCTCACCAGCCGTGGTTGGCAGCTCTTCTAGGAGGAAGAAAACTCTGATCCCCAACCTCCCTTGCAGCTATACCCATTCATGGAGAAGGCTAAACCTCGAGGGAAAATTCCGGAGCAGGTGTCCCTATGTCAGTCCTACATTGAGTTCAAAGTTGACTGGCAACTCCTGAGACACTGCTGGTGCCAAACTGTATTGGTCCCTGCCATTCCTTTGGATTCATCAGAAGCATGGAGAGAGGGAGCTCACTACATGGGCAACAGCTCGCTCTCCAACGTACTGGCCTGGCTTGCGTGTCCAGACAGCTGGGATGCAATGTCCATGGTCGAGCCTGACTGACCGACGCCTCAGCTCAGCTCACTTTTAGGATTACTTAATGCCTGTAAAATGTAAATTATAGAATTTACATTTCTATAATTTGGCATATTCGATTACATTTCATTCTATATAATCAATGCCTTTACTTATCATTTTTAATTTTGCCTCATATTTTTATGACTATATTGATCTATCTTTACAATCTATGTAAATTACTTTGAGCCTGCATCTTAATATATGAAAGGTGCTATACAAAGTTATTATTATTAATATTGTAAAAAGTGTTCATCTTACTGTCCAATAAGATCCATTGAGGATTCATGCTATTTCTGGTTATGACAGGACATAATGCAAAAGCCAAAGAAAATATGTGGTCAGATTTTAAACATACAAAAGCTTTATTACTGACTTTAAACTCTGAATCATTATGTTTTAAAACTGGTGAACAAAGAAGACAGCGCCAGCAAACAGCACTACCAAAGATGACACCCTCAAGATGGTTCACAAAGCAATTCTGTTCACTTCTTTTACATCTTTTCCTTATTTCAGATACTGTTCTGCTACTGCTGGAGCCTGTTATCTATGTTCTGGCAGTGTAATTTCGGGCTGATCGGGTGATCTGGTGCTTTGCCGTCTCTGAGAGTTCCAAAAGGCTGAGAGCCAAGGGTCCAGCGTGGAGGTCAGGAAGCCAGGAGACCACGATCAACTCCATCGCTCGCCAATTAGAGCGCCAAGGAAGATTGAAATCATTGAGTTAGCGCGGAGGATGAGCGAGCACTGTCTACCAGCTTCTCACTTGTTGCTGCTGGAGAAGGCGTCTGCTTGTTACGGTCTTTCTCTTTCTCTCTCGCTGCTCCTGAGGGAAGGTCCTTGACTTGGAGTGACCTCTCTCTCCCTCGATGCTGTCGGCAGATGGTGCCGGAGCAAGGTTTAATTGACGAGATTCTTGATTTGGACTCTAATTCAGGTTTATAATCTGTTCTACTTTCTAGTTCTAGTTCTGGTCACTGTTTTTCCTACTACTTCTGGATAATTTTTGAATTGGGATGGCCTGCTGATAATGAACACTGAGCTGAACTGAACTGAAATATGCCTTTTGATTTTGTGTTTTGTCTTCTGAGTTCTCACTCGTTTCTCTGTGGCCTTTTGTGCGACATTTTTGTGCGCGGGAGGGTGGAGGGAGGTCTGATGCTTGACGTCTTTTCTTTGAACAAGTTGGTTCTATGGTTCTTCTTTGTTTCATGACTGCCCGTGGAGAAGACAAATCTCAGGGTTGTATACTACATATATACTTTGAACCTCTAAATCTTTGGGTGTTTCCACTGGTCATGCTCATCTAATGAAAGGGTTCATGGCCCAGGAGAGTTGTTATTTCCCTGAGAAGAAGATTCAGTAGAGTTTGATAGGCATCCGTTAGTCTCATGAGACCTTGGATTTGCACCTTGGAAGGCTTCTAGGGCGCAGGCCTGGGCAAGGTTGTATGGAAGACCGGCAGTTGCCCATGCTGCAAGTCTCCCCTCTCCACGACACCAATGTTGTCCAAGGGAAGGGCATTAGGACCCATACAGCTTGGCACCAGTGTCGTCGCAGAGCAATGTGTGATTAAGCGCCTTGCTCAAGGACACAACATGCTGCCTCAGCTGAGGCTCGAACTCACGACCTTCAGATCACTAGCCCAACACCTTAACCACTTGGCCACGCACCAACCAGTAGAGTTATGGGTTGATTAATTTCACTCAGCTTTGAGACGTACCACAGGTTTGTCCGCAGTGAGAAATCCATAGCTGTGGTTTTGTTTCTGACAACATTGAAACCCGGAGCTGCAGATATTGATTCCTCTGAGGAGAGTTGAGCCACTATTCAGCTTGATAGCTCTGTCAGGGTAAAACCTTGGGCAGAAACTGATGCTGAAACTATTTATGATAGCTAACTAGACAGGATAATGTTCGGAAACTTGCAAAACAAAGCGGAAAGAAAAGTTAAAAGACAAGATATTGAAAGCAGACTTTTCACTTTGACAAGGTCTAGTCATCTTAAAGTGTGAGTTCTCCAGTGATCTTAACAAAGGAAGAAGAAAGAAAGACAGAAACGTTGGCTTTATTTGTCACAGGTATATTGGTACGCACAGTGAAGTGTATGAACAACCACAGTCCGAGGCTGTGCTGGGGGCAGTCACCATGCTTCCAGCACCAACATAGCGTGCTCACAGTTTATTAACCTTAACTGCACACCTCTGGGATATGGGTGAACCTGGAGCACCCGGAGGAAACTCACGCAGTCACAGGGAGAACGTAAAAACTCCTTACAGACAGCAGCAGGAATCGAACACCAATTAGTGATCCCTGGAGATTGTACTAACTGCTACTCTACCATACCACCCAAAAAAGAGACCTGCTCCAACCCTCTGCCCTCCCTGACCTCGGCTCCAACCCTCTGCCCTCCCCTGACCTCGGCTCCAACCCTCTGCCCTCCCTGACCTCGGCTCCAACCCTCTGCCCTCCCTGACCTCGGTTCCAACCCTCTGCCCTCCCCTGACCTCGGCTCCAACCCTCTGCCCTCCCCTGACCTCAGCTCTAACCCTCTGCCCTCCCTGACCACGGCTCCAACCCTCTGCCCTCCCCTGACCTCAGCTCTAACCATCTGCCCTCTCTGACCTCGGCTCCAACCCTCTGCCCTCCCCTGACCTCGGCTCCAAACCTCTGCCCTCCCCTGACCTCAGCTCTAACCCTCTGCCCTCCCTGACCTCGGTTCCAACCCTCTGCCCTCCCCTGACCTCGGCTCCAACCCTCTGCCCTCCCTGACCTCGGCTCCAACCCTCTGCCCTCCCCTGACCTCAGCTCTAACCATCTGCCCTCTCTGACCTCGGCTCCAACCCTCTGCCCTCCCCTGACCTCGGCTCCAACCCTCTGCTCTCCCCTGACCTCAGCTCTAACCCCTGATGTGCATTTTCACTGAGCATTTATAAAGCTGACATTGCTTTACAGTGTGGATGCACATACTTTAGATAACTTGGTGAATTTCATTCACTTTTGCATCATACTTCTAGATATGTTCAGTTAGGTTTATGTTAATTTTTTCTAGATATCCATTTATACCTATGTTCAGACTATATAGTTATACAATATTTTTTATTGTGATAGGGTTACCGTATGAGAAATGTCTGGCAGCTCTTGGGCTGTATACCCTGGAGTTCAGGAGAATGAGGGGGGATCTCATAGGAAAATTCTGAATGTTAAAAAGCCTGAACAGATTAGATATGGCAAAGTTATTTCCCATGGTAGGGGATTCTAGGACAAGAGGGCATGACTTCAGGATCGAAGGACGTCCATGTAGAAGAGAGACGTGGAGAAATTACTTTAGTCAGAGGGTGGTAAATCTGTGGAATTTGTTGCCACGAGCGGCTGTGGAGGCCAAGTCATTGGGTGCATTTAAGGCAGAGATAGATAGGTTCTTGATTAGCCAGGGCATCAAAGGGTATGGGGTGAAGGCCAGGGAGTGGGGGTGACTGGAAGAATTCGATCAGCCCATGATTGAATGGCGGACCAGACTCGATGGGCTGATTGGCCTACTTCTGTTCCAATATCTTAAGGTCATATGGTCTTATGTAAGGCCATAAGACAGAGGAGCACCATTACGCCATTGGCCCATTGAGCCTGCTCTGTGATTCCATCATAGCCGATTTTATTATCCCTCTCAACCCCATTCCCCTGACTTCTCCCTGTAACCTTTGACACACTCACGAATCAATATCTGCCTTAAATACACCCAATGACCTGGCTTCCACAGCTGTCTGAGGCAATGAATTCCATGGGTTCACCATCCTCTGGCTAAAGAAATTCCTCTTCATCTCTGCTCTAAATGGACGTCCCTCTTTTCTGAGGCTGTGCCCTCTGGTCCTAGACACCCCCATAAGAAACATCCTCTCCACATCCAGTCTATCTAGGCCTTTCAAGATTCAATAGGTTTCAATGAGGTCACCCCCTCATTATACTGAACTTTTTCCTCTTTTGATTTATTCTGGAGACTTCCATAACCCCTCCTCTGCTCTCCTTCCATTTTACTTTATCCTCACTTTTCCAACCTGCTGAACCTGAACTTCTTAGTTTAAGGACACACTTCAACCCATCCTGCTGACCACAATTTTGTCCTATGAACAGCCTGTCCTTCCTCACAGTCATCTACCTGTATATCAACCTCCCCATCCTCTGTCTTATCACTCCGGTCCCAATCCCCCTGCCAAATTGTCTAGTATCTGGGTTCTGTGAGAAACATATACAAGGCTGTGTGATTAGTCCGCCTGCTCTACTCATGACAGTGTGACTGTGCACAGCTCCAATGCCATATTCAGGTTTACTGATGACACCACTGTCGTTGGCCAAATCAAAGGTAGTGATATATCAGTTTATAGGAGGGAGATTGAAAACCTGGCTGAGGGGTACCATAACAACAACCTCTCACTCGATGTTAGGAAGTGGAGGGATGGGTTAGTGAATTTGCTGAGTTTGGGGCTGTGGTGGATAGTGTGGAGGGCCGTCAGAAGTTACAGCGGGACATCAACAGGATGCAAAACTGGGCTGAGAAGTGGCAGATGGAGTTCAACCCAGATAAGTGTGAGGTGGTTCATTTTGGTAAGTCAAATATGATGCAGAATATAGTATTAATGGTAAGACTCTTGGCAGTGTGGAGGATCAGAGGGATCTTGGGGTCCAGGTCCATAGGACACTCAAAGCAGCTGTGCAGGTTGACTCTGTGGTTAAGAAGGCGTATGGTGAATTAGCCTTCATCAATCGTGGATTTGAATTTAGGAGCCGGGAGGTAATGTTGCAGCTACATAGGACCCTGGTCAGACCCCACTTGGAGTACTGTGCTCAGTTCTGGTCGCCTCACTACAGGAAGGATGTGGAAGCCATAGAAAGGGTGCACAGGGGATTTACAAGGATGTTGCCTGAATTAGGGAGCATGCCTTATGAGAATAGGTTGAGTGAACTTGGCCTTTATTCCTTGGAGTGACAGAGGATGAGAGGTGACCTGATAGAGGTGTATAAGATGATGAGAGGCATTGATCGTGTGGATAGTCAGAGGCTTTTTCCCAGGGCTGAAATGGCTAGCATGAGAGGGCACAGATTTAAGGTGCTTGGAAGTAGGTACAGAGGAGATATCAGGGCTAAGTTTTTTTACACAGGGAGTGGTGAGTGTGTGGAATGGGCTGCCAGCGACTGTGGTGGAGGTGGATACGATAGGGTCTTTTAAGAGACTCCTGGACAGGTACATGGAACTTAGAAAAATATAGGGCTGTGGGTAACCCTAGGTAATTTCTGAGGTAAGGACATGTTCAGCACAGCTTTGTGGGCCGAAGGGCCTGTATTGTGCTGTAGGTTTTCTATGTTTCTATGTAGTGGAGAGAACATTGACTGGCTGTATCACAGCCTGGTATGCAGACACTAATGTCCTTGAACGGAAAAGCCCATGAAGGATGGTCCAGTACATCACAGTAAAGCCTTCACTATAATATATTGTTATTAATACATTAATATTATTAATCATTAATAAATTAATAGGGCTATTAATTGTTATTAATAATTAATTGGGAAGATGTGGAAACTTTAGAGCGGGTGCAAAGGGGATTTACCAGTGTTTTGCTTGGACTAGAGGTTATGTCTTATGAAATCAGGTTTAATTTTTCTCTTTGCAGCAAAGGAGGAGACTTGATAGAGGAGTACAAAATGATAAGCATGGATGGAGTGGGTAGCCAGAGACTTTTTCCCCGGTGTTGGAACAGCATACGTAAGGAGACATAATTTTCAGGTGATTGGAGGAAAGTATGGTGGTGGGGGGGGGGAAGATGTCAGAGGTAAGTTCTTCACACACAGAGTTGCAAGCACACGGAACGCCCTGCCAGGGAAGGTGGTAGAGACAGATATATTCCAAACGTTATAAATCTCTTGGGCACATGGGTGATTGAAAAGTGGAGAGCTCTATGGGAGGGAAGGATTAGATTGACCTTAGAGTAGATTAACAGATTGCCATGACGTTGTGGTTCAAAGGGCCTGGACTGTACTGTAAAACTCTATGTTCTATAAATACAGGTGCATACCACATGGAACTGGATATATCTACATTATAAATGGATATATATTATTATCATTATGTGCCATATCGTATGACATGAGCAATCATGGTCTTCCATCTGTTGACCATGATTGTTCTTGACAAATGTTTCTACAGAAGTGGTTTGCCATTGCCTTCTTCTGGGCAGTGTCTTTACAAGACCGGTCACTCCAGCCATTATCAATAATCTTCAGAGATTGTCTGCCTGGCATCAGTGGTCGCATAACCAGGACTTGTGATCTGCAACAGCTTCTCGCACGGCCATCCACCACCTGCTCCCGTGGCTTCACATGACCCTGATTGGGGGCGGGGGGGTGCGGGCTCAGCAGGTGCTACACGTCGCCCAAGGGTGACCTGCAGGATGGGGGGAGGAGGAGCATCTTACACCTCCTTTTGCAAAGATGTATCTCTACCCCATCACCGTATATATAGGTATATACATGTATAATTATCTGTCCATAATACATTATGCAACTAACTGTTTGTATTACTTAGCTTTCTTTGTGTTTTTAGTCATAATTTAATTTGTAACCTCTCGCCACAGGCTGGTAATAAATTAGCTATTACTGTGAATTCAACCTAAAAGTAACATGGAAATAACGATCAAAAGGTCATTTCCATTAAATAAACACTTTTAGGGTAAATATGATCCAGGTGAGTACAAACACAAAAGTTTGAACATTCCTTCTCAGGAAAACGAGAGCAGCTACTGGATGAATATTGACACGCCCATCCTTTTTGCCAGGAAGCAATCATTTAACTCATGCCAGTATAAAGTTAGATCAAAATTGTACTGACAAAATATTTTAAACTATAACAAACACAATATTGTTATATAATACAAAATAAAGAAAAGGCCCCATCGTATCTATAAATAATAGTCTATATCGTGCAGGTAATCACTGGAGTTCATTGTTGCATGATCAATCCAGTTTGCTTCACTTTGTTTGCTCACGATACTGAAATGGCTTTGTGTTGAAGAACCTGTCCCAGGAAATAAATATTCAAGCAACGTCCTAGGTGAAAAAAACTATCTCAAACTTCCTTCAAAGTCATGTTCTAACTAACTAACTAAAGGCTATTTGTACACTCTCGGTGAGACCATAGTCTACATGAGGATTTTCCAACATCTGTATCTGCCCTTCCAAATGGGTTCTGTGAGCATTCCAATGTGTTCTTCTCCAATGTTTGTTGTCCATTTCTATTTTCCCCGATCTTCTTCCACACTCTCTTGAAAATTCTATTGGCTAATTCAACAAGCCAAACTTAATCAACTGAGTTATTATTTTAAACAGCAAAACAAATGAAATACTCGATTGTATGAAGTAATTAACGGAACATTTCTGGCATCTTGAGAAAATCTGCAGAAAATACCCAACAGCATAACAGTACGAGTAAAATAATGCATGGTCTTAAACCAGGGTATTACATCCACTATAAATTATTGCTTTAATAAAATAATAGCAAGGCACAGCTTTTACTTTTAAACTTCAAAGTTCTGCTGTGTTTCCATTAGCAATTCTCAGATTAATTTTCTGAAATTCTGAGAGTTCCACTGAATTTTCTCACTAATGGTTCTTTTCCATTCTCGGCCTTTCTGTGCTGTTCTATAACCGTGAGCATGTCCCATTGAACAAAGAACATTAACACTACAGCACAGTACAGGCCCTTTGCTCCACCACGTTCTGTTGATATTTTAACCTACTCCAAGTCTATCTAATCCTTCCTTCCTGCATAGCTTTCCATTTTTCTATCATCCATGTACCTGTCTAAGAGCCTCTTAAATGTTCTCATGCACTCACCACTCTGTGCAAAAACTTATATCTCCCCTATATTTTGACAATCCCCCCCTGTAATTCCCCCAAACACCTTAAAATTTTGTGCTCTTGTATTAGTCATTTTCCACACTAGGAAATAAAAAGTCTCTGGCTGTCCATTGTATCTATGCTTCTTATCATCTTGTACACCTTGGTCACCACTCATCCTCCTTCACTCCAAAGTGAAAAGCCCTAGAATGCTCAACTTTTCCTCATGAGACATGCTCTCTAATACAAGCAGCATCCTGGTAAATCTCCTCTGCACACTCTCTAAAACTTCCACATCTTTCCTATAATGGGGTGACCAGAACTGAACTCAATATTCCGAGTGTGATCTGATCAGGGTTTTATAGAGCTGCAATACTACCTTGAGGTTCTTGTACTGAATCCCCTGACTAATGAAAGCCAACACAACATACACTTTCTTAACCACCCTACCAACTTGATATGGACCCCAAGATCCCTCTGTTCCTCCACACTGCTCAGAATCCTCTCATTAAACTTGTATTCTACTTCCACGTTCGACCTTCCAAAGTGACTCACTTCATACTCCTCAGAATTGAACTCCATCTGCCACTTCTCAGCCCAGCTCTGTATCCGGGCTCTGCTAAAACTAGTTCTGTGGTTGTGGGGCTTACTTTCAAGTACAATATGGTTCATGCTCTGTGGATTGTTGCCTTTGCTTTTTCTTATAATCATTTACACAATTTGTTCTGTCTTTTTCTCACTGGATGTTTGACTGCTTTTTTTGTGTGGGTTTTTTTCATGAATTCTATTGTGTTTCTTTGATTTGTGGCTGCCTGCAAGAAGATGAATCTCCAGGTTGTAATGATGTACATACATTAATAATAAAAGTTCAGAGTCTAAGTACAATCAAACCCAGTTGGATTTCCAGCATCTGCAAAATCTCTTGTGTCTGGGATCTCCCTCTTGCTGGCTCATTTTAAACACTCCAGATCTCTAAATCACTATTGCTTTGAAACTCAAGGGAAATTCCCCTTCCCACTTTAAAATTCATGATAGTCAAACCATCTGCCACAGTATAATTAGATGTAGTTAGCACAACATAATCAGATATAGCCAATTTTATTTTAAACAATCACAATTAGTGCTGGTTATATCTTACAGAATTATATGGCATATTAGAGGATACTCTTAATGTTATCCACGGGTTGTAACAATATATAGAGATATGTACCTCTGTCAATATCCACAGGATGTACATTGAAAAGAGGAAATCTCATTGAAACCTATCAAATACTGAAAGGTCTGGATAGAGTGGGTGTTCCAATAGTGGGGGAGTCTGGGACCAGAGGGCACAGCCTCAGAATAAAGGGCATCCCTTTAGAACAGAGATGAGGAGAGATTTCTTAGCAAGAGGGTGGTGAATCTGTAGAACTCTCTGCCACTGATGGCTGTGAAGGCCAAGTCATTGGGTATACTTAAAGCGGAGGTTGATAGGATCTTGATTAGTCAGGGTGTCAAAGGTTATGGGGAGAAGGCAGGAGAATGGGTTTGAGAGGGATAATAAATCAGCCATGATGGAATGGTGGATCAGACTTGATGGTATGAGCTGCTAATTCTGCTCCTAGGTCTTATGGTGTTATGGTTACACCCATTTATTCAAGTTCAAGTACAAATTTAATTGTCATTCAACCATACAGATGAATACACCAAAACAAAACAGTTTTCCTCTGGGGTCAAGGTACAAAACAGAGTACCAACAGTCACACACAGCACATATACTTACGATAGCATAAAAACGTACCGTCACAGCAAATCTAGGCCAAGTCCCTGAGTGTTGTGGCCTGCAGATTGACGGTGCATGGGATCGTGTCCTGCAGACACGTTTCTGCAAGAACAAACGCTTGTCGTGCGCTGGTGCAGCTGCAGACGAACGCAACCCAGCTTGTCTTCCACCGAGCAAACACAGGAGAGCAGCATCACGGGAAGGGGTCAGCCCCCAACCCAGCACCCTCTCCAGCTCTTTCCCACACTACCCTGGGCGGCTGCAGCCGGCAACCGCACAGGATGAGGGTTTGATCCCTGCAACAGCCAAGGCCACGCGGCTCCCCCGTGCACAAGCTCCAATTCACTGCCACTGCCTACTGGATAGACCTGCAGTAATTGATGTTCTTGGTAACTAGCGGTGTCTTGTGATCGTGCAAAAAGCACAAAGGACGAACAATTACACCTTTGTTTGGACCCAGAGAGGCTGGTGCAACTTAGTACACTGCCACGCTTCCAGTGTGAGGGTATAAAACAACAGAATTTACATGCACCAAACACACTAATACGTCTGTGCTGCTGGTGTAGTTGTATCTGTACCCAGACTACACAACAAGAGGTTCCGGGTTCGAATCCGCGCGGTTCCTTGCACGCTTTCCATCCAAGCTGGGTTGAGCGTCGAGCTCGCAACTCATAAAACAGACAAATGCTAAAGAAATGACAAGATTGATGCCCAATGCGCCAAACAGGGTGTGGGGAGGAAATTTAACACACTAGTAAAATTATATGCACTATTGATAAAATTGATATTCATACAACATCAGACACAGGAGCAGAATGAAGCCATTCAGCCCATCAAATCTGCTCCACCATCCCATCATGGCTGATCTATTATCCTTCTCAACCCCATTCTCCCAACATTCTTCCCTTAAGGGTCTTTTAAGAGACTCTTAGATAGGTACATGAAGCTTAGAAAAATAGAGGGCTATGCGGTAGAGAAATTCTAGGCCGTTTTTAGAGTGGGCTACATGGTCAGCGCAACATTGTGGGCCAAAGGGCCTGTAATGTGCTGTAGGTTTCTATGCTCTATGTTCTATGCAACCTTTGATGCCCTTACTAATCAAGAACCTATCAACCTTTGCTTTAAATATACCCAATGACTTGGCCTTCACAGCAATCTGTGGCAATGAATTCCACAGATTCACCACCCTCTGGCTAAAGAAATTCTTCCTCATCTCTTTTCTAAATGGATGTCCTTTTATTCTGAGGCTGTGCCCTCTGGTGCTAGACTCCCCGACTATAGGAAGCATCCTTTCCATGTCCACTCTACCTAGGCCATATTAATGACTTTATCCTCCACATTAACCAAATATACCAACCCACAAATTGTTAGATATGCCAGCCACAAAATGGATATGTCTTTCACAATATAACTAGATAAATGTTCCCAGGTGGAAGTGAATGCAATAGCCACAGGTTGAGCGAGTAGATCCTTTCTCTGTAGAGCAAGGTTCCCAAGAGGAAATTACCGTAATAGCCATACTATTTGTTGGTTAGGTTGAGCGAGCTGGAGCCTTTTTCTGTGGTGCAGAGGAGGAGAGGGGATTTGATAGAGGCATGCAAGATGATAGAGTAGGCAGCCAGAGACGATTCCCAGGGTGCAAATGGATACTACGTGAGGGCATAACTTCAAGGTGATTGGTGGAAAGTATTGGGGGGGGGGATGTCTGAGGTTTTACAGAGAGGGGTGGGTGTGTGGAACACCTTGTCGGGGGTGGTGGTAGAGGCAGGTATATTAGGGGCATTAAAGCAACTCTTAGTCAGACACAAGGATGACAGAACAACGGAGGGCTGCACGGCTGAGTGTTTGGGCACTATGGTAGTGTAGTGGTCAGCAGGACACCATTACAGCTCAGGGGATCCCGGAGTTCAGAGTTCAATTCCAGTCCTGTTCTGGAAGGAGTCTCTGTACATGGTGTTACACCATGTACCCGATGGCAACAGCCTCCAGGGCTTAGACGCTCTACCCCTCTGGGATATGCATAGCTGGTCATAGTCATAGTCATACTTTATTGATCCCGGGGGAAATTGGTTTTCGTTACAGTTGCACCATAAATAATAAATAGTAATAGAACCATAAATAGTTAAATAATAATATGTAAATTATGGCAGTAAATAATGAAATGTCCAGGACCAGCCTATTGGCTCAGGGTGTCTGACCCTCCAAGGGAGGAGTTGTAAAGTTTGATGGCCACAGGCAGGAATGACTTCCTATGACGCTCTGCGCTGTATCTCGGTGGAATGAGTCTCTGGCTGAAAGTACTCCTGTGCCCAACCAGTACATTATGTAGTGGATGGGAGACATTGTCCAAGATGGCATGCAACTTGGACAGCATCCTCTTTTCAGACACCACCGTGAGAGAGTCCAGTTCCATCCCCACAACATCACTGGCCTTACGAATGAGTTTGTTGATTCTGTTGGTGTCTGCTACCCTCAGCCTGCTGCCCCAGCACACAACAGCAAACATGATAGCACTGGCCACCACAGACTCGTAGAACATCCTCAGCATCGTCCGGCAGATGTTAAAGGACCTCAGTCTCCTCAGAAATAGAGACGGCCCTGACCCTTCTTGTAGACAGCCTCAGTGTTCTTTGACCAGTCCAGTTTATTGTCAATACGTATCCCCAGGTATTTGTAATCCTCCACCATGTCCACATTGACCCCCTGGATGGAAACAGGGGTCACCGGTACCTTAGCTCTCCTCAGGTCTACCACCAGCTCCTTAGTCTTTTTCACATTAAGCTGTAGATAAGGTGAGGTCCCGTTAAAGATTCAGGGCCACCCCGCTAATTACAGCCATCTTTTGATGCCAGGACTTTTATGTTTATAGAGTACCAGAACTGAGGTTCAGTGCTCAATCATTAGCTCTATTTGGATTATTGTCTAGCGTCTAGTTATGACGATACTCTGATCGTGTTTCAGTCTCATATTGCGTCTTGATCCTAATCTCAGATGCTCCAGCACTGGGGTCCTCGCCTAGGTCTCGTCACAGTACGACTGAGCCAGACATGGACCCAGCAGGGTATCAGAGTCCCTTGTCCACTGCGGCCAGCCACAGCCGGATGATTTCCAGACAGAGCCTGGAGATACACGGCCTCCAGGTCACCAGCTATCACCAGGAGGAATCTGGAGTCGCTCGGGTGAGGCTGTCAGTCTCTCTGCGGAGCCAATACATCTTCCAATCCCAAGGAGATTTGCTGGTGACCCAGGCTCTTGATGTGACTTCCTTACTCAGTTCCAACTCCAGCTGGCCCGGTTCCCTGCGGAGCGTGGAAAGTGGTCTTCAAGATCTCGTTCCTGACCAGGAGCGCGCTGGCTTGGGCCACCATGCATTGGGAGCGGTGGTTGGAGATCTGCGCAGATTCGGAGGAACTCAAGGCCAGCATGAGGAGGTGGCTCCATCATCCTGCCAGAGCAAGCCGAGCCTCGGACTATCTGATGAGGGTGTGTCAGGGCTGTCGGTCGGTGGCTAACTCCGCTATTGAGTTTCAGAATTTGTACCAAGAGAGTGGCTGGAACGAGAAGGCCTACCACGGACTCCGAGATGAACTAAAGCATACCCTCACCTTGGGGGAGTAGGTAGAGGACTTACCAGCCCATCTCCTCGATAATCACCTGGTGGAGAAAAAGTGGAAACACCTCAAGAGGTTGAAGAAGACTAGTCTGACCCCAGCTTCAACACATCGCAGTTCCACTCCCCAACCTTGGACAACAAGCGACCGGCCTGTCTCCAGTTCAGGATTTTGTCGAGCACATGCAGATCGGTTGCACAAGACTCTCCACTGATGAGAGGTCCCGGCGTTGGAGTCAGGGTTGCTGCGATTACTGTGGGGAAGCAGGTCACCAGCGGATCGAATGTCCGAAGCTGCAGCTCCATCAGGAAATTGCTTAGATCTCCCAGCGTTGGGAGGACTGTGATGTTAGCAGCAATGAACCAGAATTGATTAGAGAGCTTAAGGTAAAAGAACCCTATAGGGAAAGTGATCAATAATACAATCAACTTCACCTTGAAATTTGAGAAGGAGAAGCTAAATTCAGGTGTATCAGTATTACAGTGGAGTAAAGAGTATTACGGAAGCATGAGAGGGGAGCTGGCCAAAATTGATTGGAAAAGAACACTGGCGGGATGACAACAGAGCAGCAATGGTTAGAATTTCTGGAAGTAATTTGGACAGCACAGGATATATATGTTCCAAAGAGGAAGTATTCTAAAGGCAAGAAGGCTCAACCAGGGCTGACAAGGGAAGTGAAAGCCAACATAAAAGCCAAAGACAGGTCATAAAATAGAACAAAAAATGGGGGATGGGAAGGCAACTAAAAAACTTATTAAGAAGGTAAAGATAGAATATGAAAGTAAGCCAGCCAATAGTATTAAAAAGGATACCAAAACTTCCTTCAGATACATTAAGTATAAAACAGAGGAAAGAGTGGACATTGGACTACTGGAAAACTATGCTGGAGAGGTAGTAATCGGGAACAAGGAAATTGCGGATGAACTAAGTAAGTATTTTGCACCAGCCTTCACTGTGGAAGACACTAGCAGTATGGTGGAAGTTCCAGGAGGCAGGGGGTCATGAACTGTGTGAAGTTACCATAACCAGAGAGAAGGTTCTTGGGAAACTGAAAGGTCTGAAGGTAGATAAGTCACTTGGAACAGATGGTGTACACCCCAGGGTTCTGAAAGAGGTGGCTGAAGAGATTAGGGAGGCATTAGTAATGATCTTTCAAGAATCACTAGATTCTGGAATGGTACCAGAAGACTGAAAAACTGCAAACATCGCTTCACTCTCCAAGAAGGGAGAAAAGGCAGAAGAAAGGAAACTATGGGCCAGTTAGTCTGACCTCAGTGGTTGGGGAGGTGTCGGAGTTGAATGTTAAGGATTATTAAGCTGGGGTACTTGGAGGCACATGATAAAATAGGTTGTAGTCAGCATAGTTTCCTCAAGGGAAAACCTTGCCTGACAAATCTTCTGCAATTCTTTGAGGAAATAACAAGCAGGATAGACAAGGGAGAGTCAGTCGATGTTGTGTACTAGGATTTTCAGAAGGTCTTTGACAAGGTGCCACACATGAGGCTGCTTACCAAGCTATGAGCCCATGGTATTACAGGAAAGATTCTAGCATGGATAAAGCAGTGGCTGATTGGCAGGAGGCAAAGAGTGGGAATAAAGGGAGCCTTTTCTGACTGGCTGCCAGTGACTAGTGGTGTTCCACAGGGGGCTGTGTTGGGACCGATTCTTTTTACATTATATGTCAATGATTTGGATGATGGAATTGATGGCTTTGTTGCAAAGTTTGCAGACCACGTGAAGATAGGTGCTGGGCAGGTACTTTTGAGGAAGTAGAGAGGCTACAGAAGGATGTAGACAGACTAGGAGAATTGGCAAAGAAATAGCAGATGGAATACAGTGTCAGGAAGTGTATAGTCATGCACTTTGGTAGAAGAAATGGAAGGGTTGACTATTTTCTAAATGGAGAGAAAATACAAAAGCCTGAGGTGTAAAGGGATTTGGGAGTCCTTGTGCAGGATTCCCTGAAGGTTAATTTGCAGGTTGAGTCTGTGGTGAGGAAGGCAAATGGGATGTTAGCATTCATTTCAAGAGGGCTAGAATGTAAAAGCAAGGGTGTCATGTTGAGACTTTTTAAAGCACTGGAGAGGCCTCACTTGGAGTGTTGTGAGCAGTTTTGGGCCCTTCCCTGAGGCTGTGACCCTGCTGAACCTCACATCACAGCGCTAAGCAGTATTGCACCCGTATTGTACTGTCTCAGTACTTTTATATTTGTGTGCTGTAGCACTTACTTTTTATTCACAGTTATTTTGTAAATAACACTATTCTTTGCACTTCTGGTTAGTTGCTAACTGCATTTCATTGGCTTTGTATCTGTACTCAGCACAATGACAATAAAGTTGAATCTAATCTAATCTTATCATAGAAAGGATGTGCTGAAACTGGAGAGGGTTCAAAGGAGGTTCACAAAAATGATTCCAGGTTTGAACAGCTTGTCATATGAAGAGAGCTTGATGGACCTGGGCCTGTATTCAATCGAATTAAAAGAATGAGGGGTGACCTAATTGAAACCCATCGAATGGTGAAAGGCCCTGATAGAGTGGATGTGGAGAGGATGCTCCCTATGATGGGAGAGTCTAAGACAAGAATACAACCTCAAAATAGAGGGGCATTTTTTTAGAAAGAAGATGAGGAGGAATTTCTTTAGCCAGAGGGTGGTGAATCTGTGGAATTCTTTGCCACGGGCAGCTGTGGAGGCCAGGTCTTCATGTATCTTTAAGGCAGAGGTTGATAGATTCTTGGTTGAACATAAAGGGATATGGGGGGAAGGCAGGAGATTTGGAGTGACAGGAAAAATGGATCAGCCTTGGTGAAATGGCAGAGCAAACTCGATGGGCCAAATGGCCTGATTCTGTTCCTCTATCTAACGGTCTTATGGAAGGGAGGGAGGATCATTGCATGGTCCAGTTGTTGCAAGAAGGTATGTTTTCGGCTTGGTCTTCCAACCCCCAGACTCTCCCGACTCCAGCAGTTAATGACGGGGTGGACTTTTGCTTGGGATAACCTCGAGCCTCAGAGAGCCAGTCCTACCTTCAGGGGCAGCCAAGCTGGCTCTGGCCAACAGAACTGTGCGAGTCCCACCCCTGCCTAGTCAGGGGGTGCACTGGGACCAGGGAAAGGGGAGCTCTAGTTCAGGAGCAAGCCAAGGAGGTGCCAAGCTGTCTGGAACTCCGACAGCTAACCTAAGGGATCCAGCCGCAAGATCCTGAATCAAGGAAAGACTCCTAAACGCAGCCTAGTCCTGGGAGCACAAAGACCATTTGTAATACAAACAGTGTTGTCTCAATGGACACCTTTGGACAGTAAACTACACCCATGTGCATTCCTCTCCAGGAGGCTATCTCCGGCAGAGGTGAACCACGAAATTGTGAAGGATAATCCAAAGAGCTTTTACAGGTATATTAAGAGCAAAAGGATTGTAAGGGATAAAATTGGTCCTCTTGAAGATCAGAGTGGTCGGCTTTGTGCGGAACCAAAGGAAATGGGGGAGATCTTAAATAGGTTTTTTGCGTCTGTATTTACTAAGGAAACTGGCATGAAATCTATGGAATTGAGGGAAACGAGTAGTGAGACCATGACAACTGTACAGATTGAAAAGGAGGAGGTGCTTGCTGTCTTGAGGAAAATTAAAGTGGATAAATCCCCGGGACCTGACAGGGTGTTCCCTCGGACCTTGAAGGAGACTAGTGTTGAAATTGCAGGGGCCTTGGCTGAAATATTTAAAATGTTGCTGTCTACAGGTGAGGTGCCGGAGGATTGGAGAGTGGCTCATGTTGTTCCATTGTTTAAAAAAGGATCGAAAAGAAATCCGGGAAATTATAGGCCGGTAAGTTTAACGTCGGTAGTAGGTAAGTTATTGGAGGGAGTACTAAGAGACAGAATCTACAAGCATTTGGATAGACAGGGACTTATTAGGGAGAGTCAACATGGCTTTGTGCGTGGTAGGTCATGTTTGACCAATCTCTTGGAGTTTTTCAAGGAGGTTACCAGGAAAGTGGATGAAGGGAAGGCAGTGGATATTGTTTACATGGACTTCAGTAAGGCCTTTGATAAGGTCCCGCATGGGAGGTTAGTTAGGAAAATTCAGTCGCTAGGTATACATGGAGAGGTGGTAAATTGGATTAGACATTGGTTCAATGGTAGAAGCCAAAGAGTGGCAGTAGAGAATTGCTTCTCCGAGTGGAGGCCTGTGACTAGTGGTGTGCCACAGGGATCAGTGCTGGGTCCATTGTTATTTGTCATCTATATCAATGATCTGGATAATAATGTGGTAAAATGGATCAGCAAATTTGCTGATGATACAAAGATTGGAGGTGTAGTAGAGAGTGAGGAAGGTTTCCAGAGCCTGCAGAGGGACTTGGACCAGCTGGAAAAATGGGCGGAAAAATGGCAGATGGAGTTTAATACTGACAAGTGTGAGGTATTGCATGTTGGAAGGACAAACCAAGGTAGAACTTACATGGTTAATGGTAAGGCACTGAGGAATGCAGTAGAACAGAGGGATCTGGGAATACAGATACAAAATTCCCTAAAAGTGGCGTCACAGGTAGATAGGGTCGTAAAGAGAGCTTTTGGTACATTGGCCTTTATTAATCAAAGTATTGAGTATAAGAGCTGGAATGTTATGATGAGGTTGTATAAGGCATTGGTGAGGCCGAATCTGGAGTATTGTGTGCAGTTTTGGTCACCAAATTACAGGAAGGATATAAATAAGGTTGAAAGAGTGCAGAGAAGGTTTACAAGGATGTTGCTGGGACTTGAGAAACTCAGTTACAGAGAAAGGTTGAATAGGTTAGGACTTTATTCCCTGGAGCATAGAAGAATGAGGGGAGATTTGATAGAGGTATATAAAATTATGACGGGTATAGATAGAGTAAATGCAAGCAGGCTTTTTCCACTGAGACAAGGGGAGAAAAAAACCAGAGCACATGGGTTAAGGGTGAGGGGGGAAAAGTTTAAAGGGAAGATTAGGGGGGGCTTCTTCACACAGAGAGTGGTGGGAGTATGGAATGAGCTGCCAGACGAGGTGGTAAATGCGGGTTCTTTTTTAACATTTAAGAATAAATTGGACAGATACATGGATGGGAGGAGTATAGAGGGATATGGTCCGTGTGCAGGTCAGTGGGACTAGGCAGAAAATGGTTCGGCACAGCGAAGAAGGGCCAAAAGGCCTGTTTCTGTGCTGTAGTTTTTCTATGGTTTCTTTTCTATGGAAATAGAGAGCTGCCCGAGTAGGCTTTGGAGGAATGGTGTCACTGGCTTGAGGGGGCCAAGAACCATTTTATTTTATGGGCATACCACAAGAACCTGGTTTATATTCAGGAGGCCAAAGGACTGTATTGTAGGCAGGCCAGGTGGTCTCTGTTCTTTAACTGTTTTAATTTTATCCTGACCTATCAACCAGGGTCAAAGAACCAGAACCCCAATGCTTTGTCCCATCACTTTGACGAACCCAAAACAGAGGAGCAGCCTACCACCATTGTGCCCCAAACCAAGGTGACAGGGCTAATTTGCTGGGGCATCAGTGCACTTGTTCATAAGGCCCAGGTGCAAGGGGTGGTTCCCAAGAATGGTCCTCCGGGTCGTCTGCTCATCTCAAGTCCGGTCAGGTCTCAGTTACTTCAATGGGTCACACGTCAAGAATGACCGCTCACCCAGAGATTGCCAGGGTCCTCTAGTTCATCAAGAGAAGATACTGGTGGCCTGAAATGGTGAGGGAGGTCCAACAATCCGTGTGGGCATGTGAGGGGTGGCCTAGAACAAGAAGCCACACACCCAACCTCAGGGGCTCCTTCACCCTTTACCTGTTCTAGACAGACCATGATATGTACGGCAGCATGGACTGTATCACAGGTCTTCCATCTTCCAAGGGGAATGCCACCATTATAGTAATTGTAGATCGTTTTTTGAAGGTCTGCAAATTCATCACCTTGGACAAGCTACCAACTGTGGCGGAGACGGCCGAAATTGTTGTGCACCAGGTCTTCGGAATCCACTAATTCCCAGCGGATATTGTATCAGATCGTGGTCCTTAATAGGCATCACATTTTTGGAGGGTGTTCTGTATGACGATCGGAGCAACTGAGAGTTTTTCCGGCTGTCCACTCAGGATTTGCCTCGCTGGGCGGAGTCTGGGAAATTGGCACCCGAGTTCATGGGACCCTTCAAGGTAGCTTACACCTTGCAGCTCCCCAAGACCCTCAAGATCAATCTCCCTTTCCATATTTCTAAATTAAAACCAATAAACCCCAGTCCATTTGCCCCATCACCACCAGTCCAGCCACCACTCAGGTTCATATGTCTTCACTGTAAAAAGAATTCTCAATTCACTAACCGTTTGGGGTGTTTCTCAGTTCCTCGTAGACTGGGAAGGATGATGCAGGGTTCCTGAAAGGGACATCTGGGATCAAGCTCTCATCCATGACTACCGTCAGCGTCTCTCCAAGCAGCCAGGGCCGTCAGGAGTCCGCCGTACGGCGGGGGGGGGCGGGGGTTCTGTTACGACACACACCGGACCACACCATTCTCCATGCCAGTCACACTAACTCTCCGGGATATTCGTAGCTGGTGCAGTCCCCTTAAAGATTCAGGACCACCCCGCTGATCAGCGGCCATGTATGGCTGCCAGGATTTTTATATTTAAAGAGCACTGGAACCGAGGTTCGGTGCTCAATCCTCAGCTCTGCTTGGATTATCGTCTAGCATCTAGTTACTACGATACTCTGTTCTAGTTATGACTCTTCTCATTTCAGTCTCGTATCATGCCTTGATTCCAGTCTTGGATACTCCAGCACTTGGTCCGAACCATCCTCGCCATGGTCTCTCGTCACCCATGGAATGCCAGTTTTGCCCGGGGTACTCCGGCTTCCACGGTCTGAAGGGTTAATCGGGGTTTTGATGTTCCTGGGGCAGCACGGATCAAAGGGGCCAGAGGGGCAACTCCACACCGTTTGATCTTAGAGCAGGTGAAAGGGTTAGCAGAACATTGTGGGTTGAAGGGCCTGTAGAGTGCTGTAATGTGATATTTGTGGACAACTGTGATGTTTTATGTTGTACATGCAGTTTGTAACAGATGTGCAGTTAAATATAAACACCTATGTCAGGATGCTGTTCATTGGCTATAGCTCAGTGTTTAACACCATTATTCCCACAGTCCTGAACCTGGGCCTCTGTACCACCACCTGCAATTGGATCCTCGACTTCCTAACCGGAAGATCACAATCTGAACGGATCCGTCATAATATCTCCTCCTCGCTGATGATCAACACTGGTGCTGCTCAGGGGTGTGTGCTTAGCCCACTGCTCTACTCTCTCTATACCCATGACTGTGTGGCTAGGCATAGCTCAAATACCATCTATAAATTTGCTGACGATACAACCATTGTTGGTAGAATCTCAGATGGTGATGAGAGGGCGTACAGGAGTGAGATATGCCAACTAGTGGAGTGGTGTCACAGCAACAACCTGGCACTCAACGTCAGTAAGATGAAAGAGCTGATTGTGGACTTCAGGAAGGGTAAGACGAAGGAACACATACCAATCCTCATAGAGGGATCAGAAGTGGAGAGAGTGAGCAGTTTCAAGTTCCTGGATGTCAAGATCTCTGAGGATCTAACCTGGTCCCAACATATCGATGCAAGAGGCAAGACTATACATCATTAGGAGGTTGAGATGAGTCGGTTTATCATCTGAAACACTCGAAAACTTCTACAGGTGTACTGTCAAGAGCATTCTGACAGGCTGCATCACTGTCTAATATGCGGGGGGCTGGCTATTGCACAGGATCAAAAGCCTACAGAAAGCTGTAATATTAGGCAGCTCCATCCTGGGTACTTACCTCCGTGGTAACCAAGACATCTTCAAGGAGCGGTGTCTCAGAAAACCAGCGTCCATTATAAAGTACCCCATCACCCAACACTCTTCTCATTTTTAGCATCAGGAAGGAGATACAGAAGCCTGAAAATACACACTCAGTGATTCAGAAGCAGCTTCTTCCCCTCTACCATCGGATCCCTAAATGACTATTGAACCCGTGAACACTTATCATCATCATAATCAGGTGCCGTGCCCAGTTTGAGCTTTGACTGCCATGGCCCACACACTCCTGTTTCGGGTCAAGTGGATCAATTCATTGATATTCATTTCCAGTTCTCTGGCTGCTGTCTCCATCATCATTTGTCTTTGCCTTCCTCTTGCTTTCTTCCCTTTAATCTTTCCCATAATTACTGTGAATTCTAACTCCTCTTTCCTAATCACAAGTCCAATGAAGTTACGTTGCCTTTTCATGATCTCATACATTATTTCTCTTTTCGTGTTTGCTCTGTTCATGACATCCTCATTAGATATTCGTTTCGTCCATGATATTCTTTGCATCCTCCCCAAAAACCACATCTCTGCTGCTACAATTTGTTTCCTCATGTTACTAGATATTGTCCAACATTGTGAGCCAAATAACATAACTGGATAAATGTAACATTTCAGTGCTCAGAGGCGGGTTGTCATGCCTAGTTTAGTGTTGGTCAGTATACTCTTCATTCTCTTAAAGCTGTCTTTTGCCATCCCTATTCTTCTTTTGATGTCCACGTCGCACCTGCCATCTGATGTCACCCAGCTTCCTAAGTAGCTAAAGTTCTGTACTTGTTTTATGTCTTCCCCGTTTATTCTCAGCCTGCAGATAGGATTCTTCTTCTTTTTGGATATCACCACACATTCTGTCTTTTTGCAAGTGATAAATAGACCCATTTTTGCACTTTCTTCAACAAATATATCAATTAAGTTTTGTAGTTCTTCCTCCGTACTTGCAATTAACACAGTCATCCACATATCTGAAATTATTGATGTTTTCACCGCCAACTTTGATTCCCAAGATGTCTCTTATTTTTTATAATATTGTTTCACTGTACGTACTAAATAAATCAGGGGAGAAAACACATCCTTGTCTAACGCCCCTCTTGATTTTCATAAACTGACTCACTTCTTACAGAAGCAGTTTGTTCCCAGTACAGATTTCTGATTAGGCAGAGGTCTTTCGAATCTAGATCTAGAGTTTCCTGTAATATTTCAAATAACTTATTGTGCCTCACTTTATCAAATGCTTTTGTGTAGTTGATAAAACAAACAAACAAATCTTTTTGCACTTGAATAGCTCGCTTTTTATATATTATTTTAATGCACTATTTTTAATTTAACTATTTAATATACATATATATACTTACTGTAATTTACATACTTAGTTATTGTTTTCTATATTATCATGTATGGCATTGTACTTCTACTGCTAAGTTAACAAATTTCACAACTGATTCTGAACTATATTGTCCACAGTGTAAGCAGAAGCCCTTTCCACGGTGTAACTTGGTATACCTACTGCATTAGAAATTGGTTTTATTCAAATATTTTTAGTTTTCCTAAATAGTTTTTGGCTTTTAATTATTCATTGAATAAATACATAGCAAATTAAATTTCTTAGCTCTTAGCTTAAACACTGTCAAATACACTGAATGGCCACTTTATTAGGTACAAGAGTGGAATCCGGTGTGGTCATTTCCTGCTGTAGCCCATCCACTTCAAGGTTCAATGTGTTGTGTGTTTAGAGATGCTCTTCTGCACACCACTGTTGTAACGTGTGGTTATTTGAGTTACTGTTGCCTTCCTGTCAGCTTGAATCAGTCTGACCGTTCTCATTAATGAGGCATTTTCACCCACAAATGACTGCTCACTGGGTGGTTTTTTGGGGTTTTTTTTTGCACCATTCCTTGTAAACTCTAGAGACTGTTGTGTGTGAAAATCCCAGGTTATCAGCAGTTTCTGAGATACTCAAACCACCCTGTCTGGCACCAACAATCATTCCATGGTCAAAGTCACTTGGATCATATTTCTTCCCCATTCTGATGATGGGTCTGAGAGCAACTGAACCTCTTGACCATGTCTACATGCTTTTATGCATTGAGTTGCTGCGTAATGATTGGCTGATTAGATATTTGCATTAATGAGAAGGTGTACAGGTGTGTCTAATAAGGTGATCACTGAGTGTAGATCTGAGTAAACATTTGTCTTTTCTCTGGGTCTGTGGTAACACTCCCTGATATCTTCAGTGACCTCTCACTGGCTGCCCCTTTACACTTTTTTGGAACAAAATAAACGTTATTCAGAATAAAAATGTATATTTACAAGAATAAACTGCGCAATGCCTTTTTATCCTTTGCATTCAAAGTCAACGCTTTCAATAGAAGTCAATGCTTTCAACAGTGTTGTATACATTCCTACACACCAATAGCGTTATTGGCATTCACGTGGTACTCTGGGGTAATTCTAACTGTTTACATCACCATCTGCTGTGCAGGGGCCACTGCACCGGATTGGAAAAAACTGAAGGAAGTTTCAAATTCAGCCAGCTCCCCCATGGACACTAACCTCCCCAGCATCCAGGACATCTTCAAAAGGTGATGCCTCAGAAAATCTTATCCATCATTAAGGACCCCTGTCACCCGGGAAATTTTCATTGCTGCCATCAAGGAAGAGGTACAGGAGCCTGAAGGCTCAATGACTAAGAGACAGCTTCTCTCTGCCATCTGATTTCTGAAAGGACGATGAACCCATGAACACTATCTCTGAGAAACATGCACAAAAATTAAAGTATTTTCTTCATTTGCTCATTTGTTATGTGCCATGTCATATGTTCCCACAACCTGAGAACTCAATTTCAAGGACTTTTCATCTCATGTTCTCAATATTTATTACTTACTTATTATTACTTCTTCCTTTTTTGCATTTGCACATTTTCTTGTCTTCTGCACTCTTGTTGGATGCTCAAGTTGATGCGGTCTTTTGTTGATTCTGTTATGGTTACGTATTACTCTATTATGGATTTACTGAGTTTGCAATGAATCTCAAGGTTGTATGTGGTGACATATATGTACTTGAATAATAAATTCACTTTGAACTTTTAAACAATCTGTTTATACTGAAACTAGTGTGTCTGCTGATCTGTGGATACGTGTATTCATTACATTTTCACCCACGTTTTTTTTCCAGATTTATTTTACTGGATAGATGTTCAATGAGCTGCAAAGGATGGGTCAAACTTTCCCTTTCATGATTTTGCATCCTCCCACCCTGTACCCTGACAGCAGTGGTGGGGAAAGTGCTGGAATGCCTAATAAAGGTTTTGGTAACATCAAACAGGGCAGTACAGGAACAGACCCCTCAGCCCTCTTTATTGTGCCTCTTAATTACAGCCCTCTTAATTACGTTGATGATAGAAAGAGTGAGAAAGTCAGAGATGTACAGCAAAGAAATAGGCCATTGGCTGATCTAGTCCACGCTGAACCATTTAAACTGCTGACTACCATCAACCTGCTCCGGGACCATACCCCTCCATACCCCTCTCATCATGTATCTATTCAAACTTCTCTTAAACGTCGAAATTGAGCTCACATGGGCCACTTGCGATGGCAGCTCGATCCACACTCTCACGACCTTCTGAGTGAAGAAGTTTCCCCTCATGTTCCCCTTAAACATTTCACCTTTCACCCTTTACCCATGACCTCTAGTTGTAATCCCAGCCAACCTCAGTGGAAAAAGCCTGCTTGTATTTACCCTATTGATACCCCTCATAATTTTGTGTACCTCTATCAAATCTCCTCTCAATCTTTTACATTCTAAAGAATACAGTCCCAGCCTATTTAATCTTTCTCTATAACTCAGGTCCACAAGACCTGGCAAAATCCTTGTAGATTTTCTCAGCACTCTTTCAACTTGGTTTTCATCTTTCCTGTAGACAGGTGACCAAGTTAGGTCTCATCGCCGTCGGAAACAACTTCAACATAACATCTCATCTCCTGTACTCAGTGTGTTGTATCTCAGTGCGTGGAGTATAAGGAATAAGGTGGATGATCTTGTTGCACTATTACAGATTGCCAGGTAGGATGTTGTGGCCATCACTGAATCGTGGCTGAAGGGTGGTTGTAGCTGGGAGCTGAATGTCCAAGGTTACACATTGTATCGGAGGGATAGGAAGGTAGGCGGAGGGGGTGGTGTGGCTCTATTAGTAAAGAATGGCATCAAATCAGTACAAAGATGTGACATGGGGTCGGAAAATGTTGAATCCTTGTGGGTTGAGTTAAGAAACTGCAAGGTAAAAGGACCCTGATGGCAGTTATATACAGGCCTCCCAACAGTGGCTAGGAGGTGGACCACAGATTACAACAGGAAATAGAAAAGGCGTGTCAAAATGGCAATGTTATGGTAGCCATGGGAGATTTTAACATGCAGGTTGATTGGGAAAATCAGGTTGATAATGGATCTCAAGAGAGTGAGTTTGTTGAATGCCTAAGAGATGGCTTTTTAGAGCAGGTTGCAGTTGAGCCTACGAGGGGATCAGCTATACTAAATTGGATATTATGTAATAAACCGGAGGTGATCAGGGAGCTTAAGGTAAAGGAACCCTTAGGAATCAGTGATCACAATATGATTGTGTTCAACTTAAAATTTGATAGGGAGGAAGTAAAGTCTGATGTAGCAGTATTTCAGTGGAGTAAGGGAAATTACAGTGGTATGAGAGGAGTTGGCCAAAGTAAACTGGAAGGAGCTGCTGGCAGGGATGTCAGCAGAGCAGCAATGGCGTGCGTTTCTGGGAAAAATGAGGACGGTGCAGGACATGTGTATTCCAAAAATGAAGAAATACTCAAATGACAAAATAGTACAAAGTGGCTGACAAGGGAAGTGAGAGCTATTGTAAGAGCAAAAGAGAGGACATACAACAAAGCAAAAATTAGTGGGAAGATAGAGGATTGGGAAATTTATAAAAACCTACAGAGAGCAACTAAAAAATCGTTAAAGGAAAATATGAAATATGAAAGCAAGCTAGCAAATAATATCAAATAATAGTAAAAGCTTTTCAAGTATGTAAAAAAAGAAGAGAGATGTGTGGATATAGGACCGCTAGAAAATGAGGCAGGAGAAATAATAGCGGGGGACAAAGAGATGGCTGATGAACAAGTAAGTATTTTGCGACTGTGGAAGACACTAGCAGTATGCCTGATGTTGTGTGTGAAGGAAGAGAAGTGGGTGCAGTTACTGTTACAAGAGAGAAGGAGCTCAAAAAGCTGAAAGAACTAAAGGTTCATAAGTCACCCAGACCAGAGGAACTGCACCCTGGGGTTCTGAAAGAGGTAGTGTTAGAGATTGTAGTGACATTAGAAATGATTTTTCAAAAATCATTGGACTCTGGAATGGTGCCAGAGGACTGGAAAATTGCAAATGTCACTCCACTCTTTCAGAATGTTGAAAGGTCTGGACAGAATAGATGTGGAAAGGATGTTTCCCATGGTGGGAGGGTCTAGGACAAGAGGGCACAGCCTCAGGATAGAGGGGTGTCCATTCAAGACAGAAATGCGGAGAAATTTCTTTAGCAAAGGGTGGTGAATTTGTGGAATTTATTGCCACATGCAGCTGTGGAGGCCGGGTCAGAACATCTGTGGATGCTGGTCAGAGGCTACTTGAGACATACCCCATTGGGAGCATTCAATAGGTAGTAGGATCTCATCCCCACTACCACCCCCTGGTGATAACAATCTCAAGGAACCTCTGTAGCCACCTTTTGTAAATCTCCTGGTAGCCTTTTTCTTGGTACTGATCCAGTTATTTCCTCACTTGCACCAGCCCCTTGGCCTGCTGGTACATCCGTGAGAGTTTTCTATCTTCCATGAAGGCAGACACAATGGTGGTTCAATCTTCCTAACAGTCCCTGGCAGTGAAGGACCCATGTTTGTCTTCTGCAACACACACAAGATGCTGGAGGAACTCAGCAGGTCAGGCAGCATCGATGGAAGTGAGTAACGAGCTGATGTGTCTGATGAGACCCTTCACCAGGACTGGAACAGAAGCGGAACAAAGCCAGAATAAGAAGGTGGGGGAAGAGGATGGAGGGCAAGCTAGAAGGTGATGGGTGAAGTCAGTTGGACGGGGGAGGGGGGATGAAGTAAGAAGCTGTGAAACGATAGGTGGAAAAGGTAACGGGCTGAAGAAGAACGAATCTGATTGGAGAGAAGAGTGGACCATGGGAGAAAGGGAAGGAGGAAGGGAACCAGAGGGAGGTATATGAAGGTGAGGAGAGGAGAAAGCATTAAAAGGGGAGACAGAATAGAGAATCAAAGACAACAGAAGGGGAAGGGAGAAAAATTACCGGAAGGTAGAGAAATTGATGTTCATGCCGTCAGGTTGGAGGCTACCCAGACGGAATATGAGGTGTTGCTCCTCCACCCTGAGAGGAATGAAAACAGTTGGCCACCTGCTTGTTGTGGTCAGAGTGAAGGTGCTTGGCGTGTTTATCTTCCCCAGCCCTTCCCCCCTGACTTAACTAGGGAAGATCTAACAATTAGCTTTTAGATAATGAATGCGACCTAAGTTTTGGCCATTTATTTTGCTGTGTGTTTGTGCCTTAAAGGACATATCCAAACTATGTATTTTGTTTTAAATATTAGCAACTGTTTGTCTATTGTCATACACATAATTCATCAAACCGCAGCTGGTGAAGGGTCTCATCTCAAAACGTCAGCTCTTTCTTCCTCTCCATAGACGCTGCCTGATCTGCTGAGTTTCGCCAGCATTTCGTATGTGTTGACTGAATAGCCAGGATCTCCCGTTCAACATTCAAAGTACATTTATTATCATCGTATGTATACTATATACAACTTTGAGATTCAGCCACAAAACAAAGAAACCCAAAAGAACCCATTTTTATAAAAAGAAAACAAATACCCAAGGTGCAGGAAAAAAATCATGGAAGCAATAAAAGTAGGCAAATACCATTCAAAGCTGCAGTTCTCGAACGTGAGTCCAGTCACAAAGCCAGTCACCACTGCAGCTGGTTCAGAAGCCACAGCCTCAGTTCAGCTCAGAGATGAGTAAGTATCACGGACCAGTGAGATGAACTTTGGCCTCTGACCCCAAAACGCTGACCTTTTCAATCTGGCCCGATGCTTAAATCAGCCAAAGCCTGGGTTATTCCTCACTCTCAGACCTGGGCCCAGGCACTTCAGTACATTCTCAGGCCTGGGGCCTAGGCCCTGCCACCTGGATTCAGCCCATACCTGTCCTTTCCAATCTGGCCCCGTCCCGTCCCTAACTCAGCTAACCAGCAGGTCATCCCTTGCTCCGAACCCAGGCCCTGCCACTGTCATATGCTCTCGGGCCCAGGTCCCACTGCCTCGATTCAGCCTGTACCCGATCTTTCCAATCTGGTCCAGCGCTTAAATTGGCCAAGCTGGGTGTACCTCACTCTTGGACCCGGGGCCCTGCCACTTCAATATGATCTCACTGAGATTCATAATTTCGCAGTTTCCTTTGGTTAATTTGAAAACCCTGGTCTCAGATTGAAATACATCATTTTCAAAGTTAATGTAATATTCTATTGCCTTTCGTTCCAAGAGCCTTCATTGCAAAAAGATTGTTAATTAGCTCATTCTAATTACTCAGTACTAATTCTAAGATTGCCTTCTCCCTTATTCTTCCTCAACATTCTGATTTTGAACTCAGTCTCCTGTGTATTCCAGGGACCTCTTCTCTTCAACAGTTACTTGCTAATTTCATGTCGCTGGCCTGATTGCAGATTCAGCTTTCCTGTGATTATTGGATTATCCATTAGCAAACATCTCTAATTTCCTCATTTATTGCCAACTCCATATCACAATTACTGTTTGGAGGCCGAGGAAGAACTCCTATTAATGCTTTGTGTTCCTGCAGCCTCCTATTCAATCTGATTATATATTACAAACTGCCAAGCCAAACGCCGTTTAATTATCATACTGATAACATCCTTTCTTCACAGTGTTACTCCCCCTCCCACTTTTTTCCCATTAAGCCTGTCTTTCTCAAAATATTGAATGCCTGATATTGTTTTTGGCTATATTCAATTAATTTATAGAAGATTTAGATTTCTGATTCAGATTTATTGATGAGATGTACAGTAAAACATGGAGTGGAATGCGTTTAGGATGGTGGTGGATATTGGTAGCTCTGGCTGAGGTGTTTAATGCTGTGGTGTTCACCGAGCTTGGCAAACAGCTTGCAGACGTTTCATCACTGGTTGAGGTGACATCCTCAGTGCGCAGTTGTTGGTGTTTTTCTCTAGGAGTGCTCGTGTTTGTAAAGCCCTCCCCCCCACTCCCATTCACTTACCTCGGTCCTGATTGGCTACCACTTCCACTGTCCTTTGAATTCTATTGGCTCGAGTTTCTTTGGCTCATAGGGGTTCGTAGGTGCTGTCTATTTCGATATGATTGTTTACGGTGTTATCAGACGAGAGCCACGCTTCTAAGAATTTTCATGCCTGCTTCGAGTTTGCCTGCGCTAGATTCTCCGCGGTGCCCCTGTCATGGTGGTGTCCTTCTCGGTCTTCGTGTTCTGAGATTGGATCATGTCTCCATACCGCCAGTGTGTGTGTTCCTGTAAACGAGTTGAGAGTTTACGTCCTGTCTGGCTGACGTAGTTCTTGTTGCAGTCTCCGCAGGTGATCCTGTACACCACATTGCTTTTGTCAGTTGCCTTTACTGGTACCTTGGTTCCTAAGATAAGCTTCTTTAAAGTCACAGAGGTTCTGGCTCAAGAGAACAACCAACACACCTAACAACGTTACACACACAAGGGTGTTATGTGGCTGCCTCTAAGGGGACAAATCTCAAGTAGTATAATGTATGCATACTTTGATAATAAATGTACTCTGAACTTTGAACATTCAAAATGCTGGAGAAAGCATTGTCCTGATGAAGGGTCTCGGTCTGAAACGTCCACTCTCTGTTCCTGTCCGTAGACCCAGCCAGACCCACTGAGTTTCTCCACCATTCTGTGTGTGTGTAACTTGGTTGTATGTCGATTCATGTTGTAAATTTTGCATTTTAATCAGACATGGTGTATCTAATCAAATCCCACCTCTCCCACAAAAAATATTTAAAAATATAAAATTGAATGTCCAATCATGGGCACTTGGGCGTTCATAAGAAATCAGGCACATATTGTGATACAGCCTGGTGTACATGTACAATTTTATAGGATGTCATTTATGTAAGAAGGCAATCAAGAGTAAAAAAGACCTAAGAGCAGCTGCTCACGCGGTCAGGCAGCATTTGTGGAGGAAGACAGAGTTAATGTTTCAGACTAATGACCTTTCATCAGCACATATTATCCAAATGAAATGTGTTATTATTTAAATTGAATGTCCATTTATAGCTTTTAACATAGAGGACAAACTTGGTGAGGGTTTACATTGAACATTTTATCACTGAACTGCTACTCGACCCTATGTGCACTGTAGCCTCCAGTTCCGGGTGAAGCCCTCACATTGCCCGCTGGGAAGTGAAGTTCTTTATGATGTACACATCTTCCATGTTTATGAAAAACAAACACAACGCTATGTTCTCATAAACGTGCCAGAAACAACTATCCTTTCCAACGAAGACAACTATATACCGTAGCCCGTCTCCTGCTGTTTCTTTTCAAATTTTCAACTGTTCGACATTCCAACTTCAATTGTAATGAGCAACTTCAGCCCATTATCCACTCAGCAACTTCCGATCAGTAGGGGTTGACCATGGGTGTTGCCACTCAGCTGTTGACATTGTTGGTGCAGCACTGTCAGTCGATACGCAAGCCAGGGCAGTATGATATGGAGAGCAAGCTGTTGCCTGTGCAGCAGGCTAACCCTCTCCACACAGCTGGTGAATCCAAAGGAACGGCGAGACCGATACATAGAAAATAGGTGCAGGAGTAGGCCATTCGGCCCTTCGAGCCTGCACCGCCATTTATTATGATCATGGCTGATCACCCAACTCAGAACCCCGCCCCAGCCTTCCCTCCATACCCCCTGACCCCCGTAGCCACAAGGCCCATATCTAACTCCCTCTTAAATATAGCCAATGAACTGGCCTCAACAGTTTCCTGTGGCAGAGAATTCCACAGATTCACCACTCTCTGTGTGAAGAAGTTTTTCCTAATCTCGGTCCTAAAAGGCTTCCCCTCTATCCTCAAACTGTGACCCCTCGTTCTGGACTTCCCCAACATCGGGAACAATCTTCCTGCATCTAGCCTGTCCAATCCCTTTAGGATCTTATACGTTTCAATAAGATCCCCCCTCAATCTTCTAAATTCCAACGAGTACAAGCCCAGTTCATCCAGTCTTTCTTCATATGAAAGTCCTGCCATCCCAGGAATCAATCTGGTGAACCTTTTTTGTACTCCCTCTATAGCAAAGATGTCTTTCCTCAGATTAGGGGACCAAAACTGCACACAATACTCCAGGTGTGGTCTCACCAAGGCCTTGTACAACTGCTGTAGTACCTCCCTGCTCCTGTACTCGAATCCTCTCACTATAAATACCAGCATACCATTCGCCTTTTTCACCGCCTGCTGTACCTGCATGCCCACTTTCAATGACTGGTGTATAATGACACCCAGGTCTCGTTGCACCTCCCCTTTTCCTAATCGGCCACCATTCAGATAATAATCTGTTTTCCTATTTTTGCCACCAAAGTGGATAACTTCACATTTATCCACATTAAATTGCATCTGCCATGAGTTTGCCCACTCACCCAACCTATCCAAGTCACCCTGCATCCTCTTAGCATCCTCCTCACTGCTAACACTGCCACCCAGCTTTGTGTCATCCGCAAACTTGGAGATGCTGCATTTAATTCCCTCATCCAAGTCATTAATATATATTGTAAACAATTGGGGTCCCAGCACTGAGCCTTGCGGTACCCCACTAGTCACCGCCTGCCATTCTGAAAAGGTCCCGTTTATTCCCACTCTTTGCTTCCTGTCTGCTGACCAATTCTCCACCCACACCAATACCTTACCCCCAATACCGTGTGCTTTAAGTTTGCACACTAATCTCCTGTGTGGGACCTTGTCAAAAGCCTTTTGAAAATCCAAATATACCACATCCACTGGTTCTCCCCTATCCACTCTACTAGTTACATCCTCAAAAAATTCTATGAGATTCGTCAGACATGATTTTCCTTTCACAAATCCATGCTGACTTTGTCCGATGATTTCACCGCTTTCCAAATGTGCTGTTATCACATCCTTGATAACTGACTCCAGCAGTTTCCCCACCACCGACGTTAGGCTAACCGGTCTATAATTCCCCGGTTTCTCTCTCCCTCCTTTTTTAAAAAGTGGGGTTACATTAGCCACCCTCTAATCCTCAGGAACTAGTCCAGAATCTAACGAGTTTTGAAAAATTACCACTAATGCATCCACTATTTCTTGGGCTACTTCCTTAAGCACTCTAGGATGCAGACCATCTGGCCCTGGGGATTTATCTGCCTTTAATCCATTCAATTTACCTAACACCACTTCCCTACTAACATGTATTTCACTCAGTTCCTCCATCTCACTGGACCCTCTGTCCCTTACTATTTCTGGAAGATTATTTATGTCCTCCTTAGTGAAGACAGAACCAAAGTAATTATTCAATTGGTCTGCCATGTCCTTGCTCCCCATATTCAATTCACCTGTTTCTGTCTGCAGGGGACCTACATTTGTCTTTACCAGTCTTTTCCTTTTTACATATCTATAAAAGCTTTTACAGTCAGTTTTTATGTTCCCTGCCAGTTTTCGCTCATAATCTTTTTTCCCCTTCCTGATTAGGCCCTTTGTCCTCCTCTGCTGAACTCTGAATTTCTCCCAGTCCTCAGGTGAGCCACTTTCTCTGGCTAATTTGTATGCTTCTTCTTTGGAATTGATACTATCCCTAATTTCTCTTGTCAGCCACGGGTGCACTACCTTCCTTGATTTATTCTTTTGCCAAACTGGGATGAACAATTGTTGTAGTTCATCCATGCAACCTTTAAATGCTTGCCATTGCATATCCACCGTCAATCCTTTAAGTGTCATTTGCCAGTCTATCTTAGCTAATTCACATCTCATACCTTCAAAGTTACCCTTCTTTAAGTTCAGAACCTTTGTTTCTGAATTAACTATGGCACCAGCAGCTTTGCCAGTCAGCGTTGAACTCAACATAGGACTGTGTTAGGGACTCCATCTCCCAACTTTTCCTCAGGGGTTTACTTCCCAAGCCTTCCCCATGAGCGTGTTTAGCCACAAGGCAGCGGAGGCCTGAGATTGGAGTTTTCCTTCTCCTAGATGAGCTGCCAACCACGGCTGACGAGCCCCATCTGCCTGGAAGCTTTGTACATGTATTGATCTATTCAGGAACGTTTGCATCAATTTATATTCTTGTAACGCTGATTTATACTACATGACATTAAAGCTCAAAACGTCAGCTGTTTATTCCTCTCCATGGATGCTGCCTGACCTGCTGAGGTGTTGCCTGTTACTCTGTTACAAAGAAGAAAGAGATACAGAAATGGGAACTGAAAGTGGGCAACAAAGCCATTAAACAAAAAGGGAAGTTCAGTTTCTTAGCGAGTATGTAATGTCTGACCATAGGGCTGATGTTGAAATTGGGATTGCTAAATGCATAGAAACATAGAAGAAACATAGAAAAACCTACAGCACGATACAAGCCCTTCGGCCCACAAAGCTGTGCTGAACATGTCCGTACCTGAGAAATCACCCAGGGTTACCCATAGCCCTCTATTCCTCTAAGCTCAATGTATCCATCCAGGAGTCTCTTAAAAGACCCTATTGATTTCTCCCTCACCACCATTCAGGGCCCCAGACAGTCCTTCCAGGTGAGGCGACACTTCACCTGAGAGACGGCTGGGGTGATATACTGCGTCCAGTGCTCCCGATGTGGCCTTCTATATATTGGCGAGACCCGACGCAGACTGGGAGGCCATTTTGCTGAACACCTACGCTCTGTCCGCCAGAGAAAGCAGGATCTCCCAGTGGCCACACATTTTAATTCCACATCCCATTCCCATTCTGACATGTCTGTCCACGGCCTCCTCTACTGTCAAGATGAAGCCACACTCAGGTTGGAGGAAAAACACCTTATATTCCATCTGGGTAGCCTCCAACCTGATGGCATGAACATTGACTTCTCTGACTTCTGTTAATTCCCCACCTCCCCCTCGTACCCCATCCGTTATTTATTTATTTATTTATTATTAATTTTTTTTTTCTCTCCTTTTATTCCCTCTGTCCCTCTGACTATACCCCTTGCCCATCCACTGGGTTTCCCCCCTCTTCTCCCTTTTCCTTCTCCCTGGGCCTCCTGTCCCATGATACTCTCGTATCCCCTTTGCCAATCACCTGTCCAGCTCTTGGCTCCATCCCTCCCCCTCCTGTCTTCTCCTATCATTTTGGATCTCCCCCTCCCCATCCCACTTTCAAATCTCTTACTAACTCTTCCTTCAATTAGTCCTGATGAAGGGTTTCGGCCCGAAACGTCGACTGTACCTCTTCCTAGAGATGCTGCCTGGCCTGCTGCGTTCACCAACTTTTGTGTGTGTTTCCCTGACTTGTCTGTACCTATCCTTCTCCAATGCTATGGTAAAGGAGATAGAATTGTGATCACTATCTCCAAAATGCTCTCCCACATGTTCAAGCATCTGAGCAAGATTCTAAAGAATAAGTAATTTCCCTGGATGTGAAACTCAGGGTGTTGCAGTGCTGTGTTCATTCCACACTGACGTACAGAGTGAATGTTGGACAATATCAAAGCAAAGTGAGGGAAGGCTTGAAGCTGCGGGAATGTGGTTTTGGAGAAGAATGATGGAAGTATCACGGAAGGGCAGAGTAACAAGTGCGGAGGTGTTGTGAGAAGGGAGTTGATATCATCAATTAGGAAGTGGCAGCTGGAACGTTTTGGGACATGTACTGAAGAAAGGGAAGCTCAAACATCTTGCAGTGACAGGAAAGTTGATGCAAGAGAAAGTTGTGGTGGACAGTGCATGGCATTCATGAGTTACATCAAGGGATGGACAGGAAAAAGTTTTGAAGAGCTTATGAGACAGACTGAAAACCGTGATCGCCCACGTCACGTGACAGGGCACAGAATGGTTTTATACTCAGGGTATTCATATCCATTTTAATATATGCAGAATAGCCAGTAAAATAGATTTCTAAAAATTTTTTCTTTAGAAATTTACATACATTTCCAGTATGTGTGCTGGGTATATTCAGTAATTCTCCTGTAGGTATTCATTAATACCAGTGTTAGCAATATATATTTATATTGTGAAATATAGATTTGAGTTAAATTGAGTTATGCTTCTTTTGGGGGTAGCGCAGTAATGTAAATAAGAGCGTAGCATTATTACTGCGCCAGCGACCCACGTTCAATTCTCACTGCTGAATGTAAGGAGTTTGTACATTCTCCCCACGACGGTGTGGGTTTCCTCCGGGTGCTCTGGTTTCCCCCCACAGTCCGAAGTCGTACCGGTCGGTAGTTTGATTGGTCATGTGGGTGTAACTGGGCAGTGCGGGCTCATTGGGCTGGAAGAGCCTGTAACTGTGCTGTATCTCCAAATACATAAAAATAAAAACTCAAGTTATCACCAGCTGTGCTTTGAGGGTAAGTTTAGATCTTCTCCATGGACTGTCACCTTGTCGTGGTGGAGAAGCTTGTGCGGTCCTGAGATCCCGAGAGCAATGCCGTCTGGAGCTATGCTCCTGGTAGGGTCACCCATGGCGGTAAGGTCGAGGGTGAGGTCCCTGAGAAAGAACAATCCAACCAAGACCTCAACGGTGGAACAGGTGGACGAAGTTACTTCGAACTCAACGGCTGTGGAGGTGGATGAAGGCTGCAACAAATCCTTCAGCTCCAGTCGTCATGGTTTCCATCCAGAAATACACACAATACATCGAATTATTCTTCACCAACGTATCATACAACTTCAACAAAACAACCCAACTCCTGCGCTCAGTGCTTTGATTTGTGAAGGCCAACGTTCCCAAAGCTTTCTTTACGACACTATCTACCTGTGACGCCAATGCGTAAGCTTTCTCTGGTAAACAAGGAGACTAATGGACGAGGGAAATCTTTCTCACCAATTTCATTAAGTTAATTAAAATATTCGATGGTCACTATTTGCACCTGATGCCATATACAATATTTCATTTAATCTAACTGAGAATTATAAAGGCTCTTTCCACAGAGCTTGTTAATTTTCAGGCTGTTTGAAATTGTATTTGTCTTAAGTATACATTGGGGTACTTTATTTCAGCAGTAGTAATGCGATCTCTCGAGTCGGGTCTGATGTTCTCCCAGGGGCGATTCCTTCCATGCAGAATGCCTGTGCGTGATTTTGTTTAACGTGGGGAGGCTGATGCACGGGCAGACACCACACGGTCCTTGACAGGTCAGGGCCAGGGTCCAGTGTCATGGAATGAAAGATGACTGAGGACTCTTCACTCCTGCAGCCTTCCTCCGCCTTCACCATCTTCCACCAGCTCCACCGTTGAGGTCTTGCCTGGATCTTTCTTTGTCTGGAACCTCACCCTTGACCTTACCACCACGGATCACCCTAAGCTCCATACGGCATCGCTCTCGGGATCTCAGAAACTTACAAGTTGTTGCCCGTGCAGCAAGCTTCTCCTCTCCAACACTCACAACACGCTGGAGGAACTCAGCAGGTCGGGCAGCATCCGTGGAAACGATGAGTCGACGTTTCGGGCCGGAACCCTTCGTCAGGACTGTAGAGGGAAGGGGCAGAGGCCCTATAAAGAAGGTGGGGGGAGGGTGGGAAGGAGAAGGCTGGTAGGTTCCAGGTGAAAAACCAGTAAGGGGAAAGATAAAGGGGTGGGGAAGGGGAAGCAGGGAGGTGATAGGCAGGAAAGGTGAAGGAGGAATAGGGGAAAACACAATGGGTAGTAGAGAGAGGCGGAACCATGAGGGAGGTGATAGGCAGCTGGGGGAGGGGGGCAGAGTGACATAGTCATAGTCATACTTCATTGATCCCGGGGGAAATTGGTTTTCGTTACAGTTGCACCATAAATAATAAATACTAATAAAACCATAAATAGTTAAATAGTAACATGTAAATTATGCCAGGAAATAAGTCCAGGACCAGCCTATTGGCTTAGGGATGGGGGAAGGGAGGGGGAGGGAATTACCGGAAGTTGGAGAATTCTATGTTCATACCAAGGGGCTGGAGACTACCCAGACGGTATATGAGGTGTTGCTCCTCCAACCTGAGTTTAGCCTCATCGTGGCAGTAGAGGAGGCCATGAGCTGAGTTCCCCCAGCGTGTTGTGAGTGTTGCTTTGATCCCAGCATCTGCAGATTATTTTGTGTTTACTTCTCCTCTCCACGCAGCTGATGAATCCAAAGGAACAGCAGAGACCGATACAGTTTGGCATCAGTGGTATCGCAGGAGTTGCCAGTCAGCGTTGAACTCAATGTACGACTGCCTTAGGGACTCCAGCTCCGGATTTTTCCTCCGGGTTTACTCCCAAAGACTTCCCCAAGAGTGGGTACAGCCACAAGGCCACGGAAGTTTGAGATCAGTTTTTCTTCCCGTAGGTGAGCTGCCAACCACAGCTAACGAGGTCCATCTGCCTGAGGTGACGGGTTTTAACTCACCAGTAACCCACCTTTGCCCCTTCTCCTGTCAGAAGAAACGATTCTGCCGGGCTTAGGAGCTAAACCTCACGTACAGGCCAAGAGCTGGTCTCAGCTGTCAGAGGCTGTTTGAGACGCACATCACCGGGAACAATGTTTCTTTGTTTCGTGGCTGTCGGTGGGAAGTCGAATCTCAGGGCTGAATACATACTTTGATAATAAACGTACTTTGGACTTTGAATTTTATAGGTAGTGGGGTAGTGGGGTAGCAGACAGCGGGAACTTCTCCCCACTACCACCCCCGGCTATAATGGCTGTTGAGGTTGATTCTTGAATAAACTGTGTTACGGATGGAGACTAAAAGGACCGATCATGTGACGTGAATCTGGTCGAGAGAGAGGCCAGTCAGGTTATTTGACCTCTGAGAGTGAGGCCTTCTGCTGGCGGGGATGTGAAGAATTCAGAGATGTGAAAAGAGAGCCACTGCAATGCACAGAGTCATTGCTTCCTGCTGTCCTGCGTGCAGGAGATTACGCTGGATTTCCGTGCCCTGCTGTGTTTCAATCAGAAACACGTTTAATATCATCGGCATATGTTGTGAAATTTGTTAACTTTACGGCAGCAGTACATGATAAATACAGAGCAAAAGACTGAGTTACATTAAGTAATGTATATGTTTATTAAATAGTTAAGGTAAAAAAAAGTAGTGCAAAAAAACACAAAAACAAAAAAGCAGTGAGGTAGTGTTCACAGGTTCAATGTCCATTCAGAAATCAGGTGGCAGAGGGGAAGAAGCTGTTCCTGAATCGCTGAGTGTGTGTCTTCAGGCTTCAGAACACTGATATATGAGATGAAATGTGTTGTTTGGCGGCAGCAGTACACCTAGAAAGACATAAAGACTACAAAAGTTACAAAAATAAATAAATAATGCAAAACGTGAATAATGAGGTAAACACAAGAGATTCCGCGGATGCTGGAAATCCAGAGACACACACAGACAAAATGCTGGAGGAACTCAGCAAGTCACACAACATCTGTGGAAATAAATAAACAGTCGATGTTTCTGTCGGAGACCCTTCATCGGGACTGGAAAGGAGGGGGGAAGATGCCAGAATAAAAAGGTGGGGGGAGGGAAAGGAGGGTAGCTAGACGGTGAGAGGTGAAGCCAGCTGGGTGGGAAAGGTCAAGGCTGGAGATAATGGAATTTGACAGGAGTGAAAAGTGGGCATTAAGAGAAAGGGAAGGAGGAGGGACCCAGAGAGAAGGATAGTCAGGTGAGAAGAGGTAAAAGGTCAGAGTGGAGAAAATCAATAACAGAGAAAAATACATCAAAATAATCAAGACAACATATCCATATGTAAACAACAGGAATTCTGCAGATGCTGGAAATTCAAACAACACACATCAAAGTTGCTGGTGAACGCAGCAGGCCAGGCAGCATCTCTAAGAAGAGGTACAGTCGGGGTTTCAGGCCGAGACCCTTCATCAGGACTAACTGAAGGAAGAGTTAGTAAGAGATTTGAAAGTTGGAGGGGGAGGGGAAGATCCAAAATGATAGGAGAAGACAGGAGGGGGAGGGATGGAGCCAAGAGCTGGACAGGTGATTGGCAAAAGGGATACGAGAGGATCATGGGACAGGAAGCCCAGGGAGAAAGACAAGGGGGGGGGGGAATCCAGAGGATGGACAAGGGGTATAGTCAGAGGGACAGAGGGAGAAAAAGGAGAGAGCGAGAAAGAGTGTGTGTGTAAAAATAAATAACGGATGGGGTACGAGGGGGAGGTGGGGCATTAGCGGAAGTTAGAGAAGTCAATGTTCATGCCATCAGGTTGGAGGCTACCCAGACAGAATATAAGGTGTTGTTCCTCCAACCTGAGTGTGGCTTCAGTGAATGGGAGATCCCCTGAGCAGATAAAGTCAGTGCTGGTGTGGGAGATGATGGCCTGGTTCTCCTTAGTGGGGTCACGATCGAGGGGTCCCTCCCCCTCCTGTCTTCTCCTATCATTTTGGATCTTCCCCTCCCCCTCCCACTTTCAAATCTCTTACTAGCTCTTCCTTCAGTTAGTCCTGACGAAGGGTCACGGCCTGAAACGTCGACTGTACCTCTTCCTAGAGATGCTGCCTGGCCTGCTGTGTTCACCAACAGCTTTGATAGCCATATGTAGATGAGCTAAACGTGGCCTCCAGCGCAGTAATCTCTGGATGGCTGCCTGTGCCACGGGCCAGTAAGGGTGAGAATGGGATGATTTGGCAGATGAATGCATGGCTGAGAAACTGGTGCAGGGAGGAGGAGTTCAGATTTCTGGATCATTGAGATCTCTTCTGGGGTAAGCATGACCTGTACCAAAAAGATGGGTTACACCTGAACCTGAGGGGGACCGGTATCCTTGCGAGCAGGTTTGCTAGAGCTGTTGGCCAGGGTTTAAACTAATTTGGCAGGGCGATGGGAACTGGAGTGATGGGGTTGTTGGTTGGAGCTGGATCCGAAGAAGCAGAGAGTAGTGTGACTGTGAGGAAGGACAGGCAGATGAAAAAGCATTATTGTACTCAGTAGGATGTGTTGTAGTCTAACAGGGGAACAAAATTGAAAAGGGAGCAAAGGAGACGAAGGTGCCTAATGGCAACTCCTCTGCTTGCATCTTCGGAAACAGCTCTATTTTTATCTTTAGTGTCTTTATTTTTCCCTTACACACTGACTTCGGTTCTTTGTGGGAATGGGACCCACTCTCAGGTCTCACGACTGGCCATTATTCGATATACCAAGGACACGGCCTACGAGAGTAGCGCGCCTTCAGAGTTCCGGGATTTCGTGGCTCTGGAGGTGGGCGGACTCAAGGTTGGTGCCTCTGCAGGGAATCGGTGTGGCGTGAGAGATGGAAGATCGAAAGCAGCAAGCTGGCTGCTGGCTGTGTGCCCAGAGACCCAAGTTCTTTGGGCACAGAGCTCGGAAGAAGCGACGCAACAGACCTTTAACATTGTAAATCAGTGAATTGTTTGTTATGTTTCCCCTCTCGCTGTGAAATGGGGACACCTCTTTTTCAATTAATAGGGAGAGAGCCTGTGGTACGTCAAATTACTGGGTGAACGAGTAGTCTTTAGAGTACGCAAACACAAGGAATTCTGCAGATGCTGGAAATTCAAGCAACACACATCAAAGTAGCTGGTGAACGCAGCAGGCCAGGCAGCATCTCTAGGAAGAGGTACAGTCGACGTTTCGGGCCGAGATCCTTCGTCAGGACTAACTGAAAGAAGAGATAGTAAGAGATTTGAAAGTGGGATGGGGAGGGGGAGATCCAAAATGATGGGAGAAGACAGGAGGGGGAGGGATGGAGCCAAGAGCTGGACAGGTGATTGGCAAAAGGGATACGAGAGGATCATGGGACAGGAGGTCCAGGGAGAAGGAAAAGGGGGAGGGGGGGAAAAAACCCAGAGGATGGGCAAGGGGTATAGTCAGAGGGACAGAGGGAGAAAAAGGAGAGAGAGAGAGAGAGAGAAAGAAAGTGTGTATATAAATAAATAATGGATGGGGTACAAGGGAGAGGTGGGGCATTAGCAGAAGTTAGAGAAGTCAATGTTCATGCCATCAGGTTGGAGGCTATGTTCTCCCTAGACCTCCTGAGAGGGGAGACTTGCAGCATGGGCAACTGCTTGTCTTCCATACAACCTTGCCCAGGCCTACGCCCTGGAAACCTTCCAAGGCGCAAATCCGTGGTCTCAAGAGACAGACAGATGCCTATTAAAGGGAATTACAGAGGCATGAGAGAAAAGCTGCCCAAAATTGTTTGGAAAGGGACATTAGCAGAGATGACAATAACGATCAGCAATGGCTGGAGTTTCTGGGAGCAATTCCGAAGATGCAGGATAGATACATCCCAAAGATGAAGTAATATTCTAAAGGCAGGATGACACAACAATGGCTGATAAGGGAAGTCAAAGCCAAGATAAAAGCAAAAGGGAGGGCATATAATAGAGAAAAAATAGTGGAACATTAGAGAATTTGGCAACTTTTAAAAACCAACAGGAGGCAACTAAAAAAGCCACAAGAGGAAAAGATGAAGTATGAAGGTAAGCTAACCAATAATATCAAAGAGGATACAAAATATTTATTAGATATATAAAGAGTAAAAAAGATGCAGGAGTAGATATTGGACCACTGGAAAATGATGCTGGAGAGGTAATAATGGGGGACAAGGAAATAGTGGACAAACTGAATAAGTATTTTGCATCAGTCCTCATTGAGGAAGACACCAGCAGCAAGCCAGAGGTTGAGAGTGTTGAGGCAGAAGTGAGTGCAATTGCTATTACCAAGGAGAAGGTGCTTGGGAAATTGGAAGGTTTGAAGATAGATAAGTCACCTGGACCAGATGGACCCAGGGTTCTGAAAGGGGTGGCTGAAGAGACCGTGGAGGCATTAGTAATGATCTTTCAAGAATCACTAAATTCTGGCATGGTTCTGGAAGACTGGAAAATTGCAAATGCCACTTTATTCTACAAGAAGGGAGGAAGGCAGAAGAAAGGAAATTATAGGTCAGTTAGGCTGACCTCAGATGTTGGAGTTGATTGTTCGGGATGTGGTTTTGGGGTACTTGGAGGCACATGATAAAATAAGCCAAAGTCAGCATGGTTTCCTTAAGGGAAAATCTTGCCTGATAAATCTGTTGAAATTCTTTAAGGAAATAACAAGCAGAATTGTGGATGTTATGTACTTGGATTTTCAGAAGGTCTTTGACAAGGTGGCACACATGAAGCTGTGGTCATTGTTGGGACCACTTCTTTATACATACCACAGTGTGTCAATAATTTGGATGATGGAATTGATGGCTTTGTGACTGAGTTTGTGGACGATATGAAGATAGGTAGTGTTGAGGGAGCAGGGAGGATGCAAAAGTACTTAGTCAGATTAGGAGAATGGACAAAGAAGTGCCAAATGGAATACAGTGTCAGGAAGTGTATGGTCATGTACTTTGGTAGAAGAAATAAAAGCATAGACTATTTTCTAAATGGAGAGACAATTGAAAAATCCAAGGAGCGAAGGAACTTGGGAGTCCTTGTGCAGGATTCCCTGAAGGTTAATTTGCTTGTTAAGTGGGTGTTGAGGAAGGCAAATGCAGTATTAGCATTCATTTCTAGAGGACCAGAATATAAAGGCAAGGACGTAATCTGAGGCTTTATAAGGCACCGTTGAAGCATTGGAGGTTGGTCAGGTGCGGAACGAACTGCCAGCACAAGTGTTGGATTCAATTTCAACATTGAAGAAAAGCTTGGGTAAGTACATGGATGGGTGGGGCATGGTCCAGGTGTAGGTCAATAATAATAGTTCAGTATGCAGTAGATGGGCCAAAGGGTCTGTTTCTGAACTCTGACAATTTCCAATTTATACTTGTAAATAAGGACTACAGATGTGAAGAATTATAATGCACATTACTTGAAGATTAGATTTATTTGTTGCATGTACATCAAAACAGTGAAATGGGTTATTTGTGTCAAACCCAATCAGTGACGATTGTGCTGGGGTCAGCCAGTTATTGTTACCACACTTACTGCATCAACGTAACAGCATACTAACCCTTTAGTACACCTTTAGCACGTTGGAGGAACCTGGTGTACCTGGATGAAACCCACACGGTCACAGGGAGAATGTTCAGACTTCTTACACATGGGGGTGGAACTGAACCCGCTTTGCTGGCACGATAATATTGTTACACTAACCACTACACTATAGTGCCACCCACTGATGCAACTTATAGAAACATAGAAAACTTACAGCACAATACAGGCCCTTCGATCCACAATGCTGTGCCAAACAAGTACTTACTTTTGAAATTACTTAGGGGTTACACATAGACCTCTATTTTTCTAAGCTCCATGTACCTATCCAAGTGTCTCTTAAAAGACCCTATTGTATCCACCTCCACCACTGTCGCCGGCAGTCCATTCCACACACTCACCACTCTCGGTGTGAAAAACTTACCCCTGACAGCTCCTCTGTACCTACTTCTAACCACCTTAAAACTGTGCCCCCTCATGCTAGCCATTTCAACCCTGGGAAAGAACTTCCGACTGTCCACACGATCAATGCCTCTCATTGTATACATTTCCATCAGCACCTCCAGTCTCTCCAAGGAGTAAAGGCCAAGTTCACTCAACCTATTCTCATAAGGCGTGCTCCCCAATCCGGGCTACATCCTTGTAAATCTCCCCTGCCCCATATCTATAGTTTCCACATCCTTCCTGTAGAACTGAGCACAGTACTCTAGTGGGGTCTGACCAGAGTCCTGTATCGCTGTAACATTATCCTTCAGCTCTTGAACTCAATCCCATGGTTGATGAAGGCTAATACACTGAATGCCTTCTTAACCAGCAAACCTGCATAGCAGCTTTGAGTGTTCTATGGACTTGGACCCCAAGATCCCTCTGATCCTCCACACTGCCATTAATACTATATTCTGACATCATATTTGACCTACTAAAATGAACCACCTCACACCTATCTGGGTTGAACTCCATTTGCCACTTCTCAGCCCAGTTTTGCATCCTATCGGGTCCTGCTGGAACCTCTGACGGCCTTCCACACTATCCACAACACTCCCAACCTTTGTGTCATCAGCAAATTTACTAACCTATCCCTCCACTTCCTCATCCGGGTCATTTATAAAAATAATGAAGAGAAGGGGTCAGAGAACAGATCCCTGAGGCACATCACTGGTCACCAACCTCCATGCAGAATTTGACCCGTCTACAATCATTCTTTGCCGTCTGTGGGCAAGCCTATTCTGGGTCCACAAAGCAAGGTGTTTTGGATCCCAATCCTCCTTACTTTCTCAATAAGCCTTGCATGGGGTACCTTGTCAAGTGCCATGCTGAAATCTACATACACAACATCTACTGCTCTACCTTCATCAATGTGTTTAGTCACATCTTCAGAAAATTCAATCAGGCTTGGAAGGCACGGCCTGCCTTTCATAAAGCCATGCTGACTATCCCTAACCATATTATGCTCTGCAAATGTTCATAAATCCTGCCTCTCAAGGTCTTATCCATCAACTTACCAACCACTGAAGTAAGACTCACTGGTCTATCTCTACTCCCTTTCTTGAATAAGGGAACAACACCTGCAACCCTCCAATCCTCTGGAACCTCTCCCGCCCCCATTGATGATGCAAATCATTGCCAGAGGCTCAGCAATCTCCTCCCTCGCCTCCCACCGTAGCCTGGGGTACATCACATCTGGCCTTGTGAAGCAAAGTATTCATTATCTCTGCTACCTCTGGTTCCATACACAGTTTTCCACTGTCACACTTGACTGGTCCTATTCTCTCACATCTTATCCTCTTGCTCCTCACATACTTGTAGGTTTTCCTTAATCCTGCTCGCCAAGGCCTTCTCATGGCCCCTTCTGGCTCTCCTAATTTCATTCTTATGCTCCTTCCTGCTAGCCTTATAATTTTCTAGATCTCTATCATTACCTAGTTTTTTGAACATTTCATAAACTTTTCTTTTCTTCTTGAGTAGATTTTCAACAGCCTTTGTACACCCTGGTTCCTGTACCCTACCATCCTTTCCCTGTCTCAGGTGCAGCACCTTCCTATCTTTCATCCACCACTTTAAACAGCAGCCTTTTAGGTGGAATAATACATGCCTACATGTGCAAGTAATCCAACGTTTGTTCCCAATAATAAATTCTATATTATGATTTTTTAAAACAAAGTTTGGTGGACCCGTGGACAGTGAGGAGGGTTGTTGTAGGTTGCAGTAGGACATCGACAGGATGCAGAACAGGGCTGAGAAGTGGCACATGGAGTTCAACCCATTAAAGTGTGAAGTGATTCATTTTGGAAGGTCAAAATTGAAGGCAGAATACAAGGTTAGTAGCCAGATTCTTAACAGTGTGGAGGAACAAAGGGATCTTGGGATCCACGTCTAAATTTGCCGCACAAGTTGATAGGATTGTTAAGACCATCAACATGGTGTGTTGGCCTTAATTAATAGATTTCAAGAGCCACAAGGTAATGCTGCTGCCCTATAAAACCACATTTGGAATGTGTTCTGGTCACCCCATTATAAGAAAGACATGGAAGCTTTAGCAAGGGTACAGAGGAGATTTACCAGGACGCTGTCTGGAACAGAGGGCATGTATGAAGACAGGTTGAGCAAACAAGGGCTTTTCTCTTTTGAGTGAAGGAAGATGAAAGGTGACTTGATAGAGCTGTATAAGAGTCCGAATTCAAGTGGGTAGAGACCTTTTTCCCAGGGTGGAAATGTCCAATACTTCAGGGCATCATTTTAAGGCAATCAGTGATTGGAGGAGCATGTCAGAGGCAAGTTCTTGGTACAGAGATGGTGAGTGAGTGGAATATTCTACCAGGGTGGTGGTAGAGGCAGATACGTTATGGGCATTTAAGAATCTCTTAAATGGATGATAGAAAATTGGAGGGATAGGTAGGTGGGAAGCTAGATTAGAACATAGTACATTGAACATAGAAAACCTGCAGCACAGTACAGGCCCTTCGGCCCACAAAGCTGTGCCAAACACGTCCTTAATGTTAGAGTAGGTTAAAAGTTCAACAAAACATCGAGATTCGAAGAGCCTATACTATTCTATGTTATACATAATTTAAACTCCCAGCTCTGACATTAATTTTGTGTTATGTTCCCAATATTGATTGCAGAATAGCTTTTAGCAATGTCACCTTATAAACATTTACTATCCCAAACTGAATATTTGCAGCATCTTGAAGTGGGTAAATTAACGATAAATAATGGAAACAAAGACTGAAGTGAGTAACACACAGGACATACCTTTATTAGTGTTTCTGAATTAAATGAAAAACCTTTGAGATTGGTGCATTTTTAACGTAGCAAAAAATTGCACCAGTCTTAAGAATTAAGGCTTAAATAATGTGAGCACTGAAACAGTTGTGGTATCGTATAATGCAGCACGTAATAATTGTGACATAGTACTGTAGTTAATATTGCTCAGAAATACTTTGTTTAAAAGTTAGATTCAAATGGATACTTTAACCAAACTGGTTACTAAGCATAGTGAGGGACATTAACTTGGGCTGCAGCTATTGTCATGATGGTTTGTCTGTGCACAAAACTGCAGGAGTAGCAAGCTTTAAAATGCAATTATTGCTCTTTGAAAGCAAATATACCTCAGTGATAAGTATAACAGTGCAAGAATGATATTCAAATGGTTAAAGCACCTCCGATGTCCCAAATGAAATGAAATTTACCTGTTAACTAATGCACATACTCTCACAGAAAAATAACCCAGTAAGCTCTTCTGTTTAAAACAACATAATATGTTGAGTGCTCTGTGAGAACCATTGCACAAATTAAAACACATAATAACAAAAAGGTAATAAAGCAGGCTGTATACATTTACATTAAAGACCATATTAATATTCTATGACAGTATTTCAGGGGAACAATTATCATCAATGCAGATTTTTGTTCCTTTACGTATTTGTGACTAATTTCCTCATCTTCCAGCAACTATACAAGGAAGCGATGCTTGAAGGCTTCGTTCGGCCCCTTCCTGTACAATGTCCTGATTAGTGTTTGCCACTTTACACAAGATGAAAATTAGCAATTTCCTTGACTTTCCACGGTCATTATTTTCAGGAAGACGTTACAGGAGTGTTCTGACCATGACTGAAGTTAAGTAATTGGGCACTTACATAAAGACAAACTAATTCTTAACTGTAGTTAACAATAAGGAAAAATCAGAAGTCACTGCGTGATTCTAGATAAAAGAAAGCAATTCTAACTTGTAACTCAAAGGACTGTTACTTCCTATGATGAAAATATAAAAAATAATTTTAAATCTTGGATACAGCACCAAAGGCAAACACACACAATCTGCATGAACATTAGCGTTAAAATGATACATGTACTACTGCGGAACACTTCTCCTTAGCTCAGTTGCATAACTTAACCTTAAACAACTATCTTTAGTGTCAAGGCACCACCACTATTAGCTGGTGAATGTGTCCTCCTTTTACATTTAAACACAAGGACCACTTTATATTATAGTCCAGTAAACCATTAGATGGTTCTAGTTTCTCCTGTAACAAAGCCATCATGTTTTGCCTATTCAGAATGAAAAGCTGCATGCTATTTTACAGACGGAATATAAATACACAGGTCAGGGCTATTTGCAGCCTACTTGATAATTGTACAGCAATGCAAAAACAAAAATATTTAGTGCAAAACTTCCCCTTCCAAATAGAACTCAAATTAGAGTGTGGCCAGTGAAGATGCAACCACTGCCTATATGTATCAGGAGGAACAGGCATGGTTGAGTGATTGGTCTGGTCACAGGCATCGATTCATCTGCCATTAAACCACGGTGCCCTAGTTGCCCACGGTTACTGCTGTATGTTCGACTGTAAAAAGCGAACACTGAGCAGCCTGAGGTCTGCTTTTCACCCTATGCAGCAGACCTCGTATTTGTCGATAGTGATAGATTATTGGTTCTCCTTTCCAATCAGCAGTCCATTTTCACCTTCTCTAATGAGTTGCTTATTTTCCCCAAAGTCTTTTTGATACGTAATGCAGTGAGTCGCGCAGAAGGGTTTTGGTACCAGCACTCCTTCATCAGCTTGGCAAGAGCAGACAAAGTCTGAAACATAAATCAGTAGTGTTATAATTCAGCCCAGCTACTTTTTAAAATTCAGTCTCCTGTATCCCGCACGTGATAAGACATAAGAGTAGAATTAGGCCATATGGCCCATTGAATCTGCTCCACTATTGCATCATGCCTGGTTTGTTATCCCTCACAACCCCATTCTCCTACCTTCTCCCTGTAACCTTTGACACCCGGACTAATCAAGAACCTATCAACCGCCATGAAGGGTTACGGGGAGAAGGCAGGAGATTGGGGCTGAGAGGGAAATAGATCAGCCATGATGAAGTGGTGGCGCAGACCCGATGACCAAATGTCCTAATTCTGCTCCTACGTCTTATGGCTGTTGCTTTAAATATACATTCTCCCTGGCCTAAACATCTCCATGTAGCACCTGCTTTTCCATCTCTGGCCAAACCCATTGCATCTCCTTCCTTCAACTACAGACTTACGGCTAGGGTTATTCGTATTATTTGTTCACACTCAATGCCACAGCCTCACCACCCGAAAACCTTCCTTAAAACATATAAAAATTGTTGGCTTTCGTCTCAATCACCACTGTTCTCCTCACCAATTTTCTAATTTTTGCCTTTTTCCACCTGCAAGTATTACACGTTAAAAAAGTATGATTCATATTTTAGACAGGACACAGAGGACTGGGTAAGAAAACCCTTCGCATAAACCAGGGGTTCCCAACTTTTTTATGCCATGGGCCAATATCATTAAGGGGTCCATGGACCCTAGTTTGGAAACTTTGACTTAAATGGTTACAAATCTCTAAGTGGCGAATGGTTGAGAATAATCAGAATGCAATATCAGTATTTTTGGATTTGAAGGGAAGGATCTGAGAACAATTCAGAGGTCAAATATCAGCCACATTTTGACTAAGTAGTTGGGAAGATGTTAGAGTCAATTGTTAAGGATGAGGTGATGGAGTACTTGGCGACACAGGTCAAGATAGTACAAAGTTAGCATGGTTTCCTTTTGGGAAAATCCTGCCTGACAAACTTGATGGAATTCTTTGAGGAGACTGCAAGTAGGATAGATAAAGGGGATGCAGTGGATGTTGTATATTTGGACTTTCAGGAGGCCTTTGACAAGGTGTCACACATGAGGCTGCTTACCAAGTTAAAAGCCCATGGTATTACAGGAAAGTTACTAACATGGTTAGAGCATTAGCTGATTGGTAGGAGGCAGCGAGTGGGAATAAAAGGATCCTTTTCTGGTTGGCTGCCAGTGACTAGTGGTGCTCTGCAGGGGCTGGCGTTGGGACCATTTCTTTTTTGCTGTATATAAATGATTTCAATGTTTTGTTGCCAAGTTTGCAGATGATACGAAGATTGGTGGAGGGGCAGGTAGAGTTGAGGAATCAGATAGGATGCTGAAGGACTTAGACAGATTAAAAGAATGGGCAAGAAAGTGGCAAATGAAATACAATGTTGGAAATTGCATGGTCATGCACTTTGGTAGTAAAAATAGATGTGTGCACTATTTTCTAAACGGGAAGAAAATCCAAGAATCTGAGATGTAGAGAGACTTGGGAGTCCTTGTGCAGAACACCCTGAAGGTTAACTTGCAGGATGAGTCGGTGGTAAGGAAGACAAATGCTATGTTAGCATTCATTTCAAGAGGTCTAGAACACAAGAGCAAGGATGTGATACTGAGGCCTTATAAAGCACTGGTGAGGCCTCACCTTGAGTATTGTGAACAGTTTTGGGCTCCTCATCTTATAAGGCATTGGAGAGGGTCCAGAGGAGGTTCACAAGGATGATTCCAGGAATGAAAGGATTATCATACGAGGAACATTTGATGGGTCTGGGTCTGTATTCGCTGGAATTCAGAAGGATGAGGGGGGAATCTCATTGAAACCTTTCGAACGTTGAAAGGCCTAAACAGAGTAGATGCGGAAAGGATGTTTCCCAAGGGTGGGATAGTCTAGGGCACAGCCTCAGGATAGAGAGGCACCCTTTCAAACAGAAATGCAGAGAAATTTCTTTAGCCAAAGGGTGGTGAATTTGTGGAATTTGTTGCCACATGCAGCTGTGGAGGCCAGGTCATTGGGTGTATTTAAGGCAGAGATTGATAGGTTCTTGATTGGACATGGCATCAAAGGTAACGCTACTGGGAACTGGGGTTGAGGAGGGGGGAGAAAAGAGAATCAGCCATGATTGAATGGCGGTGTAGACTCAATGGGACAGATGCCTAACTCTGCTCCTGTGTCTTATAGTCTCAATGCCTTTAAATGTTGGAGCACATCAATGGAGCTGTTGTTTGATTCCTCGTTCTCTTATCTATGTAAGATGTTTTTCTTATGTCTATCTACATACTGATGTTTGCTAATCCAAAGTTTGTTTCAACTATTTCTGGGTTTTAATATGAAGTTTAAAAATTCTGCTGCATTTAGAAATTAATGGCAGCAGAATTCTCCACTGTTGCTCTGATTTGGTTGATCCCGAGGGCTTCCAAGCTGCCATATTCTGCATCGTTCCTGTGCAAAGGCACTAGTGCTTTTTAGACACAGGACTGATTGAAACTGAATAACATGAACATAGCACCTCCACTCCATCAACAGAAAGCAAGATTTCCCGGTGGCCAAGCATTTTAATTCCTATCCCTGTTCCCATTCCATGGCCTCCTCTTCTGCCACGATGAGGACACTCTCAGAATGAGGAGCTGTACCTCATTTTCCATATAGGTAGTCTCCTAGTCTCCAACCTGATGGTATATCCATCAATTTCTCTAACTTCCAGTAATTTTCTTCACCTGTCCCCTTCTCTCTTCTCCTCATCTGCCTATCACCGTGCTCTGGTGCCCCTCTTCCTTCCCTTTCTCCCATGATCCACTCTCCTCCATCAGATTCCTCCCCTCCAGCCCTTTGCCTTTTCCACCTATCACCTCCTAGCTGCTCACTTCGAACCACTGCCCATCCACCTGGCTTCAACCATCACTCCCACCTTCTTATGATGGCTTCTTCCCCCGTCCTTTCCAGTACTAATGAAGGGTCTTGGCCAGAAACATCAATTGTTTAATAACTCTGACCAGCAGAGTTCCTCCAACATGTTGTGTGTTGCTCTGAATATGGACAAAGCATTTCCTTTGCATGAGCAACTGAAAGTGAACAACATTGGAGGTGACCTGGAAGAGTTGAAACAGTCCAGTGGCTTGCTTTCTTTTTTGCTGGAACTTCTATGCCAGCCAAACACTCAGAGCTTTGCCCCAGGGTAGGGTGGAAATGAGGGAATATAATTTTAAGGTGACTGGAGGGAAAGATGGTGGGATGGGGTGGGAGGAGGCAAAGATGGGTTTTTCAATACCAGGGGTTCCCAACCTTTTCTATGCCATGGATCCTACCATTAACCAAGGGGTCCACGGATCTCAGGCTGGGAACTCCTGTGTGATCACATAAAGCACCCTGCAATGATATTCTGTATTATTATTCAAAACCTAGGGTATTGAACTCACTGGGTCAGAGAACCATCTGTTAGGGATATTTGGTCTTTGCTGTTCCACACATACAATTTTTCGCATATCTTCAAAGCTAGGGTCATTCGGTACCAGATCATAGAATGGAGGTTTATATTCTTCTGCAATCCCTGCAAAAGTAAAAAAAAACATATTTATTTTTAACTTGTACTTAGATGGAGATACAGCATAGTCATAGACACCTCTGGCCCAACAAGCCCTCACCGGTCAACTACACCCATGTGACCAATTAACTTACTAACCCATACATCTTTGGAATGTGGGTGGAAACCGCAGCCCTCAGAGGAAATCTGTGCAGTCATTGTCAGAATGTACTATACAAACTCCCTCCAGACAGTGGCTGAATTAAACCTAGATTGCTGGTGCTGCCATAGCGTGACACTAACCGCTATGCTACTGTGCCAACCCAAATTAGAATAATATTCAAATGAAATTTAGTTTTCACAAAGTAATATTATCCATTATGTGAGGATGCCAAAAGTTTCTTCAGATACATAAAGTGTAAAAGAGTGGCGAGAGTGGATATCAGACTGCTGGAAAACGATGCTGGAGGTAGTAATGCAGGAGAACAAAATGGCAGACAAACTGAACAAGTATTTTGCACCAGCCTTCACTGTGGAAGACACACAACAGCATGGTAGAAGTTCCAGGTGTCAGGGGTCATGAGGTGTGTGAAGTTACCATTACTCAAGAGAAGGTTCTTTGGAAACTGAAAGGCCCGAACGTAGACAAGTCACCTGGATAAGATAGTGTATCCCCCAGAATTCTGAAAGAGGTGGCTGAGGAGATCGTGGAGGCACTAAACCATAGAAAACCATAGAAAAACTACAGCACAGAAACAGGCCTTTTGGCCCTTCTTGGCTGTGCCAACCCATTTTCTGCCTAGTCCCACTGACCTGCACAAGGACCATATCCCTCCATACACCTCCCATCCATGTATCTGTCCAATTTATTCTTAAATGTTAAAAAAAACCCACATTTACCACCTCATCTGGCAGCTCAGTCCACATTCCCACCACTCTCTGCGTGAAGAAGCGCCCCCCTAATGTCCCCATTAAACTTTTCCCCCCTCACCCTTAACCCATGTCCTCTGGTTTTTTTCTCCCCTTGCCTCAGTGGAAAAAGCCTGCTTGCAGTCACTCTATCTATACCCATCATAATTTTATATACCTCTATCAAATCTCCCCTCATTCTTCTATGCTCCAGGGAATAAAGTCCTAACCTATTCAACCTTTCTCTGTAACTGAGTTTCTCAAGTCCCGGCAACATCCTTGCAAACCTTCTCTGCACTCTTTCAACCTTATTTATATCCTTCCTGTAATTTGGTGACCAAAACTGAACACAATACTCCAGATTCGGCCTCACCAATGCCTTATACAACCTCATCATAACATTCAAAATAAGATTAGTAATGATCTTTCAAAAATCTCTTGATTCTGGAATGGTTCTGGAGGATTGGAAAACTGTAAGTGTTACTCCACTCTTCAAGAAGGGAGAGAAGCAGAAGAAAGGAAACTACAGGCCAGTTAGTCTGAACTCAGTGGTTGGGAGGATGTTGGAGTCGATAGTTAAGTATGTGGTTTCGGGGTACTTGGAAGCACATGATAAAAGAGGTTGTAGTCAGCATGGTTTCCTCAAGAGAAAGCCTTGCCTGACAAATCTGGTGGAATTCTTTGGAAATAACAAGCAAGATAGACAAACTAGAATTGTTTGATGTTGTGGACTTGACTCACTCTTGCGACTCAGGCCTAGGGGGCTGACATCGGGCACAATGACAGACCCTCCACTTCTCCCTCTCCCTCATCAGTGTCTTCTAGGAGCCTGTTGACCATAGTCTTGGGATGGCACCCAGGGTTCATCCTCCCATATGATGACTAGGCTGGCAAGTAGCTCGGGGTGGTGTAGACGGTGCCCCACTAGTTGCAGTCTTCTCGCCTCGATTTTGTGGTGAGCATCGGTGGGTTGTTACAGAGCTTGATATTCATCATGTGCTGTTGCCAACTCACGTCAAGAGCCATCCGGAGCATTCATGTATAGCAACCATCTAGAGACTTTCGCATAGTCTTGGTGAGTGTCCACGTCTTGCATCCGTACGTGAGAATGGACTCTATGACTGCTATGAAAATCCTCTTTTTAAGCCCTCTGGTCAGGTTCGACTTCTAGATTTCCTTCATGTCGGTCATAGCCCTCCATGCCCGCGCCTTCCGTATCTTTATGTCCTTCTCCAAGCTCATCATTCTTGACCATTCTTGTAGACTTGGATTTTCAGAAAGCCTCTGACAAGGTGCCACACATGAGGCTGCTTAACAAGTTAAGAGCCCATGATATTACAGAAAAGATTCTAGCGTAGATAAAGCAGTGGCTGATTGGCAGGAGGCAAAGAGTGGGAATAAAGGAGCGTTTTCCTGTTGGCCGCCAGTGACTATGGTGATCTGCAGGGGTCTGTGTTGGGTCCGATTATTTTTGCGATGTATGTCAATGATTTGGATGACAGAATTGATCACTTTGTTTGCAAAGTTTGCAGTGACACAAAAGTAGGTAGAGGGGCAGGTAGTTTTGAGGAACTAGAGAAGCTAGAGAAGTAGAATATCTTATCCTCCCTGGTTCAGTCTCTTCCTACCTACATCCATGACACTACACACGCTCTTGATTTTTTCAATGATTTCATGTGCCCTAGCCCGCATCATCTTATTTTCACCATGGATGTACAGTCCCTATACACCTCCATCCCCCACCAGGAAGGCCTCAAAGCTCTCCGTTTCTTTCTGGACACCAGACCCAACTAGTTCCCCTCCACCATAACTCTCCTCCGTCTAGCGGAACTTGTCCTCAATCTTAATAATTTCTCATTCGGCTCCTCCCACTTCCTTCAAATAAAAGTTGCAGCCACTGGTAATCGTATGGGTCCCAGCTACGCCTGCCTTTTTGTCGGCTACGTGGAACAGTCTATGCTCCAAGCATACACTGATGTCACTCCTCCACTTTTCTTAGGCTACATCGATGACTGAATTGGTGCTACTTCCTGCACCAACGTGGAGCTCGTCAACTTCATCAACTTTGCCTCGAACTTCCACTTTGCCCTCAAATTTACCTGGTCCATTTCCGACACCTCCCTACCCTCTCTCAATCTCTCTGTCTCTATCTCTTGAGACAGCTTATCTACTGAGGTCTATTATAAACTCACCGACTCTCACAACTACCTGGATTATATCTCTTACCCCCTGTTACTTGTAAAAATGTCATCCCAATCTCACAATTCCTCCATCTCCACTGCATCTGCTCTCAGCATGAGGCTTTTCATTCCAGAACTATGGAGATGTCCTCCTTCAAAGAAAGGAGTTTGCCTTCCTCCACCATCAATGTTGTCCTCAACCACATCTCTTCCATTTCACGCACGTCTGCCCTCACCCCATCAGAGATAGGGTTCCTCTTGTCCTCACCTACCACCTGATCAGCCTCCACATCCAGCACATAATTCCCCATAACCTCTGACGAGATCCCACCACCAAGCACATCTTACCCCCTACCCCCAAAACTTTCTGCAGGGATCGCTCCCTACTTGACTCCTTCCTCACTGATCTCCCTCCTGGCATTTATCCTTGCAAGCAGAACAAGTGCTATACCTGCCCCAACACCTCCCTCACTAGCATTCAAGGCTCCAAAAAGTCCTTCAAGGTAAGGTGACACTTCACCTGCAAGTCTTTTGGGGTCATCTACTGCAATCGGTGCTCCCAGTGTAGCCTGCTGTATATTGGTGAAATCTGATGTAGACTGGGAGACCACTTCGCCGAGCAGCTACATTCCCTCTGCCCGAAAAAGCAGGATCTCCCAGTGGCCACCCATTTTAATTCCACTCCCATTCCCATTCCGATATGTCAATCCATGGCCTCCTCTACTGTTGCGATGAGGCCACACTCAGGCTGGAGGAGCACTTTATATTCCATCTGAGCAGCCTCCAACCTGATGACATGAACATCAATTTCTTGAACTTCCAGTAATGACACCCCCCACTTCACCATTCCCCATCCCCTTGTCCCTCTCTTCTCATCTCATCTCCTTACCTTCCCATCATGCCCCTCTGGTGCTCCTCCCCCTTTTCTTTCTTCCATGGCCTTCCGTCCTCTCCTGTTAGATCCTCCCCAACCCTGTATCTCTCACCAACTTCCCAGCTCTTTACTTCACCTCTCCCACTTTCACCTATCCCCTCGTGTTTCTCCCTCCCACCTCCCCCCCATCTTCTAACTCTAACTCATCTTTTTTCTCCAGTCCTCCTGAAGGGTCTCTACCTGAAACATCAACTGTACTCTTTTCCAGAGCTGCTGCCTAGCCTGCTGAGTTCCTCCAGCATTTTGTGTGTGTTGCTTAGATTTCCAGCATCTACAGATTTTCTCTTGTTTGTGAGTAGGCTAAAGAAGGACTTAGACAGATCAGAAGAATGGGCAAAGAAGTGACAATTGGAATATAGTGTTGGGAGGTGTATGGTCATGTGCTTTGGTAGAAGGAAGGACAGACTAGGTTAATTTTCAGGTTGAGTCGACGGTGAGGAAGGCAAATGTAACGTTAACATTCATTTCAAGAGGACTAGAACATCATTCCAATTATTGATTTAAGTACTGTGCAGATGCAACAGGTCCAACAAACAGCTTGAAAAAGCAACGTTTTTTGATGAGAGTCATTGACTAGAGTACTGCAGAGATCCAACAGGAGCACTCCCATGCAGGTTCAACAAAGAGCTTTTAAAAACCCAGTCTCTACAAAAGAGATACCGCCTAGCGGAGCAGTCTTCGAAGTAGTCTTGAGTCAGAGCAGCAAGGCTTCGGCAAGAACAGGTGGAAGCTAGGTAAGTTCATTCCTATTTCTTATTCAACTCTTTTGAGAATAGTGGGTATATCTACAGAGCCAGTGTTCCGTTCTGGGTGTCAGATGTGGGATTTCCAGGAGACTTGCAGCTTCCCCGATGGCCACATCTGCACCAGGTGCATCGAGACGCAGCTCCTGAGAGAATGTGTTAAGAGCAGACTAGATGGGCCAAATGGCCTAATTCTGCTCCTATATCCTATGGTTTTATTTCAGCTGATCTGACAATCCATATTCATGGAATTATTGTACTCCCTCTACTGCAAGTATTTTAAGATGGAACCCTCGCATCCACAGGTATGGTCCCACCACAGCACTATTTAACTACAGAATGACTTGTTAGTCACATAGTAAAATGTAACCTGCAATACAGGACAGGATGCTATTTGCTCTCCTAATCACACGTGCCCGATTGTTAACTGTCATTATTTCATTGCTAGGAATAGAGGTTCCTCCAATCCTTCACCATTAATAAAAGCTTTGCCGTCATTTCTGCCGAAGCGAACGGCTTCACACCTTCAGCCACATCCACTGTCCACGTCTCACCCGTTCAACGAGTTCCTATTGATTATACTTCACTTGGGTCTTCTCATCCAAATCCTGGCCAGTAAACAGCTGGGACTCAGGAGAATGCCCGTAGCACCCCACCAGCTACAACCACACAATGACCTCTTTGTGCTGTTTGATTTCCAGTATCAATCTTCAATCCATGTCAGCAGATTATTCCAATATCAGATTCTCAAATTTTACTTAATGTGTGGCACCTTCTTGAAGACAAAAGCCAAAACACACCCAATCCATCTATTCCCTCCAATCCTATTTGTACAACCTCAGACTAATGGATTTATTGAGCATCGATTCCCTTTAATAACTCCCCAATCCTACTATCATTTTCTGAATACCAATTACTATTTCTTTAATCCTATAGCTATTACTACTTCTTTAATTCTACTATTTTCTACATATTACACTGCAGTATACTTTACAGAAAGGAGCCGAAAAGGGGCCAGTAACTTCATGAAGGATTCCATCCACTCTGCTTATGGACTGTTTGCCCCACTCCCATCAGGGAGGAGGCTACGGAGCATCCACGCCAGGAAGACTAGGTTCAGGAAGTTACTTTCCCCAAGCAGTAAGTCAGATGAACACCTCCACCCACTAACCCACCCCTCCACACCCCCAACCACCACGACTTTATCATTTCCTGCCAGTCACCTTACGAACAGACACTCCTGTGCCTAGCGTCACTTTATGGACATACAATTAATAGGTATAAATACATAAGATAGCTTATAGCTGTGCGTTTTTAAACCCACAACAACTGCTGCGTGAGAGTACAACACAGGAACACTACGTTGTGCCAAACCAGCTAAAAAGTAAATCAAAAATCCTCAAAATCTAATCCCTCCTACCAACATAATGTCCATATCCCTCCATCTCCCTCATATTCACATGCTTATCTAAACATTTCTTAGAAGCCTCTAGTGTACTTGCAACACACAAAATGCTGGAGGAACTCAGCAGGCCAGCCAGCACCTACAGAAAAGAGTAAATAGTCCATATTTCATGCTGAGACCCTCGAAATATTGACTGTTACTCTTTTCCACTGCTGCCCGATCTGCTGAGTTCTTTCAGTATTTTGTGTGTGATGCTCTGGGTTTTCAGCGTCTGCAGATTTTCTCCTGTTAATGTATTTGCCTCTACCATACCAGGCAGTGCAGTCCAGGTATCCACCACTCAGAGTTTAAAAAAAAAACTTACACCTCACATCCATCCCCTTTGAACCTACCCCCTCTCACCTTCAATGCATGCACTCTAGAACTAAACACTTCTACACTGCGAAACAGATACTCTCTGTCCCTGAAATGGATGCTAACATGGCATTTGCCTTCCTCACCACCAACTCAACCTGCAAGTTAACCTTCAGGGTGTTTTGCACAAGGACTCCCAAGTCCTTCTGCATCTCAGATTCCTGGATTTTCTCCCTGTTTAGAAAAAAGTCTGCACATTTATTTCTACTACCAAAGTGTATGTCAATGCATTTTCCAACATTGTATTTCATTTGCCACTTTCTTGCCCATTCTCCTAATCTGTCCAAGTTCTTCTGCATCCTACCTGTTTCCTCAACAATACCTGCTTCTCCACCAATCTTCATATCATCTGCAAACTTGGCAACAAAACCATCTATTCCATCATTGAAATCATTTATATACAGCAAAAAGGAAATGGTCCCAACACCAACCCCTGCAGAACACCACTAGTCATTGGCAGCCAAGCAGAAAAGGATCCTCTTATTCCCACTCGCTGCCTCCTACCTATCAGCCAATGCTCTAACCACGCTAGTAACTTTCCTGTAATACCATAGCCTCTTAACTTGGTAAGCAGCCTCATGTGTGGCATCTTCTTCTTCTGAAAGTCCAAATATACAACATCCAGTGTTGGCGCATGGCCAAATGGTTAAGGCATCGGTCTAGTGATCTGAAGGTCGCTAGTTCAAGCCTCAGCTGAGGCAGCGTGTTGTGTCCTTGACCAAGGCACCTAACCACACATTGCTCTGCGACGACACTGGTGCCAAGCTGTATCGGCCCTAGTGCCCTTCCCTTGGACAACATTGGTGGCATGGAGAGGGGAGACTTGCAGCATGGGCAACTGCCGGTCTTCCATAAAATCTTGCCCAGGCCTGCGCCCTGGAAACCTTCCAAGGCGCAAATCCATGGTCTTACGAGACTAACGGATGCCTAAAAAAAAAATCCACTGCACCCCCTTTATCTATCCTACTTCTAATCTCCTCAAAGAATTCCAACAGATTCATCAGGTGGGATTTTCCCTGAAGGAAACCATGCTGACTTTGTACTATTTTGCCCTGTGGCACCAAGTACTCCATCACCTCATCGTTAACAATTGACTCTAACATCTTCCCAACCACTGAGGTCAGGCTAACTGGTCTATAATTTCCTTTCTGCTGCCTTCCTCCTTTCTTAAAGAGTGGAGTGACATTTGCAATTTTCCAGACCTCTGGCATCATTCCACCACAATCTCTAATGCTACCTCTTTCAGAACCCTAGGGTGCAGTTCATCTGGTCCAGGTGACTTATGTACCCTTAGGTCTTTCAGCTTTTTGAGCACTTTCTCTATTGTAACTAACTGCACCAACTTCTCTTTCTTCACACACATCAGGCATACTGCTAGTGTCTTCCACAGTGAAGACTGTCACAAAATACTCACTTGTTCATCAGCCATCTCTTTGTCCCCCGCTATTATTTCTCCTGCCTCATTTTCTAGCGGTCTTATATCCGCTGTCATTTCTCTTTTATCTTTAATATACTATTCACTTTGATATTGTTTGCTAGCTTGCTTTCATATTTCATCTTTTCCCTTCTAATGATTTTTTTTCAGTTGCCCTCTGTGGGTTTTTAAAAACTTCCCAATCCTCTATTTTCCCATTAATTTTTGCTTTGTTGTATGCATTTTCTTTTGCTTTTACAATAGCTTTGACTTCCCTTGTCAGCCATGGTTTGAGTATTTTACCATTTGAGTACTTCTTCATTTTTGGAATACACATGTCCTGCACCTTCCTCATTTTTCCCAGAAATGCACATCATTGCTGCTCTGCTGACATCCCTGCCAGCAGCTCCTTCCAATTTACTTTGGCCAACTCCTCTCTCAGATCACTGTAATTTCCCTTACTCCACTGAATTACTGCTACGTCAGACTTTACTTTCTTCCTATCAAATTTTATGTTGAATACAATCATATTGTGATCATTTTTTCCTAAGGGTTCTTTTATCTTAAGCTCCCTAATCGCCTCTGGTTCATTACATAACATCCAGTCCAGTACAGCTGATCCCCTAGTAGGCTCAACGACAAACTGCTCTAAAAAGCTCTCTTAGGCATTCAACAAACTCACTCTCTTGTGATCCATGACCAACCTGATTTTCCCAATCAACCTACATGTTAAAACCTCCCACGACTACCATAACATTGCCATTTTGACTAGCCTTTTCTATTTCCTGTTGTAACCTGTGGTCAGCCTCCCAGCCACTGTTGGGAGGCCTGTATATAACTGCCATCAATGTCCTTTTACCCTTGCAGTTTCTTAAAGGATTCAACATCTTCTGATCCCATGTCACATCTTTTTACTGATTTGATGCTATTCTTTACCAGTAGAGCCACACCACCCCCTCTGCCTACCTTCCTATCTCTCCGAACTACAACCATCTTTCAGCCATAATTCAGTGATGGTCACAACATCTTACCTGGTAATTCGTAATATTGCAACAAGATCACCCACCTTATTTCTTATACTACGTGCATTCAGATACAACACCTTGAGTACTGTATTTGCTATCCTTTCTGAATCTGCATTCCTAATGATTTGGTACTCAGCCTGTTGGCTGCAACTAAGTCCCATCACTTGCCTGCCTTCCCTGACAGTCTGACTGCACGCCATCTTTACTTTTTTACCATTCGTCCTATCATGAGTCCCTTCAATAGAGTTCCCTCCCCCCTGTAAACCCTCCCCAACAGCTCTAATAAACCTGCTCACGAGAATATTGGTCCCCCTCTGGTTCAGTGTAACCTGTCACTTTTGAACTGGTCATACCTCCCCCAGAAGAGATCCCAGTTATCCAAGTACCTGAAGCCCTGCCCCCTGCACCAGTTTCTCAGCCACACATTTATCTACCGAATCATCCTGTTTCTACCCTCACTGGCGCGCGGCACAGGCAGCAATCCAAAAATTACTAGCCGGGAGGTCCTGCTTCTCTGCTTTCTACCTAGCTCTCTCAATTCTCGTTTCAGGACTTCATTGCTTTTCCTTCCTATGTCATTGGTACCAATATGCATCAAGACATCTGGCTGCACCCCTCCCTCTCCAAAACGTGGATGCGATCTGCGACATCCCTGACCCTGGCACCTGGGAGGCAACATACCATCCGGGTGTCCCGTTCACGTCCACAGAATCTCCTGTCTGTTCCCCTCACTATTGAGTTCCCTATCATTACTGCTCCCTTCTCTCTCTTTCCCTTCTACACCATGGACCCATGCTCAGTGCCTGTAACCAAGTCCCCGTGGCATTCTCCCAGGAGGTCATCCCCCACAGAAGTATCCAAAGCAGTATACTTGTTTTTGAGGGGAATAGCCACAGGGGTACTCCGCTCTAACTGCCTACTTCCATTTCTCCTGACAGTCACCCAGCTACTTGCCTCCTGCAACTTCGGGGTGACTACTTCCTTGTAACTTTGATCAATCATATCCTCACTCTCCCGTACAAGATGAAAGTCAGCCAGTTGCTCCTCCAGATCCCTAACATGGTCTTCAAGGAGCTGCAGTGAATGCACTTCATGCAGACGTAGTACCCAGGAGACTTTAGGTCTCCCAAAACTCCAACATCTGGCACGAAGAGCACACCACAGCCATAGAAATGGTATGGTAAAAGAAGAAAAAAAGTAAAAAGGAAACTTTAACAGACGCTTTACACAGAGTCGAAGCCTCCTTTGAGCCAAAGCCTGTCGCTTCTACTCTCGCCACTGGCTTACTCCTGACAATGACTGTTCCACTTATCCTTCTGTTCGTAGAGGTCTGTTGGTGCTGCTGATAGGCCCCATGCAATGGACAAACGCCCTCGAAGCTCCCTTTTAAAATAACCACCGCCAACCTGTGAGAAATACCTCCTTGTAAAGCTCTGTTGATGCCACTGATAGGCCCCATGCAATGGACAAACGCTCTTGAAGTTCCCTTTTTAATTAACCGCCGCTGACCTGCGAGAACTAGCTCTTCGTAGAGCTCTGTTGACGCCACTGATAGGCCCCGTATTTGTCACACATACACTGAAACGGTGAAATGCATTGCTCGTGTCAATGAGATGTGCTGGAGGCAACCCGCAAGTCTCGCCATGCTTCCAGTGGTCACAACTTACGCACCCTAACCCACAAGTCTTTGGAGAGTGGGAGGAAACTGAAATACCCAGAAGAACGGAGAGGACAAATCCCTTACATACAGCAGCGGGAACTGAACCCTGAACCTTACAGCGGGCACTGCAAACCATTGCAGTAACTGCTATGACAGAATTTTGAAAGAATACAACCAGTTGATACTATGCTGTTATGCAGCAGTATTTTCTCTTCAAGTAATTTACTTTTCATAAAATTCCAATTTATTATGATGACCAGTAAACAAAAAAGTTTTAGTGGTTGTAGTAATGCTCACCGTTACTGAATGTTCTTCTCGTTACTTCCCACAAAACAAGTCCAAATGCCCAGATGTCCACACGTTTGTAGGCATCAAAGCAGTCAACTTGAATAGATTCATCAAGTACCTCTGGAGCCATGTAACGTTTGGTGCCCACTTTCGGATTATTTCCAACATCTAATTGATTATTGGTTTGTGAATGCATCACTGCTAATCCTACAAAGAGAGACAGGTGTTTAACACAATTATCATTTAGTTCATAAAACACTCGCTCCCAACCATTAGCCCCTACCAATAACGGTGGAAACCCTGCCATAAACCATAAAGGAGAATTAGGCCATTCAGCTCATCAAACCTGCTTTGCCATTCCGTAATAGCTGACTTATTATCCCCCTCAACCCCATTCTCCTCCCTTCTCCCTGTAACATCTGACACACTTACTAATCAATAACCTATCCACCTCCACTTTAAATATACCCAATGACTTGGCCTCCACAGCTGTCTGTGAGCAAACTCCACCACCGTCTGGCTAAAGAAATTCCTCCTCATATGTCTTTGCATTGAGGCTGAGCCTTCTGGTCCTAGACTTACCCCATTACTGAAAACCTCTGGGCCTCTGAATATTCAACATGTTTCAACGAGATCCCCTCTCATTCTTTTAAACTCCAGCAAGTACAGGCCTAGAGCCATCAAGCGCTCCTCACACATTTACCCTTTCATTCTTGGAACCTCCTGTGGACTCTCTCCAAAGCCGGCACATCTTTTCTTAGATAAGGGGCCCAAAACTGCTCACAATACTCCAACTGTGGTCTGACCAATGCCCTATAAACCCTCAGCATTGCATCCCTTGCTCTTATATTCTAGTCCTCTCAAAATGAATGCTAACATTACATTTGCCTTCCTCATCATTTAGTCATTTTCTTCAAAAGTGTTGATAAGGTGACATTTTTAAAAACTCACCAAGATCAGCAATGCAACAGTGCAGATTTTTTTTAACTAAGATATTTTTGCTTTTCAAATCCCTGTGAGCAATTGCAGGTTTTCCCTCAGTTCCAAAAATTTCATTGTGGAGGTGTACCAGTCCGTTGGCGATAGACAAGGCAAAATTGAGGCAGACCACAGTGTCCACTGTGTTACGTTGCAAGTAGTCGTAAAGTGAACCATTTTCATGATAATGAGTGATGAGCCACAGCTGAGTGCTCGAATTCCTCGAAGTCATATCTGACGCAATGAAACCTTCAAGAAAATCAAAATATCTACTATCAATAACAAGAAAATGAAACGTATAAATATCGAAATTAAGGCATAAAGAGGAATCTGAATATATAAAGAATGCATGGACAAGTGCAAAGTACCTTTGCGTATGCTGTACTCATTGCATTTTACCACACAGACAAGAGAAAATCTGCAGACGCTGGAAATCTGAGCAACACACACAAAATGCTGAAGAAACTCAGCGGACCAGGCAGCATCTATGAAAAAAAGTACGGTCGACATTTCGACCCGAAATATCGACTGTACTTTTGTCCAGACGTTACACACACTCAGTGGCAATGTTCCCTCTCATTTGTAATGACCAGCCCAGTGCCAACAACATGTGTGTGTTGAATTTTATATATAGAAGTATTCCTTTTAACAGCCAGCAAAACACTGCCGACAAGAACTTTGATCTCCTCTGGGGTTGATCATTTTCACTCTCATTCATCTGCACTCCCAGAGAACTTGCGTAGCAGGCCTTCAGCAAGTAATGAAGAATTTCCTCACTGGAGCTTTTGCACCCTATCCATATGTGATTTGCTTGCTAAAGGACACTTTTAAAAAGTCAAGTTTCCAAATATCACTCCACTTCTTCCCATTTGCAAATACTCCAGCAATTTTTGCATTGCGACAATACGCAGGTAACAGCAGTTTCAGGATTGTACATAAATATTTCTCGCAGCTGCATGTTCCTGACCTCATGAGCTTTTGGTGCAGCAGCTTCTACTGTTTCATTAAGCCATTCTGCTTTATGTGATTTTGTATAATTGAGAAATATACTTAACATAAGGTAGAGGGTGACAACCTTTTAGCAGTTTTAATTCCTTTGTGCGTTATCAGCAAAAGACGTGTGTGTGCGCACACCTAAAGAGGGAACCTTGTTCAGTGGCCACTTTATTAGGTACACCAGCACTCTTGCTCGTTAATGCAAATATCTAATCAGCCAATCATGTGGTAGCAACTCAATGCATTAAACCATATAAACAAAATCAAGAGGATCAGTCATTTAGCCCAAACATCAGAATGGAGAAGGAATGTGACCTAAGTGAATTTAACTGTGGAATGATTGTTGGTGCCAGACGGGGTGGTTTGAATATCTCAGAAACTGCTGATCTCCTGAGAGTTCACACATAGCATTCTCATGAGTTTGCAGAGAATAGTACAAAAAAAACCCCAAACATTTCCAGTGAGGGGCCATTCTGTGGATGAAAATATCTTGTTAATGAGATCAGAGGAAAATGACCAGACTGATTCAAGCTGATAGGAAGCCAAGAGTAACTCAAATAACCACACGTTACAACAGTGGTGTGCAGAAGCGCATTTCTGAATGCACAACATGTCGAACCTTAAAGTAGATGGGCTACAGCAGTAGAAGACTACAAACGGTTCCACTCCTAGACATGATAAAGTGGCTACTGAGAGTACATTTCAGCCATATGTACTTAGGAACCTTTTCCAGACTCCCTGGAGTGCATTGATTTGTTGAACCTTTCCAATTCATTCTCATCATTCTGAATTAGGTTTTAGCACACTGTCTTTAACATTTTTGAAATGGACAATCATCATATCTCACATCACAATTCTGAAAACAGCAATAGAGTAATGAATTTACTTAAACTGGTACAATCAATAACAAAATGGCCTTTTTAACCAACTTTTGTATTTTTTTTAAGAACTTTTCCTCACTTGAGTTTAAGATCTTTTTCTCTCTAACTTGCAAAACTTAAAACCTTGAATGAAATTCTTAAACCCAGATTCAAATTCATTTACCACATGAACATTGAAACATACAGTGAAATATGTTAACAACCAACACGATCTGAGGATATGATGGATACAGCCCATAAGTGTCACCATTCTGGCGCCAACATAGCAAATCCACAATATTCCAACAGGATCAGCAAAACAAACGCCTTTCCCATCCCTCAACCCCACTCACTCACCCAAACGAGCTTCCAATCCCAGGACCAGCTGAGCACCCTGAATAGAAATTATACTGGACCACAAAGATTTTGCTTCCTAAATACTTTTGAGTGTATCTTACGGATTTTGGGCAGCTGATCACGAAAATCACCATGAAATTTCCTGTCACGCAACTTTTTTTTGTTTTGAGATTGCCTGTATTTCTTATTTCAATTCATAATTCGAGTCAGAATAACTGGTGCCAAGATTAAGTAAGGCATTTTTGTTCGTCCACAAATCAAACAGGTCATCAATGATAGGCAATTCGAAGAACTTCTTGTGGAACCAGAGTAAATTATTTCTTCACTGGTTTGATAGGGGCACAACTGTGCAAGTGTGTGGACATCAGCCACTGAGGACAGTGAGAAGAGTTTAAAAGGAGACTGTTATTTCTTCAGTGATTTGATCGGAGCACAACTGTGTAAGCACATGGACGTCAGCCAGTGAGATCAGCAAGAAGAGTTTAAAAGGAGACAACTTTATAGAGCGGGCAACAGAGGAGAGGGAGACAGAGTAGAAAGCCTTTGGCTGAACGGGGCTTCGGTGATAATGGGTCGAGGTGAGGTAGATTATCTGTGTAGATTACAGACAGGAAATATGTGTGTGAGGCCAGTGTTCTGTGCTCGGTGTCAGACATGGTAAGTCCTGGAGACTCCCAGGCACCTACATCTGTGCCAGGTGCGTCGAGTTGCAGCTCCTGAGGGATAGTGTTAGGGAACTGAAGATGCAGCTCGATGACCTTCGTCTGGCTAGGGAGAGTGAGGAGGTGATAGAGAGGAGCTATAGGCAGGTAGTCACACCGGGGACTCAAGAGACAGACAAGTGGGTAACAGTCAGGAGAGGGAAGGGCAGGAGTCAGAGGCTAGAGAGTACCCCTGTGGCTGTGCCCCTTAACAATAAGTACTCCTGCTTGAGTACTGCTGGGGGGGGGGGGGGGCTGCCGGGGGGAAGCAACAGTGGTCGTGCCTCCGGCACAGAGTCTGGCCCTGTGGCTCAGATGGGTAGTGAAAGGAAGAGATGGCAGCAGTGATTGGGAACTCTATAGTTAGGGGGTCAGACAGGTGATTCTGTGGACGCAGGAAGGAAGCATGGATGGTAGTTTGCCTCCCAGGTGCCAGGGTCCGGGACGTCTCTGATCGCGTCCACGATATCCTGAAGTGGGAAGGAGAACAGCCAGAGGTTGTGGTACACATTGGTACCAATGTCATAGGCAGGAAAAGGGAGGAGGTCCTGAAAGCAGACTACAGGGAGTTAAGAAGGAAGTTGAGAAGCAGGTCTCAAAGGTAGTCATCTTGGGATTACTGTCTGTGCCACGTGACAGTAAGTATAGGAATACAGTGAGGTAGAGGATAAATGCGTGGCTGGAGCAGGGGGTAGGAATTCAGATTTCTGGATCATTGGGATCTCTTTTGGGGCAGGAGTGACCTGTACAAAAAGGATGGGTTGCACTTGAATCCCAGGGGGACCAATATCCTGGTGGGGAGGTTTGTTAAGGGGAGAGTTTCAACTAGGATTGCTGGGGGGTGGGAACCAAACTGAGGAGATGGAGGAAGGGGCGGTTAGCTCACAAATAGAGAAAGCTTGTAGACAGTGTGAGAGGGAGGATAGGTAGGTGATAGAGAAGGCACTTGAGATGTGTCTATTTTAATGCAAGGAGTATTATGAACAAAGCGGCTGAGCTTAGAGCGTGGATCAGTACTTGGAGCTATGATGTTGTGGCCATTCAGAGACTTGGATGGCTCAGGGGCAAGAATGGTTACTTCGAGTGTCAGACTTCAGATGTTTCAGAAAGAACAGGGAGGGAGGCAAAAGAGGTGGGGGCTTGGCACTGTTGATCAGAGATAGTGTCACGGCTGCAGAAAAGGAGGAAGTCATGGAGGGATTGTCTACGGAGTCTCTGTGGGTGGAAGTTAGAAACAGGAAAGGGTCAATAACTCTACTGGGTGTTTTTATAGACCACCCAATAGTAACAGGGACATCGAGGAGCAGATAGGGAGACAGATTCTGAAAAGGAGTAATAATAAGAAGGTTGTCGTGGTGAGAGATTTTAATTTCCCAAATATTGATCGGCATCTCCCTGGAGCAAGGGGTTTAGATGGGGTTGAGTTTGTTAGGTGTGTTCAAGGTTTCTTAACACAATATGTAGATAAGCCTACAAGAGGAGAGACTGTACTTGATCTGGTGTTGGGAAATGAACCTGGTCAGTTGTCAGATCTCTCAGTGGGAGAGAATTTTGGAGATAGTGTGATCACAATTCTATTCCCTTTACCACAGCAGTGTTTAATTGGAGTAAAGGGGAAATATGAGGCTATCGGGAAGGAACTTGGAAGTATAGATTGGGAACGGATGTTCTCAGAGAAATGTACGGAAGAAGTGTGGCAAATGTTCAGGGGATAGTTGTGTGGAGTTCTGCATAGGTAAGTTCCAATAAGACAGGGTAAGGACTGTAGGGTACAGGAACCGTGGTGTACAAAGGCTGTTGTAAATCTAGTCAAGAAGAAAAGTAAGAACTTACGAAAGGTTCAAAAAACTAGGTAATAATAGAGATCTAGAAGATTATAAGGCTAGCAGGAAGGAGCTAAAGGAAGAAATTACGAGAGCCAGAAGGGGCATGAGAAGGCCTTGGCGGGCAGGATTTAGGAAAACGCCAAGGCATTCTACAAGTATGTGAAGGGCAAGATGATAAGATGTGAGAGAATAGGACCAATCAAGTGTGACAGTGGAGAAGTGTGTATGGAACCGCAGGAGATAGCAGAAATACTTAATGAGTACTTTGGATCAGTATTCACTACAGAAAAGGATCTTGACGATTGTAAGGATGACTTACAGCAGACTGAAAAGCTTGAGCATGTAGATATTAAGGAAGAGGATGTGCTGGAGCTTTTGGAAATCATCAAGTTGGTTAAGTCACCAGGACCGGACAAGATGTACCCCAGAGTTCTGTGGGAGGCGAGGGAGGAGATTGCTGAGTCTCTGGCGACGATCTTTGCATCATCGAGGACGGGAGAGGTTCCGGAGGATTGGAGAGTTGCAGGTGTTGTTCACATTCAAGAAAGGGAGTAGAGATAGCCCAGGAAATTATAGACCAGTGAGTCTTACTTTAGAGGTTGGTAAGTTGATGGAGAAGATCCTGAAAGGCAGGATTTATGAACATTTGGAGAGGCATAATACGATTAGGAACAGTCAGCATGGCTGTGTCAAAGGCAGGTCGTGTCTTACGAGCCTGGTTGAATTTTTTGAAGATGTGACTAAGCACACTGGTGAATGTGGAGCAGTAGATGTAGTGTATATGGATTTCAGCAAGGCTTTTGACAAGGTACTCCATGCAAGGCTTGTTGAGAAAGTAAGGACGCATGGGATGAAAGGGGACATTATTTTCTGGATCCAGAACTGGCTTGGCCACAGAAGGAAAAGAGTGGTTGTAGACGGGTCATATTCTGCATGGAGGCCAGTGACCAGTGGTGCGCCTCAGGGATCTGTTCTGGGACCCCTGCTCTTTGTGATTTTTATAAACGACCTGGATGATGAAGTGGAGGGATGGGTTAGTAAATTTGCTGAAGACACAATGGTTGGGCGTGCTGTGGATAGTGTGGAGGGCTGTCACAGCGGGACATTGACAGGATGCAAAACTGGGCTGAGAAGCGGCAGATGGAGTTCAAACAAGGCAAGTGTGAGGTGGTTTATTTTGGTAGGTCAAATATGATGACAGAATATAGTATTAATGGCAAGACTCTTGGCAGGGTGGAGGATCAGAGGGATCTTGAGGCCTGAGTCCATAGGACACTCAAAGCTGCTGCGCAGGTTGACTCTGTGGTTAAAAAAGCATACGATGTATTGGCCTTCATCAGTCATGAGATTGAGTTTAGGAGCCGGGAGGTAATGTTACAGCCATATACGACCCTGGTCAGACCCCACTTGGAGTACTGTGCTCAGTTCTGGTCGCCTTACTGTAGGAAGGATGTGGAAACTATAGGAAGGGTGCAGAGGAGATTTACAAGGATGTTGCCTGAATTGGGGAGCATGCGTTATGAGAATAGGTTGAGTGAACTCAGTCTTTTCTCCTTGGAGAGATAGAGGCTGAGAGGTGACCTGATAGAGGTGTATTAGATGATGAGAGGCATTGATTGTGTGGGTAGTCAGAGGCTTTTTCCCAGGGCTGCAATGGCGAGCACGAGAGAGCACAGTTTTAAGGTGTTTGGAAGTAGGTACAGAGGAGATGTCAGAGGTAAGTTTTTTTATCCCCACAGAGAGTGGTAGTGTGTGGAATGGGCTGCCAGTGACAGTGGTGAAGGCAGATATGATAGGGTCTTTTAAGAGAGTCCTGGACAGGTATATGGAGCTCAGAAAAATAGAGGGCTATGGGTAACCCTATGTAATTTTTAAGGTAAGGACATGTTCAGCACAGTTTTGTGGGCCGAAGGGCCTGTATTGTGCTGTAGGTTTTCTATGCTTCTGTGTTTCTAAAATCACATGGAAAGCATTCAAGGATGTTGTTGAAAACTTCCTTGGCATCTACACAGCACCAAACTACGTGCAGCTGGTTAACACCATGCTTCAAGCATACAAAACCATGAAATGCAACACGTCACTAAAGATTCATTTTGCGCATTCCCATTTAGACTTCTTCCCTGCAAGTCTTGGTGTTGTCAGTGACGAGCACGGTGGAAGGTTTCACCAGGACATTGCCGTCATGGGGGAACTGCATCAGGGCAACTGGAATCCATCAATGCTGGCTGATTATTGTTGGACACTAAAGCGAGAAGCCGCAGACAGTGAGTACAAATAAAAATCATCAATGAAAAGCTTTAAGCTTAGTTGAAGCTATTGTAAAGTGTCAGCACCGTAATGCAATTAAATGCATTATATTCAAATAAAAGTTAATTTCTTATCTCTTCAAATTCCTATGTGATACAAGTAGTCTGAAATTATATTTGTATTCAGCTTTAAGCAAAAAAATTCTGACAAAGCAGCACTTGTTGTCCAGTGTTATCAACACTTCGCCAAATGCAGACTTGACACTTCATTATCTCAATTTTGTCCAAGTTTATGGAAGAAATTTGCACCGAGAGCTTGTTTTGTTTAACTCCTTAAGCCATTTGCCAAGAAATGAAGTCTGCAAGTAAGAGCTCCATGAAAATTGTGGATCTTAGCAGTTTTATCACCACCCCATCCTGATACTAGTTTGTGCTTTTGGCTTGGTACTGCAGCAACCTTCACTCAGATCCCTCCACAGTCAGTCTTCCACTTCCATTAACCTTAGATCCATATACAATTAATGGCCACTTCATTAGGTCATTATCATCAGGTGCCGTGCCCAGTTTCAGCTTTAACTGCCATGGCCCACACACTCCTGTTTTGGGTGGATCGATTCATTAGTATTCATTTCCAGTTCTCTGGCTGCTGTCTCCATCATCATTTGTCTTTGTCTTCCTCTTGCTTTCTTCCCTTCAATCTTTCCCATAATTACCATGCATTCTAACTCCTCTTTCCTAATCACATGTCCAATGAAGTTACGTTGCCTCTTCATGATCTCATACATTATTTCTCTTTTTGTGTTTGCTCTGTTCATGACGACCTCGTTAGATATTCGTTTCGTCCATGATATTCTTTGCATCTTCCTCAAAAACTACATCTCTGCTGCTACAATTTGTTTCCTCATGTTACTAGATCTTGTCCAACATTCTGAGCCATATAACATAACTGGATAAACGTAACATTTCAGTACTCTGAGATGGGTTGTCATGCCTAGTTTAGTATTGGTCAGTATACTCTTCATTCTCGTGAAGGTGTCTTTTGCCATCCCTATTCTTCTTTTGATGTCCAAGTCGCACCTGCCATCTGATGTCACCCAGCTTCCTAAGTATCAAAAGTTCTTCACTTGTTTTATGTCTTCCCTATTTATTCTCAGCCTGTAGATAGGATTCTTCTTCTTTTTGGATATCACCATACATTCTGTCTTTTTGCAGTTGATAAATAGACCCATTTTTGCACTTTCTTCAACAACTATATCAATTAAGTTTTGTAGTTCTTCCTCCGTACTTGCAATTAACACAGTGTCATCTGCATATCTGAAATTATTGTTTTCACCGCCAACTTTGATTCCCAAGATGTCTCTTATTTTTTGTAATATTGTTTCACTGTACACATTAAATAAATCGGGAGAAAACACACCCTTGTCTAACATCTCTCTTGATTTTCGTAAACTGACTCACTTCTCCATCTATTCTTACAGCGGTAGTTTGTTCCCAGTACAGATTTTTGATTGGGCGGAGATCTTTCGAATCTAGATCTAGAGTTTTCTGTAATATTTCAAATAACTTATTGTGCTTCACTTTATCAAATGCTTTTGTGTACTCGATAAAACAAACAAATCTTTTTGCACTTGAATAGCTCGTTCTGATAGTATCCTTAACATCAATATTACATTTTTTGTCTTTTGTCTTTCACAAAACCACATTGTTCTTTGCCTATTTCAACTTGTATCTTACTTTTAGCTTTAGTCATCAAAATTCTTAGAAGTATCTTGGTGATATGACTCATTAAACTTATGGTCCTATGTAATTCACATTCTATTGCTCCAGCTTTCTTAGGAAGAGTGATAAATATTGATTTTTTTCATCTCTTCTGGTATTATTCCAGTCTCATAAATGTCATTGACTACATCAGGAAGTTTTTCAATTCCATAATCTTCAAGGGCAATAATTTGTTCTATTACTAATTCATCAGGACCTGCTGCCTTTCCTTTCTTCATCTTATTTATTGCATTATGAATTTCAGATTTTAAAATACTTGGACCTTCAATGTTTTTCTTAATTTCTGGTTTTTCGCCTCGATCGTCTTCAAACAATTCCTGAATATACTCAGTCCATCTGTTCATAATCTCTTTTTCCATGATAATGGTACCGTCCTTTGCTTTCAAACATCCACCTGAAGAACAGAGGAGCTTTTTAACAGTGGTATTCTTGATTTGTTGATGTAACCTTTTTGGATCAGTAACAGGGATTCTTTCTATTTGCTCACATTCCTGGTTTAACCATTCTTCTTTGGCTTTTTGACATAAGCTTTTAACTTTTTTATCTCAGGACTTATATTCTATAGGATTTGCTTTCTTCCGTCTCCTTTATTCCATTAGATTTTTGATTTAATCTGTCATCCATTTATTCTTTGTGCTTTTTTCTTTTTTAGGAATCACTGACTTTGCTGATTCTACCAAAGTATCCTTTAGAGAGTTAAATTTCATTTCTACATGATTGCTATCATCTAACAGATTCTATTTCTAGACTTTGAAATCTATTCCTTACTTCAATTGTAAATTTTTGTCTGAAGTTTTCTTCTTTAATTAATTGCAAGTAGTCAAGGAATTGTTCAGGTATTTGCTTCTTTAGTTTTTTAAGTTTTACTTCTACATGACATACTACTGGGTTATGGTCACTATTACAGTCTGCACTTGGATATATTTTGCATTGAGTCACTGAGTTTCTAAACCTTTGGTTTATAGTAATAAAGTCAATTTGATTTCCAGTGTTATCACCTGGACTTCTCCAGGTCCACGAGCGTCTTGGATGGTTTTTAAAGTAGGTATTCATAATGACCTGATTATTCATCTTGCACCATTCTACCCATTTCTCACCTCTTTCATTTCTTTCCCCAGTCCAAATTTTCCTATGGTATTTCCATCAGCACCTTGTCCTACTTTAGCATTTAGATCTCCCATGACAATAACAATATCTTGAGATTTGCATCCATTCTTTGCTTGTTCAAGCTCTTCATAGAATTTATCTATATCTTCATTTGTTCCATCTGTTGTCGGTGCATATACCTGTATGATTGCTAAATCAAATGGTTGTCCTCTGAATCTAACAAGGAGCACTCTTTCTGATATTGCCCAATGTCCTAAAACACTTTTTGCCATGTTTTCATCCATAAGAATTCCTACTCATTAGTATGGGATGTTCCACAAGAATAAACTAGTGTTTTATTTCTAATCTGACATGTTCCAGCACCTATCCAACGAACTTCGCTAATTCCCATGATATTAATCTTTTGTCTTTCCATTTCATTTATCACAAGGTCCAATTTTCCTGCTTGATATAGGGTTCTTACATTCCAAGTGGCAATAATTTTCTTCTGTGTTACTTTAATTTTACGAGCAGTAGCTTGATGATGGTTGGGGATCCCCTGCTGGCCAGAATCAACCCTACCGAGCGAAACACCTTGAGTTGTCTCAAAGATCCTCTTGACGCTGTTGTTGTGTGATACATTTTGTGAGTTTGACTGTGGTTTCCTTAGCAAATTGCAATGGTGGCTTGCTATTGCCTACCGTTGGGCGAACTAAAGAAATCGCCATTTCTCTTCCCAAATGTTCATCCACCTGTACTATAGCCGTTGACATTTGAGGTCCCAGCTCATCCACCTTCTCCGTCATAAGTTCAGCTACTGAACCTGCCGGATCTGCCGTTGGCCTTCGCTCGTATCCTGAGCAGGTGCTACCGTTCCAAGTCAGAGCGGCCCTGGGAACAATGAATGACTACGGGTAACACCACTTTCCCCAAAGCTCTGAAAGTCCCCAGTCAGAGCCTCATCACCGGTTGCAGTTTAGAGTTATACCCAGGACTGACTATATTAGGTACATTAGCTCATTAGTGCAAATATCTAATCAAGTTGATCACGTTGCTTCAGGATGGTGACTTTGACAGTCGAATGATTGTTGGTGCCAGGCGGGCTGGTTTGAATATCTCAGTAGCTGCTGATCTCCTAGGATTTTCACACATAACAGTCTCTGGAGTTTACAGATCATGATGTGTAATGCCCTAGTTAAGATCTCTACTGCTAATGCTGTGGGGTAGTTCACTTAGTAGCTTTTAGTAAAAGCTGAGTGTCCTGCTGGCAGAATATTTTGGTTTTGGCTAAAGCAGGGGTCCCCAACCTTTTATGCACCGCGGACTGGTTTAATATTGACAATATCCTTGCGGACCGGCCGACCCGGGGGGGGGGGTGGGGTGGTGGGGGGGGGGTGTGTTCAAGTAGGGTTGCCAACTTTCTCACTCCTAAATAAGGGACAAAAGTAACAGTCAAATACAGGACACTTGTGTTTACCCTGAGAAAGACTACCAATACGCCTTGCGCGGGCACCTGTGTGCGCATGCATGTACGTGCCGATTTTTTTCCCCTACAAATCGGTTTTGGCTTAAGCTTTCTGATTCTGTTCAGTGAAACTACACTGTGCATACATTATTTCTACTTTATATAGGCTGTGTATTTATCATATCATTCCTGCTTTTACTATATGTTAGTGTTATTTTAGGTTTTATGTGTTATTTAGTATGATTTGGTAGGTTATTTCAAGTTCAACAGTGCGTGACAGGGAATGAGGAAAGGTGCAGCTGACTCGTATCGTTTCATATTGCCAAATCATATCGTTTCCTCGCGGCCCGGTAGCACGTTTTGCGGCCCGGTGGTTGGGGACCACTGGGCTAAAGATAAGGGGCTACGATGTTCAATTTAGGAATGCTGTGTCAGCCAATCAGGATGGTGGAATTGGGAGAATATTCTAGAAAGAGGTGGGCGGAGAGAGATTTTGTGATGGACACTCGTGGGGTCTGTGGTCTTTTTGGCAGGGGACACAAAGAAGATCGGGAGAGACGGCCGTAGGATTTGATCCGACAGAAAGACACAGTTGCAAGGAGTGCTTTGCGAGATGGAGTCCAAGATGGGAAGTTGTACCGGTGATTGGTGATGAGAACTCAGCACCGTGAGAAATGGTCATACCCAGCTTTTGGACGATACAAACTCCAACGCATGTGCACATTTAGACTGATTTAATTGTAATGGGCCCTTTTATACTTTTCTTTTTGTTCTCTTATTAACTGTTTGATAAAGCTGAAATTAGCAAATATATTTTCTTTCTCATTGTATGCAGTGTACGATCTGTTATACCTTGCTGACTGATAATCGTGTATGGGGAGTATTTACACAGCATTCATTCAAATCAGTGTTCTGTTAATCAGAATATCACAACGTTCCTGCTTGGTTGAACCCCAGACCATACCGCCCCTAGAAGTATATTGTTTACGAAAGGGCGCTGAGTCATATGGCTGTTAACAGAGCTGGCTAATGAGCCAAGTTTGCATATGAGCCCAGTGAGTGGGCTACGGGTACCAAAAGCAAAAAACATTCAACGAGCAGCAGTTCTGTGGGTGAAAATGGCATACTAATGAGAGGGGCCAGAGGAGAATGACCCAACTAGTTGAAGCTGACAGAATCAGAATTAAAATCACCAGTTATCAAGAAATTTAATTTAGCAGCAGCAGTAAAATGCAATATAGAAAAATAAATCAATTACAGTAACCCTGTGTATTAAATAGTTAAATTATAAATAGTGCAAAAACAAATAATATGAAAAAGACTGGAAGGTGACAGTAACTCAAAAGACCACTCATTGTAACAGTGGTGTGCAGGAGAGCATCTCTGAATGCACAACACATCAAACATTGAAGTGTATGGGATACAGCATCAGTAGACCACACCGAGTTTCACTCCTGCACCTAATAAATGAGTCATTGAGTGTATATTCCTTCTGCTTCATGCTTTCTTAAAGAAAAGAGAAACTCCCCACCAAAGCCTCAATACCAAATGCAGATAAAAGGTCAAAAAAGCAAAGTTTTTTGTTTAAACTGCATGGGTGGTAATCAGATATCTGGCAAAGAATCATCAATTTATTTATCTGGAGGTACTTATATTTTAACGTGTAAACAAGTTATTTATACTAAGGAATGCTTACTACTCACTGCAAACTACTATTCCATCACAAGTCTTCATACTCAGAGTTGTTAAGATCGAAAATGCAAACGCACCAAGGTTTAAAGCAATATGAATAGCTTATAAAGAGCTCTTTAACTACACATCCCTAAAAGGATTTTGGCACTGTTAGAAAATTACTAAATGACAGAAAACAAATGCTCTGACCTTTGGTTTGACTGGAGAAGTATACCGGAGTTTTAGAATTATTACTTTTACCACTCTGAAATATATACTGTATCTTATCTTTACAAAGGTGGATTTGCAAATAGGATTTGCCTCTTATGGTTTTAGTTTAACTTGATTCTGTAGTATCCCCTGCTGATGTGTTTTTCCTTTTACTGGGTAGAGTTTGTTTGGTAGTATGGTGCAGAATAGCGCGTGTTACTTTTTTTCATGATTTATAAGACCACAAGATATAGGATCAGAATTAGGTCATTTGGCTCATCGAGTCTGCTCTGCCATTTCATCATGGCTGATCCATTTATCTCTCAGCTCCAATCTCCTACCTTCTGCCTTTAAGCCTCGACTAAGCATGAAATATTGAAAGTAAGAATTCAGGGTTGTGTGGTGCAGAGGGTTCTGCTGAATCTTGACAGTGCTTTGACAATATCCCTTCCGTGACTGATGGAATTCAACAAACCTAGCATCTCTTTCATAGCCAGAGATGACTAGCACTGGTCTTTGGAATTGCAGAACTATTACCTGCTTAACAATGCACACTACAAATGAGAAACCTTTGATTTCAACCCTTTCTTTTAATCAGAGCCTAGATCTTAAGATCAAAATTTTAAATTCAGATGGATACTTGCTTGATTCATAAATTTGCTCATACCATCAACTTTCTCCAGGGATGCTATTGACGTAGCATCGACAGATACTTTAGTCAGTAAAACAATTTACTGACATTACAAGGTAGGTGCATGGCAAATACAATTTTTAATTGATTAACACAAAATGCTATATCCCCTCCAACTCTTCTTGCTAACAGTATTTTATCAGATACAATAAAGCAAAACAAAATTTGAATTCATGAGGGTGTATATTACTTCTTACCCAAGATATTCTCGTGACGAAGAAGAACCGTATTATAAATTTCCGTCTCTCGAAACCAGGACTTTTCATCTCGAGATGAGAAGATTTTTACAGCAACATTTTCACCTTGCCACTGGCCTCTCCAAACTTCGCCATAACGACCCTTTCCTGTTTCAGAGCGGTGGTGGGAGGAGGAGGTGGAGTAAAAGGAAAGGTTTTAATTTTGTTTTTAAACTATATGATTGGGTAAGGAATGCTTGTTTCCTTTCTTGACTATCCTTACTGAAATACAGTGGATTACTGTTCATTGGGACACATTGGGACCAAGGCATTTTGGCTCAATTAAGTTGCTGCCCCAATTTCAAGGACATAGTTAAAAAGGTATATATAAAAAACTACCATTTAACTAAGTAACAAATTATGTATTTAAATGAAATACACAACATTATCAATACTACTGCAGTACCAAAATGCTGTGTATTAGTTCCTAATAGTTATTGATGGATGAATTCATTCAGAGTACGCTGCTGCCTTCATTTGATGGACTGTAAATGAACAAAATCAGCGCAGACACGTAGTGCAGATAATGGACTCACAAACAAGAGAGAATCTGCAGATGCTGGAAACTGAAGTAATACACACAAAATGCTGCCTAGCCTGCTGAGTTCCTCCAGCATTTTGTGTGTATTTAATGGACTGCCTTCATATCGACGATTCCATCCTGCAAATCTTCATTTTCATTGTAACATTCAAGATGACTGTTGACATTTTCAAATTCTTCGTAGTTCCTAACTTAAAGTAATGAAATCATTTTCATCCCAGTCGTTAATGGCATCCCCGTCTGAATGCTTGAAACCGCAATGAGCCAAACAGTTCTGAATTGCCTTACTGCTTATTTCTCGTCAAACTACCAGTGCCAAAAATCATTGCTTTTTGAACACAAAAACACGCAACTGACGTTATTTAAAAACTTTACTCTAAGCATGGTGTAGTGTCCAATGGCCACATGACGTGTACTCGACTGACACTAGTTAGAAACTGTTCCACGTCTCCTGCCCTAATCAAGCGGCACAGGGTCTCAAGGGAATCCTGGCTATTTTCTCAATTAGCTTTTGCTCTTTAAGGGTCGTCCCAGCCTTCCCAATCAACTGGAATCCACTGTATTTGACAGGTGACCAGAACACTATTGAACTTACTGACATAGTCCTACTGCATAATGCTTTATAGCTTTTCTTAAATTTTTTTTTGGCTGTGTTTTCTAACATTCTATTCTAGGATACATGTGTTCTACATGTAGGCATACAGGAGAAAGTTTCTCCAATGCCTTTGTTCACTTGCAGACTTTGTTTTAAATTCCCAATGACATAGGTCGTTAAACTATTTACGGTTCTAGCTTTATTAATTTCTTTGAGATACCCTTCTGATTTGATTTTGCCCACAAGACCCTGCAACATGAAGCATGGAAGCCTTAATGTAAACAATCGTCTGCTAGGTGTTTTTCCTGTACTGTCTGCATTGCTGCATTTGGTTTGACAGTGGATAACATGCCAAAAACCGTTTATGTAAGCTTTTCCAGTGAGATGGTTTTGGATATTCCTGTCAGCCAAAATATTTTTTGGAAGTTGGTGTACTAAACTCAGACAGTTTTGCAAACATTCAAGATGTATGTTTGGTCACTTTGTAATGAAAGGCATAGCCTTTTAGATAGTTATAAGGATTTCGTGCCTCTTCAGGATAACAAATATTTTGTTTTTCCCCAATATACCATTATGGTAACTCTTTACAACTAAAACACCAAGGACAAATTATCAATGTAAATTTAAAAAATATATTTATTCAGTTCTGGATTTTTAAAGCTATTGGCGCTTTCCCCCCTTTTGCTAAATGTAAAATTATTCTCTCTTCTTACTCAGGTTTCCTGTTCCACAAGCCATTTCAGAAGCAAAGGTTTAAACAAAATACTTGAATATGCAAGAGGGCCAGTTTTCTCACATTTGTCACATGCCCAAGCTGCGAACACTGACAACCACAGCCCAATGAGGAGAAATATTACTAGTAACCTTCAAATGAAAAGTGCACCCAGCCATCTTGCCAACAAACAATTTGAAGTATTCACTTATAGCTTTGATCAAATTGATTACATGTGGCTGGAGATTTGAGTTATTTTACATACCTACACATTCCACCAGGGTAATCTGTCTGGCAACTGTGCGTTGGACCAGAAATGGCAAACCTGATCCACTGCCTGACGTACACGAATGATCAAGCAAATCCTAGGAATGAAGAAAATGAAACAATCACTATTATATCATTAAAATTAGGGCTTCTGAGAGATGACAAGTACTAGTCCCAAGCTGACCACAGATTTAATTGCACAGTTTCCTAGGAGCTTAATAGCTAATATAAGGGAGCATAACTTTAAGGTGTTGGGAGGCAAGCATAGGGGGAATGTCAGAAGGGAGGTTTTTTTTTTACATAGAGAGTGGCTTCTGTGTGGAACACACTGTCAGGGGTGGTATTTGAGGAAGACACATTAGGGACTTTTAAAAGGCTTATGCACATGGATGATAGGAAAATGGAGGGTTAGATTAATCTTAGACTAGGTTAAAGGTTGGGCACAACATCATAGCCAGAAGGACCTATATTATTCTGCACAGAATAGCAATATACCTCAATGTTCGAATGAATAATGCCATTCCTTTATAACTTAAAGATGTAATTTCAAATTCTGATATTTAAACTTCTATGTTCTTCCTCTTCGATTACATCTTTTAGTTCAGTAACACATATCTCCATGCTCCACCAAACCTGAGCTTACTGATACCCCTTAACTTTCATGATCCAAATAGACTCATTATTGAATAGATTGGATGAATCAGCAATAGGTATAATCAATGAGAATGTTTTTTCCCGTTAAATGCTACAAGATGAGGGGAAACCAAAAAATAGATTTAGGTGGAGAGCAGTGAGAGTCATGATTATGAAGGTCTGGGTCTATACTTGCTGGAGTTTAGAATTGGGTGGATGGGGGTGGGGGAGAGAAGAATCTCATTGAAAGTCATCAAATATTGAAAGCTCTGGATAAAATGTATGTGGGGAGGATGGTTCCAATAGTGGAGGAGCCTTGAACCAGAAGGAACAGCCTCACATGAAAGGGTATCCTTTCAGAAGAGATGAGGAGGAATTTCTTTAGCCAGAGGGTGGTGAATCTGTGGACTTCATTGCCACAGAGAACTGTGGAGGCCAAGTCATTCAGTGTACTTAAAGCAGAGGTTGATAGGTTCTTGATTAGTAAAGGCATCAAAGGTTACAGGGAGAATAGGGTTGAGAGGGAAAGTAAATTAGCAATGATCGAGTGGTGTAACATACTTTATGGGCTGAACGAACTAATTTAGCTCCTTTGTTTTATTGCCTTACTGGATTTGGTCATCAATTCAAAAGTAATTTTCAGGGCAATGTGAATGATGCTTTAAGCCTAGATTATACATAGATCCAGCTGAACCTGCAGATTCAGCATGGAAATGGTTATCACCAGGCCTAAGTTGTGCCAAACGTGGCAGTACCCTAAGCCAGTGTCCAAGGAATCACACCAAACCCCAGGATTGAGCACCAGAATTAGAGCCCACACCCAGAAATTGGATCTTTGCTATATCTTGCCCTTGTTCTGTTGTTCTCTCATCTTCACTCCTCCTCCTCTACCCCTTACACAGTGGCGTATCTAAGGTATGGCAGGTATGGCACGTGCCCTGGGCGCCACTTGAAGGGGAGCGCCACTGAGCAGTTTCTATTCAAGTCAGACAAGCCATCCTCGGATAGTGAAAAAAGAATTTTTTTCAGATGTATGATCTGTCTTTGATTATCATGGGCGAGAAGCACTAGGATGGCCTTATTTCAGAGCATTGTGTAAGAAGACCATGAAATGTTTCTTCACAAAGAAGGAGGAAGAAGGACGGAAGAGACGAAAGCTGGAGACGGAGGAAGCCAAGAAGTCGAGCAAGTTCTTCATGCCCTTCTTTGAAAAGCCCAGAACAAGTAGTTCGACATATTCCATGGAGTTGCCTGCACCTGCTACGTTTGTTAGAATCCGAAGGTGGATCAAGTACAAATGCGTCACAAGCCGAGGAAGAAGTCAAGTCAGATAAATCCGAGTATGATGAGATTAAGAGTGAGGCTGCCACAGAGAATGTGGACATGACAGGAAGAGAAGACGCTGGTGGTGGGGTGATGTTGAGTTTATTGACGAGATTTTAACTGATGACACTGAACCTAGTGAACCCGATGGTGTCGAAGAGCCTCAAATTGTCATATCAGAAGTGATTGAACAGCATGATATTGGACTTCTGAAGTTCGACAAGGACACTGGGAAAGCAATTCTGCCTGACGTGTTGAGAACAGAAATAATAAAGCTGGGTTCCAAGTATTTCCAGAACAGTGAGGGGCCTTTCCTACCAACAAATAACCGCTCAATGAACAAAACTTGGTTCAAGAGGAAATTGGAAAATGGTCGTGGTGAGGAAGTGACTTGCTCATGGCTGGTCTATTCCCCTTCTAAAAAGTCTGCATCTTGTATCTGTTGTCTTTTCCATATTCCCGGTCAGACCATCAATCCTCACTGGAACAGGAAAGTGTATCCAACCAGTGGAAAGCACCTGAAAGGATTAGTGTTCATGAAAATGCCAAGAATCATCAGGAATGCTTCACACAGTGGAAAAAACCGGAAAGAAATTTAGCTGGAAACGGAGGAGTTATTGACGCGGTATTTCAGTCACAGATTGAGAAGGAAAAGCAGACGTGGTGTGATATCTTGACGAGAATCCTTCACTGCATAAAGTTCCTTGTGACTCAGAACCTGGCTTTGCGAGGACACAGGGAGTCACTTCAGCTAGACGATGACTCCAATGTGCGAAATCTGCTTGACTTACTGAAACTACTGGCCATCTTTAACCCTGTCATAAAAGAACACCTCACTCATTTGGAAAGTCATCCTGGATCCACGGCTTATCTTTCATAGGGTGTCCAGAATGAAATCATCCACATGATGGCATCCATTGTTCGCCAGAGCTTACTGAGAAGCATTCGTAAAGCCAAGTACTATGGTCTCATGTTCGACTCGACTCCTGATCAGGCACACCGTGAGTAGTGAGGTATGTGGAAGTTCATTTTGAGAGGAAAAGTCTGTTAGAGAGTCCTTCCTTGGTTTTATCCAGATTAGCCAGGAGGATGCTGAGAGCTTGGTTGAAGGCATCTTGAAACAGCTAGAGAAGGACGAAGTGGAGCTACAAGATTGTCGGTCACAGTGCTATGACAACGCTGCTGTGATGGCTGGACACAGAAGTGGTGTTCATCAAAGAATAAGTGAGAAAAACAACCTGGCAGTGTTTGTGATTTGCAACAATCACTCACTCAACTTGGTGGATGTACATGCAGCCAAGCAGGATACAATGATGGTCATGTTTTTTGGAACCATCGAAGCTCTCTACGTGTTTTTCTCTCATTCAACACAGCACTGGGAAAAACTCAAAAATGGCGTGCCTGTGGTTGTTAAGTCGGAGTCCGAAACCAGGTGGAGTGCAAGGACAGAAGCAGTGAAGCCCGTCAACAAGTACCTTGAGGAGATACTTCAAGTTCTCCAGGACAAGATAGACAATGAAAACGAGACCAGTGAAACAAGAAGTGATGCAAGGCAGCTGTACAACCGCATGTTGAGTTAAGATTTTCCGATTTTGCTAGGATTTTGGAACAAAGTACTCATTCGCATTGACCGTATTCAAAAGAGGCTGCAGGATCCTAGCATGAACTTCCACGATGCTGCCCTGGATTTGAAAGCTCTCCAAAATCATTTTTATGATGAAAGAGAAGTGTTGCTCAGTGAGTCACTCGAAGGAGTCAGTCTCTGTCAAGAATGGAATACTGAAGTTGAAAGACGTCAGAGACGAAAGAAACGAATGGCTGATGAGAACTCGAGAGACGCTGGGTTAACAGCTAAGGAGGAAATGGAAAGAGTCATGAAGGGAACACTCGACCATCTTCACAGAGAAATGGATGAAAGTTTCGCTTGTTTGCACAACACTGACGCCAAGTTTGAGTTCCTTCTTGATGTCGAGGGACTGTGTTATGGTGCCAACAGTAACGACCTAAAGAAGAAGTGCGAAAATTTGGGTGAATTGTACAGCTCTGATGTTGATGGACAGCAGCTATATGAAGAAATTTTTGGATTGCAGAATGTTGCTGTCAAGGTGGGTCAACATGAAAATATCAAGACCTGAAGAGCTTCTTGACCTTATTGTTCAGTATGGAGATGAGAGCGTCTTCCCCAATTTTCACATTGCTATTCAGATAATGCTAACCATCGCAGTTTCCATCGCCAGCTGTGAGAGATCATTCAGCAAGTTAAAACTCATACTTTTGTATTTGAGAGCCTCCATGGGTCAAGGCAAACTCTGTGATCTTGCTCTGCTGAGTGTAGAAAGAGAAGAAACTCAAAAAACTGACTTTAATCACATCATAGACCAAATTGCATCAGTGAAAGCAAGGAAGGTGCAGTTATAATTTTCATGTAGTGCCATAATTTGTTAATTAAAAGATTAACGAGCTTGACTTGTATTTTTAAGCTGATATTATGGTAAAGTTCTCTAAAAGATGGGTGTCAGATGTTTGGACAGGGGCGCAATTTCAGTGCTTGCCATAGGCGCTATTTTCCGTAGGTATGCCCCTGCCCTTACACAAAATTGTCCAATTTCAATCTTTTCCTGTAAACATGTCCGTCCACTTACCATCCTTCAGCAACCTAGTTTTAATGTAGGTCACAACATCAAGCCTACTGGCTGCATCATTTCAGAACAATTAAAAACGTGTTTCCTTTGTTCTAATTACTTCATCTTCAGCCTATTCTCACAGCAGTTAGTTAACACCATTCATCCTCGCAACTAAGTCAGCTGATTTTGGAGGAAGGAACTTTAGCATAGTTTTGCGAGGTGCGAAAAGGTCATAATTAAACTCTAATTAAAGAGGAGACCAGAATGAGATTGTTATTTCAATTTAAAGACTAGATACTAAACATGTGTGTTTTTAACACCCAGCTAGCTCACCTGACCAGACAAAAAACTAAACACACAAGACCTTATGAGTTAAAATATTGTAGAACTCTTGGTCATACTTTGAACCTCATTATTTTTCTAATTAAAATCAATCTATTGAATATTGAAAGGCCTAGATAGAATGGACATGGAGAGGATGTTTCCTGTGGTACGGGAGTCTAGGACCAGAGGGTACAGCCTCAGAATAGAAGGACGTCCCTTTAGAGAAGGTGTTCCCAGACCCCTTGGCTAACGGTAAGGCTCCATGACATAAAGAAGGTTTGGAAGTCCTGCTTTAGAACAAAGATGAGAAGGAATTTCTTTAGCCAGAGGGTGGTGCATCTGTGGAATCTGTTGGCACAGTAGTCTGTGAAGGCCAAGTCACTGGGTTTCTTAAAGTAGCGGGTTCATAGGTTCTTGATTAGTCAGGGAGTGAAAGCTTATAGGAGAAGGCAGCCAAATGGTGTTGAGAAGGATTATAAATCAGCCATGATCAAATGGCAGAGCAGACTTGATGGGCCAAATGGCTTAATTCCGCTGCTACGTCTTATGTCTAAAATCCTATTTAGTCTTTTAAAAAAATGCACTGAGACAAAGATGTCTCCCGCCCTTCAGAGATTTGTTACTGAAACTACACCATCGTTGTGCAGAAGCTGGTCTCAAATTCCACAGTATTCCAGATGTCTGGTTATTTATTAATTCATAGGGTCACAGACCTTTCCATCTGACTCCAAGATAAAAAAATTTTCAACTGATGAACTTGGGGGTTAAAAATTGAAGTCCACTGAAGACATTTTCTTCTACTGTATTTACCACGTGGGCACGTGGCCAAGTGGTTAAGGCATTGGACTAGCGATCTGAAGGCGTGAGTTCGAGCCCCAGCCGAGGCAACGTGTTGTGTCCTTGAGCAAGGCACTTAACCACACAGTGCTCTGCGATGACACTGGTGCCAAGCTGTATCGGCCCTTGCCCTTCCCTTGGACAACACTGGTGTCATGGAGAGGGGAGACTTGCAGCATGGGTAACTGCCAGTTTTCCATACAACCTTGCCCAGGCCTGCGCCCTGGAGAGCAGATCCACGGTTTCGCAAGACTAACGGATGCCTTTAATTTACCAGTTTCCAGTTTAATTAACTCAATTTTAATCCTATATTTTCAACTCTATTCACTTATGACATCAGTCAAATCAAACATCTAAATGAGGTGCATCTTGCTCATAATTTTGGGACTGATGCCAGACTTCCCAATTACTAGCTAGTAGCTCCCAACAAATTATCATTGACTTTGCTCAGTCAGAGGACTCGTACTAAAGAAAGTTCAAAGTTCAAGGTAAATTTATTATCAAAGTTACATATACAACCCCGAGATTAATGTTTCTTTCGGGAACACTCAATAAATCCATTATAGAGTATTAACCATAATAGAATCAATGAAAGACCATCCCATTTTGATCAGGGCAGACCAGCACTGTGGCCTGCAGATAATAAGGGACATGGCGCAGGATTGAACTGAATACACCTCACGTCTTTTGAGATGTCTCTGTGATTTGGTGTTTTGTATTCTGTGTTTTTTGGGTTTTTTGCTGTTTCTGCGATTTGTTCCTTTTTTTTGCATGTTAGGCGTTTGATGTTTTTATATAACAAACCATATAACATATAACAATTACAGCATGGAAACAAGCCACCTCGGCTGTTCTAGTCCGTGCTGAACTCTTACTCTCACCTAGACCCACCAACCTGCACTCAGCCCATAACCCTCCATTCCTTTCCTGTCCATATATCTGTCCAATTTAACTTTAAACGACAACATTGAACCTGCCTCAACCACTTCTGCTGGAAGCTCATTCCACACAGCTACCACTCTCTGAGTAAAGAAGTTCCCCCTCATGTTACCCCTAAACTTTTGCCCTTTAACTCTCAACTCATGTCCTCTTGTTTGAATCTCCCCCATTCTCAATGGAAAAAGCCTATCCACGTCAACTCTATCAATCCGCCTCAATTTTAAACACCTCTATCAAGTCCCCCCTCAACCTTTTACGCTCCAAAGAATAAAGATCTAACTTGTTCAACCTTTCTCTGTAACTTAGGAGATGAAACCCAGGCAACATTTTAGTAAATCTCCTCTGTACTCTCTCTATTTTGTTGACGTCTTTCCTATAATTTGGTGACCAGAACTGTACACAATATTCCAAATTTGGCCTTACCAATGTCTTATACAATTTCAACATTACATCCCAACTCCTATACTCATTGCTCTGATTAATAAAGGCCAGCAAACCAAAAGCTTTCTTCACCACCCTATCCACATGAGATTCCACCTTCAGGGAACTATACACCATTATTCCTAGATCCCTCTGTTCTACTGCATTCTTCAATGCCCTACCATTTACAATGTATGTCTTATTTTGATTAGTCCTACCAAAATGTAGCACCTCACATTTTTTCAGCATTAAACTCCATCTGCCATCTTTCAGCCCACTCTTCTAACTGGTCTAAATCTCTCTGCAAGTTTTGAAAACCTGCTTCACTATCCACAACGCCACCTATCTTAGTATCATCTGCATACTTACTAATCCAATTTACCATCCCATCATCCAGATCATTAATATATATGACAAATAACATTGGACCCAGTACAGATCCCTGAGGCACACCGCTACACAGCGTCCTCCTGATAAAGTTTAAGGGAATGGGGGATTTTCAGATCCCCGTAAACAATGAATTAAGTACTGACTATGTCTGTGACTGCAGTGTGTTTGAATAATGTCTCACAGCTGCCTTCTTTGGAACAAGATGATTAAAGTTCACCCAGATCCACATCAGATGTCTTTGGGCTTTTCACACCTTTTGATTTTGATAAAAAGCAGTACCTGATGGAAATTAGACAGAACATTCCTTTCTTAATTAAAGCATAAATTTGACGGATGTTCTTATCTTTGTCATTAAGTTGTGGCTCCAGCAAACCAGGTAGGACATTCTTTTCTTTAATTAAGATGGCTGGAGTGTCTAACAAATTGATTGTTCTCTGTATCAATAGTCTATTGACTTGACCGGAATGGTTATCAAACTGATTGTTCTTTTGTATCGGTGGCCTTATAACTTCTGACAATTCTGACATTGAGCAGTGAACTTGTAGAACCGCCGGGGAGATGAGAAAGGGTCTCTCCATGATGTCGGGTCCAAGTTCACTCGCTGGCTGAGCTCGAAGAAATAAACGGGTGAAAAGATAAGTAACGATCTTTTTGTGCTGTCGTTACTTGATCTAGCAAAGTTGCGCTTACACTCCAATCTGACACACAGTTATCCACCACTACTCTATTCTACACTAAATCTATTTTACTACTTCGATATTAACGCCTAATGTTTGAACCTTCCTAACTAACCTTCCGTGTGGAACCTTGTCAAAGGCCTTACTGAAGTCCATATAGACAACATCCACCGCTTTACCCTCCTCAACTTTCCTAGTAACCTCATCAAAAAATTCAGCAAGATTTGTCAAACATGACCTTCCACGCACAAATCCATGTTGACTGTTCCTAATCAGACCCTGTCTATCCAGATAGTTATATATACCACCTGTAAGAATACTTTCCATCAATTTACCCACCACTGACGTCAAACTCACAGGCCGATAATTGTTAGGTTTACTCTTAGAACCCTTTTTAAACAATGAAACCATATCAGCAATACGCCAATCCTCCAGCACCATCCCCGTTTTCTTTAAAGGGGTTCCATAGTTTTCTTTGTTTTGTTACTGTTTGTGGGAAGATGAATCTCAGTGTTGTATAGTGCATATAACTTTGATAATCAATGTACTGTGAATCTTTAAACTTGGACCAATGTGCAAAAGACACACTGTGCAAGTACTAAAAGAAAGAAATAATAATAAATAAGCAATAAGTATCAGAAACATGAGATGAAGGTTCTTTCAATGAAAAGAGAGAAAAGCACAATGTTTGTGTGCTTTGAAGAACAAGTTGAAGCAGATATGGGAATGTTATGGAAAAAAAAACTATTACAACATTAAAATAATCATTAATTGAAATGAGAAAACTTACCAAATATGGGATTGAGCAACGTCTCTATAATTTGTGCATTACCTGGCAGTAAGCTACCTCAGAAGCAAAAAAATATTGTTTATTCTGACAGGAATTTTGCCATAAACACAAATTTCCAATTGCAAAAAAATTGAACATTTTGTAAAAATGACAGCGTACTCAGAATTGGAATTACAGTGTGATCCAATTTGACAAGCAATTCAGAAGGAGCTACCAGCATAATTAAGAGACAGGATTTAGTTTGTTCAAATGGACCAAATTTAACCACCTCCAAATAAATGTCTGGCTTGTAGTTTGCAGTCTGCATTTAGCTATTATGACAGCTGCATTAATACAGTTGATGTCAGTGGTGGAAATTTCATCTCCAAAGGAAGTGTTTGGTTCTGTCAAAAACTAGTATTTCAAGGACTGTTCCCCCTAAGCTGCGTGGCCACACAGTAACTGAAATGCTCCCACGTACATAGCCTTTGTTGCTGTGTAACTGGAATTGGATGCAGCTAGAAAAAGTTTTCAAAATGTTCAAGCTTTTCTTTGTTGTACTGTATTTCATCAATTAATAAAAATGTACGTGATTTTTCAATTTCATAGCATGCATATTACAGAAAAAATTAAAGTGCTGCGCAGCTGTGAAAAGAACTGGAGGGAATATTAATCAAAAGCTGAAATGCAAAGTTAGCCGGATTATTTCTGACACTCAGGTACTTCACCAAGCACAGGCAACATAAGGTGCATAAAAAGGTGCCTGTATTATTTCTTGGTTCTGAAAATGCTTGTCTAACTTCGAATTTGGACTCCCAACAATGTGTCCAGTATATTCCAATCTTCATGAATAAAGGAATGAAAAAAAACTAAGTTTGCTGAATCTACCTGAATAATATGGAAAACTTCAAAGGGAGCAGTATCTGAATAAAAAAAAGTGGGAAAATTATAAACTACAGACTGTACAGTACAGGAAAGCTTACTCCAGTACTACACATCTTGATAAAAATAATAGGGAACATGCCTATGAGATCCTACCTGGACTGAGAAACGTGAGGAGAGGAGGTTATATGGTCCCTCAGACCTTTCCTATTATTCTATAAGGCCCAGACTGCGCTGATCTTGGTCTCAATTTCACTTGGGAGGTAGGTGTTCTAAAGAAACTATCATTGTTCTAAACTTTATTTTTAAATATATACAAGAGCAGACTAAGAAGAACGTTATTCCTCTAAAGATTCAGTTCTGTTGTTAAGGTAAATCAGATTTGTCTGCTGTGGGGTTGTTGTATTCAGCTGTAATGAAAGCACAAATAAATCAAAGATTTTCTTTTACAAGTAGTTATTAATATCTTTAACGTTTTAGGTGTCATGCAATTCCAGCATAGCACTTAAAATGTTAACAAACTTCTACAGATGTGCAGTGGAGAGTATATTGACTGGCTGAAGAACATACTACAAAATGTAGTGGATATGGCCCAGCCCATCCTGCCAACCATTGAGGGCATCTACATGTAACACTGCCACAGGAAAGCAGCATCCGTCATTAGGGACCCTCATTACTCTGCTCACTGCTGCCATCAGGAAAGTGGCACAGGACCCTCAGGACTTGCATAACCGTGTTCAGGAAAAGTCACTACCTATCAAGCTCTTGAAGCAAAGGAGATAACTTCACTTACTTCACATGCTCCCTCACTGAAATGTTTCCACAACCAATGGGCGCACTTTCAAGTACTCTTCATCTCATGTTCTTGATATTTATTGTTTATTTAATTATATTAATGTTTCTTCTTTTTGCATTTGCACAGTTTGTTGTCTTCTGACTCTGGTTGAATGCCCTGGTTGGTTAGTCTTTCATTGATTCTGTTAATAGTTATTATTCTATAGATCTGTTGAGTATACCCACAAGAAAATGGATCTCTGGGATGTATATGATAACATAAATGTATTTGATAAAAAATTTACTTTCAACTTATAGTTTTGAAACTTAAGGTTGTTTTTAAAACATCATTCCTGTGTGTACAGTGAAGATGCATCCAAACATTTTAACTGAATTTTGACTATGTAATCAATGATCAAGACAACCCAATCCAGCAACTGCAACATACACTCATCTTTGCACAATTACACAAGGGAATGATTAAAACAGCAAAAATTTATTACCGCAAGTGTACTATCTCCCACATTGGAAGCTATAAGGCCATCAATTGCTCCATTTTCGGCATCATGAGCATGTAGCCGCTCCATCCTATTGCGGTGAATTTTCCGACAAATCAGGACAGCAACAAGCGACAAAACGATCAGCACTATGACTGTACTAACAGCAAAAATGATCAGCGTCTCTGCACTGTACTCAATTGGCTCTCCTTCTGGTGCTGAAATGAAACAAATAAATCCAACTCATTGTCCATTTACAAATAGCTTTAAGGTTTATTTTAACAACTTTCCTGCTTATTAAAAACACACACATATGTACCAAATTGATATTAACAAAACTATAAAATGACTCTCAAAGGCCACTTAATTAGGTACACATATACACCTGCTTGTTAATACAAATATTGAAACAGCCAGTCATGTGGACAGCAACTCAATGCATAAAAGCATGCAGACATGGTCAAAAGGTTCAGTTGTTCAGACCAAACATCAGAATGGGGAAGAAATGTGATCTAAGTGACATGCGATGGAGTAATTGTTGGTGCTAGACGGGATGGTTTGAGTATTTCAGAAACTGCTGATCTCCTGGGATTTTCAGGCACAACTGTCTCTAGAGTTTACAGAGAATACTGAGATAAACAAGAAACATCCAGAGAGCAGCAGTTCTGTGGGTGAAAATGCCTTGTTAATGAGAGGTCAGAGGAGAATGGCCAGACTGGCTCAAACTGACAGGAAGGTGAAACTAACTCAAATAACAACACATTACAAGGATGATTCTGGGAATGAAAGGGTTATCATATGAGGATCGTTTGATGGCTCTGGATCTGCACTCACTGGAATTTATAAGGATGAAGGGGCATCTCATTGAAACCTTTTGAACGTTGAAAAGCCTAGACAGAGAATATGTGTAAGATATTCCCCATGGTGGGAGAGTCTAGGACAAGAGGGCACAGCCTCAGGATAGAGGGGCATCCATTTAAAAAGGAGATGCGGAGAAGTTTCTTTAGTCAAAGGGTGGTGTAGTTACACCCAAGGTACAGGTAGTTAGGTGCTAAGTTAAGGACAAGACCTTCAGGGTTGTGATCTCAGGATTGCTACCCATCCCACGTGCTAGTGAGACCAGAACTAGAAAGATTACACAGTTTAATATGTGGCTAAAGAGTTGCTGTAGGAGGGTGGGCATAAGACTTTTGGATCATTGGGTTCCCTTCCAGGGAAGGTGCAACCTGTACAGAAAGGATGGTTTGCACCTGAACTGGAGGGGGACTAATATCCTAGCGGGAAGACTTGTTAACGCTGCATGATGGGGTTTACACTAGAGTTGTAGAGGGATTGGAACCAGAATGCTAGAATAGTTGCTGGAGATGTGGATTATGAATCAAAAGTTTGAGCGTGGTACGATTAGTGTTCTGAGCTGCCTATATTTCAATGCAAAAAGTATGATAGGAAAGGCAGATAATAGTGCTGAAGATGAGGTAGCTGGTCTACAAACAGAGGCAATGTGTAGTGAGGAGAGGCTGTTGATAGAGCAAAATTGCAGTGAAAAGGATGAGCTCCAACGTAAAAGGCGAACAAAATTGAAAAAGATGAATGCAGGACTGAAGGTGTTATATATGAATGCGCGCAGTATATGGTCTAAGGTAGATGAACTTGCAGCACAGTTGCAGGCATCACTGAATCATGGCTGAAAGAAAATTATAGCTGGGAGCGTAATGTCCAAGGATACACATTGTACTGAAAGAAAAGGCTGGAAGGCAGAGGGGGCAGTGTTGTTCAATTTAAAAAAAAGGAATCAAATCATTAGAAAGAGGTGACACAGGGTTGGAAGGTGTTGAATCATTGTGGATAGAGCTAGAAACTGCAAGGGTAAAAAGACCCTGATGGGAATTGTATACAGACCCCAAACAGTAGTAAGGATGTTGTCTACAAATTAGATAGAAAATGCATGCCAAAAGAGCAATGCCAGAACAGTCAAGGGGGATTTCAAAAAAAGAACATAAGAAATAGGAGCAGGAGTTGGACACCTGGCCCACTGAGGCTGCTCCGCCATTCAATAAGATCATGGCTGATCTGACCATGGACTCATCTCCATCTACCGGCCTTTTCTCCATAACCCTTATTTCCCCTACTATGCAAAAATCTATCAAACTTTTGTCTTAAATATGTTTACTGAGGTAGCCTCCACTGTTCATTGGGGAGAGAATTCTACAGATTCACCACTCTTTGGGAAAAACAGTTCCTCATCTCTGTCCTAAATTTACTCCCCGGAATCTTGTTCCTTAGTTCTAGTCTCACCTACCAGTGGAAACAACTTTCCTGCCCCTATCTTATCTATCCTTTTCATAATTTTATGTGTTTCTATAAGATCTCCTCTCATCCTTCTGAATTCCAGCGAGTACAACCCGAGGCAACTCAATCTCTCCTCACAGTCTAATGGAATCAACCCGGTGAACACCCTCAGCACCACCTCCAAAGTCAGTATATCCTTCCTCAAGTAAGGAGACCAGAACTGCACACAGTACTCCAGATGCTTCAGAATCAGATTTATTGTCACTGACATACAGTATGTCAGGAAGATTGTTATTTGCAGCAGTACATTGCAATACATAACAATTCACTCCAAGGTACAATATGCAATATAGAGTATAATTAACATAAGATGAGCTGGAAATCCAGAGCAACACACAAGAAATACTAGATGAACTTAGTAGGTCAGACAACATCTATGCAGAGGAATAAAGAACCAATGCTTTGGACTGTGAACCTTCATTGGGCCTGATCTGGCAAAATTACCGCCAGATACATGCAAACTTTGAGTCGGTGCTGACGAAAAACTGGCCAACTGGAAATTCCAGACTGCAAATAACATACACTGCCTTCAACAGTGCTGGATATTTCCAGTGGAACTGGGGTACCATTGCCCACATTCCTTTCTCTACAGTGTCTTCCAATTACCTTTTTAGGTTTACTTCAGATCGCCATCATCTTACGGAAATTGTTCTTGGATACTGGGGTATACCAAAAAGTGCTTTCATGATCATTTTAAGCCCAGCAACAGACAAACATTCCCAGCATTCTGTATAGTTAAGCAGCGATTTAAATTTATAAGTCCACTTATGGTGTACAGCACCTCAGTTACAGCACTGTGCAAAAGACTTCAAAACATACAGAAACACAGAAACTCTACAGCACAATACAGGCCCTTAGGCCCACAATGCTGTGCCAAACATGTACTTACTTTAGAAATTACCTAGGGTTACATGTAGTCCTCTATTCTTCTAAGCTCGATGTACCTGCCCAGGAGTCTCTCAAAAGACCCTATCGTATCCACCTCCACCACCGTCACTGACAGCCCATTCCACGCACTCACCACTCCGCGTAAAAAACTTACCCGACATCTCCTCTGTATCTACTTTTAAGCACCTTAACACTATGCCCCCTCATGTGAGCCATTTCAGCCTTGGGAAAAAGCCTCTGACTATCCACACGATCAATGCCTCTTATCATCTTATACACCTCTGTCAGGTCACCTCTCATCCTCCGTCACTCCAAGGTGAAAAGGTTGAGTTTACTCGACCTATTCTCATAAGGCATGCTCCCTAATCCAGGCAACATTCTTGTAAATCTCCTCTGCACCCTTTCTATAGTTTCCACATCCTTCTTGCAGCAAGGCAACCAGAACTGAGCACAGTACTCCAAATGGGGTCCGAACAGGAGCCTATATAGCTGAAACATTACCTCTCGGCTCTTAAACTCAAACCCATGGTTGATGAAGGCCAATGCGCCGTATGCCTTCTTAACCACAGAGTCAACCTGAGCAGCAGCTTTGTGTGTCCTATGGATTTGGACCCCAAGATCCCTCTGATCGACCACACTTACCATTAATATTATATTCTGCCATCATATTTGACCTACCAAAATGAACCACCTCACACTTATCTGGGTTGAACTCCATCTGCCACTTTCTCAGCCCAGTTTTGCATCCTATCAATGTCCTGCTGTAACCATTGAAAGCCCTCCACACTATCCACAACACCCCCAACCTTTGTGTCATCAGCAAATTTACTAACCCATCCCTCCATTTCATTATCCAGGTCATTTATAAAAATCACAAAGAGATGAGGTCCCAGAACAGATCCCTGAGGCACACCACTTGTCACCGATCTCTATGCAGAATATGACCTGTCTACAACCACTCTTTGCCTTCTGCAGGCAAACCTATTCTGGATCCACAAAGCAATGTCCCCTTGGATCCCATGCCTCATTACTTTCTCAATAAGCCTTGCATGGGGTACCTTATCAAATGCCATACTGAAATCTACTGCTCTACTTTCATCAACGTGTTTAGGCACATCCTCAAAAAATTCAATCAGGCTCATAAGGCACGATCTGCCTTTGACAAAGCCATGCTGATTATTCCTAATCATATTATGCCTCTCCAAATGTTCATAAATCCTGCCTCTCGGGATCTTTTCCATCAACTTACAAACCACTGAAGTAAGACTCACTGGTCTATAATTTCCGGGGCTATACCTACTCCCTTTCTTAAATAAGGGAACAACATCTGCAACCCTCCAATCCTCTGGAACCTCTCCCGTCCCCATTGATGATGCAAAGATCATTGCCAGAGGCTCAGCAATCTCCTCCTTCGCCTCTCACAGTAGCCTGGGTTACATCACGTCCAGTCCCGGAGACTTATCCAACTTGATGCTTTCCAAAAGCTCCAACACATCCTCTTTCTTAATATCTATATGCTCAAGCTTTTCAATCTGCTGTAAATCATCTCTACAATTGCCAAGGTCCTCTTCCGTATTGAATACTGAAGCAAAGTATTCATTAAGTACCTCTGCTATCTCCTCTGGCTCCATACACACTTTTCTACTGTCACATTTGATTGGTCCTGTTCTCTCACACCTTATCCTCTTGTTCTTCACATACTTGTAGAATGGCTTGGGATTTTCTTTAATCCTGCTTGCCAAGGTCTTCTCATGGCCCCTTATGGCTCTCCTAATTTCATTCTTAAACTCCTTCCTGCTAGCCTTATAATCTTCTAGATCTCTATCATCACCGTTTTTTGATCCTTTCGTAAGCTTTTCTTCTCTTCTGACTAGATTTTGTAAACCACAATTCCTGTACCCTACCATCCTTTCCCTGTTTCATTGGAACATACCTATGCAGAACACCAAGCAAATATCCCCTGAACATTTGCCACATTTCTTCCATACGTTTCCCTGAGAACATCTGTTTCCAATTTATGCTTCCAAGTTCCTGCCTGAGAACCTCATAGTTCCTTTACTCCAATTAAATGTTTTCCTAACTTGTCTGTTCCTATCCCTCTCCAACGCTATTGTAAAGGAGATAGAATTGTGATCACTATCTGCAAAATGCTCTCCCACTGAGAGACCCGACACCTGACCAGGTTCATTTCCCAATTCCAGATCAAGTGCAGCCTTTCCTCTTGTAGGCTTATCCACATATTGTGTCTGGAAACCTTCCTGAACACACCTGACAAACTCCACCCCATCTAAACCCCTTGCTCTAGGGAGATGCCAATCAATATTTGGGAAATTAAAACCTCCCATCACAACAATCCTGTTATTATTACAGCTTTCCAGAATCTGTCTCCCTATCTGCTCCTCGATGTCCCTGTTACTATTGGGTGGTCTATAAAAAACACCCAGTAGAGTTATTGACCCCTTCTTGTTCCTAACTTCCACCCACAGAGACTCAGTAGATAATCCCTCCATGACTTCCTCCTTTTCTGCAGCCATGACACTATCTTCGATCACCCACCTCTTTTACATCTCTCCCTGTCCTTTCTGAAACATCTAAAGCCTGGCACTCTAAATAACCGCTAATTAAGAAGGGTGGGAGGCAGCAGAAAGGAAACTATAGACCTGTTAATCTGACATCAGTGGTTGGGAAGTTGTTGGAATTGATTGTTAGGGATGAGATTACAGACTACCTGGAGGCACATGACAAGATAGGCCAAAGCCAGCATGGTTTCCTGAAAGGAAGATCCTGCCTAACTAACCTACTAAATTTCTTTGAGGAAATTACAAGCAGGGTAGACAAAGGAGATGCAGTAGACGTGGTGTACTTGGATTTTCAGAAGGCCTTTGACAAGGTGCTGCACCATGAGGCTGCTTAGCAAGATGACAGCCCATGGAATTACAGGGAAGTTACTAGCATGGATGGGGCGTTGGCTGGTCGGCAGAAAACAGAGAGTGGGAATAAAGGGATCCTATTCTGGCTGGCTGCCGGTTACCAGCGGAGTTCCACAGGGGTCCGTGTTGGGCCCACTGCTTTTTACGATGTATGTCATTGAACTGGACCATGGGATTAATGGATTTGTAGCTAAATTTGCCAATGATACAAAGATAGGTGGAGGAGCAGGTAGTGTTGAGGAAACAGAGATCCTGCAGAAAGACATAGAAAGTTTAGGGGAATGGGCAAAGAAATGGCAAATGAAATACAATGTTAGAAATTGTATAGAAACATTCTCAATGTTATAAGGAAGGCCTGAACAGATTAGATTTGGCAAAGTTATTCCCATGGTAGGGGATTCTTGGACAAGAGGGCATGACTTCAGGATTAAAGGACATCCTTTTAGAACTGAGATGTGGAGAAATTACTTTAGTCAGAGGGTGGTAAATCTGTGGAATTTGTTGCCACGAGCGGATGTGGAAGCGAAGTCATTGCGCGTATTTAAGGCAGAGATTCATAGGTTCTTGATTAGCCAGGGCATCAAAGGGTATGGGGTGAAAGCAGGTGAATGGGGATGACTGGAAGAATTGGATCAGCCCACGATCGAATGGCAGAGCAGACTCGACGGGCCGAACAGCCTACTTCTGCTCCAATATCTTATGGTCTTAACCATCCTGCCCCTGAGCCATCCAAGTCTCTGTAATGGCCACAACATCATAGTTCCAAGTACTGATCAATGCTCTAAGCTCATCTGCTTTGTTCATGATGCTTCTTGCGTTAAAACAGACACATCTCAAACCATTGGTCTGAGTGTATCCCTTCTCTATCACCTGCCTATCTTTCCTCTTGCATTGTCTCCAAGCTTTCTCTATTTGTGAGCCAACCGCCTCTTCCTCTGTCTCTTCAGTTCAATTCCCACCCCCCAGTGATTCTAGTTTAAACTCTCCATAATAGCTTTAGCAAACCTCCCTGCCAGGGTTTTGGTCCCCCTCGGATTCAAGTGCAACCCGTCCTTTTTGTACAGGTCCCACCTGTCCCAAAAGAGGTCCCAATGATCCAGAAATCTGAATCCCTGCTCCTTGCTCCAATCCTTCAGCCACACGTTTATACTCCATCTCACTCTATTCCTATACTCACTGTTGCGTGGCACAGGCTGTAATCCCGAGATTACTATCTTTGAGGTCCTGCTTCTCAACTTCCTTCCTTACTCCCTGTAGTCTGTTTTCAGAACTTCCTCCTTTTTCCTACCTATGTCATTGGTACCAATATGTACCACAACCTCTAGCTGTTCACCTTCCCACGTCAGGGTACCGTGGATGCGATCAGAAACATCCCAGACCCTGGCACCTGGGAGGCAAACTACCATCCATGTTTCTTTCCTGCGTCCACAGAATCACCTGTCTGACCCCCTAACTATAGAGTCCCCTTTACTGCTGCCTTCTTCCTTTCCCTACCCTTCTGAGCCACAGGGGTAATCTATAGTCTCTGACTCCTGCCCTTCCCTCTCCTGTTACCCATTTATCTGCTTCCCCAGGCCCCGGTGTGACTACTTGCCTATAGCTCCTCTCTATCACCTCCTCACTTTCCCTGACCAGACAAAGGTCATCGAGCTGCATCTCCAGTTCCCTAATGCGGTCCCTTAGGAGCTGCAGCTCGACATACCTGGCACAGATGTGGCCGTCAGGGAGGCTGGGAGTCTCCCGAACATATCACATCTGACAGCCAGTACAGAACACCGGCCTCACAGACATACTTCCTGTTTCTATTCCTCACAGGTAACTTACCTCGCCTTGACCCGTTATTGCCGAAGCCCGAATGAGCCAAAGTCCCACCACCCTGCCTCAGATCACTCCATTGATGACCGCTCCGCTAGGCAGTGTCTCCCTTTCATGCCTGAACCTTCCTTACTATCCAACTCATGATTGGTGCTCTGGTTATAGCCGCTGATAGGTCACGTACAACGGACAAACGCTCTCGAAGCTCCCTTTTTAAATAACCGCCGCCGACCTGCAGAAAATCCCTCTTGGTAAAGCACTGCTGACCAGGGTGCCTAACACTTTTGCATAATACCGTATTTGTTCATGTAGAGCAGAGAGCAGGTTTGTAAACCTGGCAGGAGCAAAGTGAGTTGGGGCAGGCAAGAGTCGAGTGCCACGGGAGCACTGTGGGACAGGTGGCAGAGAAGGAGTGCAGGGGGCAGACATATTCAGCCCTGAAAACACCAGGCAAGGACATTTGATTCCAAACAATTGTTTTTTTTGATCATTACAGAGTCTCTTTGGTGCTTCCTGCTCCCTTCCCCCCCTTCCCATTTTCTCAACCATGATTCCCCTTCTCCCTGTCCCCTTCCTACTCTCAGTCCATAATACAGATCTCTATCAGAATTAGATTTATCACTCACATATGTCATGAATTTTTTTTGCAGCAGTACAATGCAATACATAAAATTACTACAGTACTGTACAAAAGTCTTTGGTACCCTAGCTATACATACCACAAACTTATAATGTTTCATAAATATTAAATAAATGACTGCTGGAACTCACATTTACATTGAAATAACTCAACAATATTTTACTCAGTGGGTGATTTTTTTTTTGTCTAAATCACTTTCAAGCAAAGGTATATACAGCCTGTAGTCGGTCTACATGACCAGACGGTTGGCCATCTGAGTGGTATGTTATATTGGCTTCAAGGCTGGGCCAAGGGAGACCCTGCAAAATAAACTGTTCTAGGAAACCAACGTAATTCTCTGCCTGCTCAGACCATTTACCTGATGAAAGATATCCTCATTTTAAGACAGGTCTGATGGCTCCTCTGTCTTTGATCGCCAACTGCTGCACTTTTTGCCAGATCTCAAGTATTTCAAAACTTAGTGTAAAATACTTGCAAGTGATTTAACGCTTGCAAAGTGATTCAGTAAAATAAGAAATTTTTAAGTTTAAGTAAAAACTTCAAATGAGACCCTTAACACAAGAGATTCTGCAGATGCTGAAAACCCAGACAGGACTGAAACGTCAAATCTTTATTCCTTTCCATGGATGCTGCCTGACCTGCTGAGTTACTGCAGCATTTCTTTTAATTCAAATGTGACCTATATTTTGCTTCCAAAATATAGATTATTTCAATGATAGGACCTATTTCTTTTTGGTAATAGTTCAGGGAACTTTGAACAGCTACAGTTCCCAACATGCATAAATGGATCAGATACAGAGCAAGAACGGGAAACATGGGAAGGCAACACAGAAAAATTATTACAACAACAACAAAAAAGCTTTTCTTCACACAGGTCTGTTACAAATCACAAAGGAGTTTCATATATCAATACTATTTATTTTGGTTGGCACAAACAAGTTGGGCTGAAGGGCTTATTTACTCACTGTACGACGATGACTCCATATCACCAACCAACATTATTGCCAAAGTAAAAATGAAAGTATTATATATAGATTGAAGTTAAGTTTTACTACAAAGGATTCAAAATATGTGGCACAAGATTACTGACAAGACAAAGAATGCTCAAGACCTTTGAAAGTTGTCAACTAGATTTTTTTTGGGAACAAGGCCATTCAGGGAAGTGGCAATATTCAGCCTACTAGTAAAGGAACAAAAAATCCAAGCTCTTACCTTGAGAAAGAAGTGGCATTGCCGTAATATTCCTATTGCACAGGTTTCCATTGCAACACTGCACTACTTGGGTTTCAGAGGGGAGGGTCTTGCACATAAGTCCACTTTGATCGTCGTTGAAGCAACCTTTCCTGTACACAGGAACTTCTCCGTTTTGTGTAACTGAAGCAAAACATGACTGGCCGTAGCATACTGGCCTCCCACATGAATTGTCCTCACAGACACACTGAAACTGGCCTGGATTGTCTTTATCTGTTAACATACAAAAAAAGTTGAAATTCATACAACATCTAGATCACAGACAATTTTCAAACAATATTAAAATTTAAACAAAAGCATTGTCATTTGTACCAATTGTAAATGGCATTCTTTTCAACCACAGAAGGGAATATAGCAATGAATACATCTCCCTGCCAACGTAGCCTAGATAAATCATACTATTCCAACAGAAGAACAATATATCAGTTCCAAATGTGAGATAAACCAACAATCCCCCACCAAAAGGCCAGTCCTAGACCAGCTTCAAATTATCCTCATTTCTGTTCCGACATGTCAGTCCATGACATCCTCTTCTGCCACGATGAGCCTACTATCAGTGTGGAGCTGTAACACCTCATATTCCATCTAGGTAGCCTCCAGCCTAATGGCATGGACCTCGATTTCTCCTTCTGGTAATTTTCTCTTCATTCTTCCCTCCCCAGATCCTCTTCTTCTATTCCCTACTCTGGTCTCTTGTCTCCTCCTCTCACCTGTTCATCACCTCCAGATGGTGTCCCTCCTTCTTCCCTTTCTCCCATGGTCCACTCTCCTCTCTTATCAGACTCCTCTTTCTGCAGCCCTTTACCTTTCCCACTCACCTTCACCTATTGCCTTCTAGTTCATCCTCCTTCTCCTCCCCTCACTTTTTTAATTCTACATCTTCCCCCTTCCTTTCCAGTTCTGATGAAGGGCCTCAGCCCAAAATGTCAAATGTTTATTCCTCTCTATAGATGCTACCTGACCTACTGAGTTTCTTCAGCATTTTGTGTGTATTGCTCTGGATTTCCAGCACATGCAGAATCTCGTGTTCGAATTATTCTGGAAAAATACCTCCCCTTTTTAATTTAGTTAAAAAAATCTGTTCTTTCGCCAACCTATGTTAAAACACTTTAATTATAACACTTTGTTAACACCATCAGGTACCTAGTTCAAAGCACAAGTACCACTGAGATCCATAGTCAAATTTTATGAATGAGAAATTGGGTCTAGGACCAGAGGACACAGCCTCAGAAAACAAAAACATCCCTTTAGAACAAAGATGAGGAGGAATTCTTTAGCCAGAGGGTGGAGAATACCATGGTTCCAGTTTCTTACCATTGTTAACTCTGTACCCTTAAGGTAGACAAGGATGGAGAACGCTAATATTTCCTTCCTTCAGTTATGAAGAAAGTGAACCCCATCTAAGAAGAGCAAACTGATTTACTCAACCCCCCCCACCCCCAATCATTTCCTGGCCCACCATGCCCCTGCCAATCATCACTTAGCAATTTATACCAATATTAGGGCACTGTGGGGTGGAGATACTGCAAGGTGCAAGACGCTCCTTCCCTCCGCTAGCCTGCAGGTCACCCTTGGACAAAATGTAGTACCTGCTTAGTAACCCTCCCCCACCCCCAATGAGGGTCACGTGAAGCCATGGGAGCAGCTGGTGGATGATCATATGAGCAGCTGGTGAATATCACAAGTCCTAGTTACGTGACCACTGACACCAGGCAGACAACCTCTGAAGAGTACTGATAATGGCTAAGGTCACTAGTCTTGTAAAGACACTGTCCAGAAGAAGGCAATGGCAAACCACTTCTGTAAGAAAATTTGCCAAGAACAATCACGGTCATGGAAGGAGCATGATCACCCACGTCATACAACACTGCACATACCTGCAGTGAAATTTTATCTGGTTTAAATAGCAAAAATAATTAACAATTAATATGCAGTGGACAAATCCATAATTAAAAATAAACAAAACAGGAAGCAAAGATTTAATTTTTTTCCCAGGTATTCAACTTGCCTTCAGCTCCACATCGAAAGACCTTTGGAGTCAGAAGTAGAAGAACGAGGACACTGCATTGGGCCATCGGGAAAAGGTTACTGGAAAACAAGAGCAGTTGCTAGTTCACATTCATCTCATGCCTTCATCTATTTAAAACATTTTCTTTAGACTCCCTTACACCATAACCTATTTGTCATTCACTGTGCAAAAAATCCATACCTTCACTACAGGCACACAGAAATCCCATGGTTTTCTGTCTAGTTCACCCAAATTTAAATACATACAGTGTTTCCCTCCCATCTGTCCAAACATTTCATGGCTCAAGTTGATGTTCTAACACAATTACGTGTGAACAAATCAGCTACACAGAAATTGGATCAATTAGCACATACTTAACTGCACATAAAAATGAGTTAACCTGTGTTAGATCATGCTGGTAATTATTTCTGAGATAGAGTGGTAAACTGTAGCAGAGACTTCTGTGCACAATTCAAGAGAATCTGACAGAAGTTAGTGGATTCAGCCCAGTACATCACAGGTAAAGCCCTCACAACCAATGAGCACATCTACATGAAATGCAGGCATAGGAAAGCAGCATTATCAGAGATCCCCACCACCCAAATAATACTATCTACTTGCTGTTGCTATCAGGTAGAAGGTACAGAAGCCTCAGGACATGCACCACCAGATTCAAGAACAGTTACTACCCCTCAACCATCAGGCTCTTCAACAAAAGGGGCTAACTACACTCACTTTCCGCATCACTGAAATGTTCCTACACAACCAATGGTTTCAGTTGAAGGATTTGTTATCTAATGTTCTCGGTATTTATTGCCATTTATTTATATTTGCATTTGCACAGCTTGGTGTCTTCTGCACTCTGGTTCACTTTTCATTGATCCTGTTATAGTTACTACTCTATAGATTTGCTGAGTATGCCCGCAGGAAAATTAAAACTCAGGGTTGCTCAAGATTTCTGTAGAATCTCTTTTGTTTCTACGGCTGACAACTTTCCATTATTCTTAGAACTGGTGCAGCAATAATTAGATGCACAGAACAAGGTGAGAGCTTTGGAGCAGGCCACGGCCATTCACTTTCAAGGACACCACAACTTATCCTGGATCCAGTTCCAAGTGATCTTTTCCAGGGTTATCACAGAAACATCCGATGTTTTTTGGAAATCTCATAATCACAGAACACATGGTCCAGAAAACAGACTCTACTCTGAAGAAAGCTGAAGTTGAAGAAGCCTTGACTATGCACATCTATACTCACATCATTCTACAGAAGCAGAGTAGAGAACATCCTAACAAGCTGCATCACTGCGCGGTACGGAAATTGCACTGCGGTGCACAGGAAGGCTCTAGAACAAGTAGATAGAAACACAGAAAACCTACAGCGCAATACAGGCCCTTCGGCCCTCATTGTTGTGCTGAACATGTCCTTACCTTAGAAATTACCTAAGGTTACCCACGGCCTTCTATTTTTCCAAGCTCCATGTACCTATCCAAGACCCTATCATATCTGCCTCCACCACCGTCACCGGTAGCCTATTCCACGCCCTCACCACTCTGCATAAAAAATTTATCCCTGATATCTCCTCTGTACCTACTTCCAAGCACCTTAAAACTGTGTCCTCTCGTGCTAGCCATTGCAGCCCTGGGAAAAAGCCTCTGACTATCCACACAATCAATGCCTCTCATCATCTTATACACTTCTATCAGGTCACCTCTCATCCTTCATAGCTTCAGGGAGAAAATGCCGAGTTCACTCAACCTATTCTCATAAGGCATGCTCCTCAATCCAGGCAACATCCTTCTAGATCTCCTCTGCACCCTTTCGAAAGTTTCCACATCCTTCCTCTAGTGAGGTGACCAGAACTGAGCACAGTATTCCAAGTGGGGCCTGACCAGGGTTCTACATAGCTGTAACATTACCTCTCGTCTCTTAACCTCAATCCCACGGTTGAAGGTCAATGCACCATATGCCTTCGTAATCACAGAGTCAACCTGCGCAGCAGCTTTGAGTGTTCTATGGACTCGGATCCCAAGATCCCTCTGATCCTCCACACTGGGAGTCTTACCATTAATACTATATTCTGCCTTTATATTTGACCTACCAAAATGAACCACCTCACACTTATCTGGGTTGAACTCCATCTGCCACTTCTCAGCCTAGTTTTGCATCCTATCGATGTCCCGCTGTAACCTCTGACAGCCCTCCACACTATCCACAACACCCCCAACCTTTGTGTCATCAGCAAATTTACTAACCCATACCTCCACTTCCTCATCCAGATCATTTATAACATGCCATCTATAACTTTGCTAATGACACAAATATTGTTGGCAGTATTTCAGATGGTGACAAGAGGGCATGCAGGACCAAGATATATCAGTTAGTTGAGTGGTGTCACAGCAACAACCTTGCACACAACGTTAGTAAGATCAAAGAACTGGTTGTGGATTTCAGAAAGTATAAGACGAGGGAACACACACCAGTCCTCAGAGGGATCAGAAGTGGAAACAGTGAGCAATTTCAAGTTCAAACAACAGGAATTCTGCAGATGCTGGAAATTCAAGCAACACACATCAAAGTTGCTGGTGAACGCAGCAGGCCAGGCAGCATCTATAGGAAGAGGCGCAGTCGACGTTTCAGGCCGAGACCCTTCGTCAGGACTAACTGAAGGAAGAGTGAGTAAGGGATTTGAAAGCTTTCAAATCCCTTACTCACTCTTCCTTCAGTTAGTCCTGACGAAGGGTCTCGGCCTGAAACGTCTACTGCGCCTCTTCCTATAAATGCTGCCTGGCCTGCTGCGTTCACCAGCAACTTTGATGTGTGTTGCAGCAATTTCAAGTTCCTGGGTATCAATATCTCTGTGGATCTGTCCTAGACCCAACATACCAAAGGCAGCAAGGCAGTGCCTATATTTCATGAGGAATTTGAGGAGGTTTGGTGTTTCACCAAAGACACTCTCAAATTTCCGCAGACATACTGTGGAGAGCATTCTAACTGGCTGTATTACCATTTGGTTTGTGGGGGTGGGGGGTGGCTACTACACAGGATCAAAATAAGCTCCAGAAAGCTGTAAACTTAGCCACCTCCATCATGGTCACCAGCCTCCAGAGTATCCAGGTCATCTTCAAGAAGCGATGCCTCAAAATGGCAGCATCCATCATTGAGGACCCCCATGACCCAGGACTTGTCCCCTTCTTGTCACTACCATCAAGAAAGAGGTACAGGAGTCTGAAAACACACACTCAACGATTCAGCACAGCTCCTTCCCCTCTGCCATCTGATTTCTGAATGGACACTGAACCCATGAACACTACCTCACTACTTTCTTTTAAAATGTTATATTGTAATTCAGTCCCTGCCCCCCCCCCGCCATTATGTATTGCATTGTTCTGGTGCCACAAAGGACAACAATTTTAACAGTCTATTAAACCTGATTCTAATTCACATCACTGGCCTACCAACCTAGCCGCCATCAAGAACACGTATACAGAAAGGTGCCAGAAAATGGCCAGTAACATGATGAAGGATCCCACCCTGTTCATGGACTGTTTGTCGTAGTCCCAGCCGGGAGAAGGCTATGTAGCATCCACTTAAGACCACTAGACTTAAAAGCAATTACTTTCCCCAAGCAGAAAAGGTGATCAGCATTTCCTCCCACTAACCCACCCCTCCACATCCCTTACCACCACTACTTTATCATTTCCTGTCAAGAGTCACCTTACGTGCAGACACTCCTGCACCTAGTGACACTTTATGGGCATACAATCTATTTATATAAGCTATCTTATGTATTTATATTTGTGTTTTTAAAATTATTTAAATAATAATTTAAAAACCCATTAAATATATGATAGCTTACATAGATTGTATATCCATAAAATACATAGCTCAGAGGAGGTTCACAAGGATGATTCCAGGAACGAAATGGTTATCATACGAGGAATGTTTAATGGCTCTGGACCTCTACTCGTTGGAATTTAGAAAGATGGGGTGGGGGGGGGAAGCTCATTGAAACCTTTTGAATATTGGAAGGCCTAGACAAAGCAGATGTGGAAAAGACGTTTCCCATGGTGGGGGAGTCTAGGACAAGAGGACACAGCCTCAAGGTAGAGGGGCGTCGACTTAAAACAGGTGCAGAGAAATTTCTTTAGCCAGAGGGTGGTGAATTTGTAGAATTCGTTACCACGGGCAGCTGTGGAGGCCATGTGGTTGAGTATATTTAAGGCAGAGCTTGACAGGTTCTTGATAGGACCCAGCATTAATGGTTACAGGGAGGCCAGGAAATGGGGTTGGTGAGGTGGGGTAAGAAAAAGGATCAGCCATGATTGAATGATAGATCAGACTCGATGGGCCAAATGGCCTAATTCTGTATGTGTGTGTGTGTGTGTGTGTGTATGTAGGAAATGACATTAAACAATAGAGTCTGGAACAATCTTGAACACCTCCAGTCTGTTTTCTCTACGGGATCAAAGTCACACTGACTCATCTTCCTTGCTACAGGATGGTTGCAAGCAGCCATAGCAGCTCTGTCTCATAAGGTAGCACAGTTGTTAGCGCGACACTACTACAGCTTGGGTTGTCAGAGTTCAGCATTCAATTCTAGCACTATTTGTAAGGAGTTTTAATATTCTCACCGTGGCCCACAAAGACTTACTGTACATTCCCCAACCAAACACCGTGGATGAACCAGGAGATACGTCATCCGCTGAAGGCTAGAACCATGGCATTCAAGTCTGGCAACCCAGGTCTGTACCAGAAAACCAGGTATGATTTGCAGAGGGCTACTTCAAGGGCGAAGAGAGAATTTTGAAAGAGGTTGGAGGCGACATCAGATGCACAGCAACTCCGGCAGGGTTTGCAAGACATTACTTCCTACAGAGCGAAACTCAATAGCATGAATGGCAGCGAGGCTTCACCACCAGATGAATTCAACGCCTTCCATGGCCACTGTGAAGATCCCTACTGCACCTGATGATCCTGTGATTTGTCTCAGAGGCCGATGTTAGGCTGTCTTTAAAGAGAATGGACCCTTGCAAGACAGAGGTCCTGATGAAGTACTTGGTAAGGCTCTGAAGACCTGTACCAATCAACTAGCAGGAGTATTCAAGGACATTTTCAAACTCTCACTGGGCTGAAGTTCCCACTTGCTTCAAAATGGCAACAATTATTCCAGTGCCTAAGAATAATGTGGGCTGCCTTAATGACTACCACCCAGTAGCACTCACATCGACAGTGATGAAATGCTTTGAGAGGTTGGTCATGACTAGACTGAACTCCTGCCTCAGCAAAGACCTGGACCCATTGCAATTTACCCATCGCCACAATAGAAGGATCAGAAGTGGAGAGAGTGAGCAGCTTCTAGCTCCTGGGTGTCAAGATCTCTGAGGATCTAACCTGGTCCCAACATATCGATGTAGTTATAAAGAAGACAAGGCAGCGGCTATACTTTATTAGGAGTTTGAAGAGATTTGGCATGTCGAAAAATACAGTCAAAAACTTCTATAGTTGTATGGTGGAGAGCATTCTGACAGGCTTGTATCACTGTCTGGTATGGAGGGGCTACTGCACAGGACGGAAAGGAGATGCAGGTTGTAATTCTAGTTAGGTCCATCTTGGGTACTAGTCTACAAAGTACACAGGACATCTTTAGGGGGCAGTGTCTCAAAAAGGCAGCGTCTATTATTAAGGACCTCCAGCACCCAGGACATGCCCTTTTCTCACTGTTACCATCAGGTAGGAGGTACAGAAGCCTGAAGGCACACACTCAGCGATTCAGGAACAGCTTCTTCCCCTCTGCCATCCGATTCCTAAATGGACAATGAATCTTTGAACACTTCACTTTTTTAAAAAATATGCAGTATTTCTGTTTTTGCACGTTTTGTTTAATCTACTCAATATACATAATTGATTTACTTAAGTATTATTATTATTTTATTTATTACTTTTTCTCTCTGCTAGATTATGTATTGCATTGAACTGCTGCTGCTAAGTTAAATTTCACATCAGATGCTGGTGATAATAAATCTGGTTCTGATTCTGACCATGTGGGTTTTCTCTGCTTTCCTCCCACAGTCCAAAGACATACTGGTTAGTGAGGTTAACTGGCCTGTGGTTAGTCTCGGGTTAAACAGGTGGGCTGCTAGGTGGCACGGCTCACTGGGTCGGATGAGCCTGTTCCACTGCATCTCTTCAATAATAAAAAATAGCTGCATCACAGCATGAGGTCACTGTATTGACGGAACTGAAGGCCCTGCCTGAGATCACCGTCATCCTGAGAGCAGACAGTCATTGACTTTGTGTGAGGATACCGTTAACATAACAGAAGAAATGGAGCAGGAATCAGCTCAACATGTCTGCCATGTCCCCAGAACCCTTCACTTCCCTGCTATGCAAAAGGCTATCTGTATCTGAAATATATTTAATAAGGTAGCCTTTACTGCTTTTCCAGGCAGAAAATTCCAGATTCACTACTCTCTGGGAAAGGCAACTTCTCACACTCACCCTAAATCTATTCCATAAAATACGAGAGCAAGGCAGGGCATCCGGGCCAAAATCTACTCCACCATTCGATCATGGCTGATTTATTTTCCATCTCAACTCCACTTTCAGGCCTTCTCCCAAACCTTTAACACCTATACTCACTGGAATTTAGAAGAACAAGGGAGGAATCTCATCGAAACCTATCAAATATTGTAAGGCTGAGATAGAGTAGAAGTGGAGAGGATATAGTGGGTGAGTCACAGAAAACTACAGCATAGCAACAGGCCCTTCGGCCCATCAAGTCCATGCTAAACTGCACCCAGACCATAGCCCAACTATCCATGTACCAATCTAAACTTCTCTTAAAATGTTAAAATTGAAATCCCATGCTCCACTTGCGTTGACAGCTTGTTCCACATTCTCACCACCAAATTTATCCTTAAACATTTCACCTTTCACCCGTAACCTTTGACCTCCAGTTCCAGTGTCACCCAACCTCAGTAGAAAAAGCCCACTTACATTTACCCTATCTATACCCCTCAATTTTGCATACTACTATCAAATCTCCCCTCAAACTTTTATGTTCTAGGAAAACACAAAATGCTGGAAGAACAGCAGGCCAGGCAGCATCTATGGAAAAGTACAGTCGACGTTTTAGGCCGAGACCCTTTGGCAAGACCCGAAACGTCAACTGAACTATTCTCCATAGATGCTGCCTGGCCTGCTGAGTTCCTCCAGCATTTTGTTTGTTGCTTGGATTTCCAGCATCTGCAGATTTTCTCTTGCTTGTGATTGAAGTTGTAACCTATTCAATCTTTCCTTATAACTCAGGTCCTCCAGTCCCCACAACATCCTTGCAAATTTTCTCTGTTCTTTTTCAATCTTATTTACATCTTTCTTGTAGGTAGGTGACCAAAACTCCAGATTAGGTCTCACAAACATCTTGTACAACTTGAACATAACATCCCATCTCATGTACTCAATACTAGCAGGCCAACGTGACAAAAGCTTTCGTTAAAACCTTCTTCTAGGATTCTCCTAGCATTCTTCTAGGGTGCATCACAACCTGGTACGGAAGTTCTCCTGTCCAAGACCGGAAGAAGCTGCAGAAGATCGTGAACACAGTGCAGCAAATCACACAAACCAATCTTCCGTCCTTAGAGACACTTTACACCGCACGCTATCGGAGAAGTGCTGCCAGGATAATCAAGGCCACAACCCACCCAGCCAACACACTTTTCGTCCCTCTTCCCTCCAGGAGAAGGTTCAGGAGCTTCAAGACTCATATGGCCAGATTTGGGAACAGCTTCTTTCCAAAAACACTGTTGAATGGATCTGGGCCGTACCCTCCAAATATCTGGACCTGCCTCTCGCTTTTTTTGCACTACCTTACTTTCCATTTTTCTATTTATGATTTATAATTTAAATTTTTAATATTTACTATTGATTTGTAATCCAGGGAGTGTGAAGCGCGGAATCAAATATCGCTGTGATGATTTACGTTCTAGTATCAATTGTTTGGCGACAATAAAGTATATCTACCTGTGACATCACTTCCAGTGAATTATAGACCTATATTTGTTCTGTAAGACCTACCCTAGCTGGTCCTCCCAAAGTGCAACTCCTCACATTCTGCTCCTGTATCTTATGGTCTAACGTACACCCAGTGTACAGGAATAAAGTAGTAGCCAGAGTGTACTCCTTTAATATGCACATTTAAAAACATTTCAACAATTCAGAAACAAATGCATAACTGCTGAGGGAAGCAAAAAAAAAGCCCAGTAAGGATTTCATAAAAATGTAACTAACATACCTTTCATATTTTAATTCCAACATTTACTTTCCTTCTGTATACCATTTCAAGAGAAGCAATTGTACTCAAACAAGATCTTGCAACCAATACAAATTAGTACGTTAAGTCATAGCATGCACAGCACTGATTTTTCTCACTATGACATCTGTTTGTACTTCTGCTCACTGCCAGTGTCCCTAGGTGCAGCATCAGCAATATTCTAATGTGCAGAACTAGAGTTCTACCTTCCTGGTACAGATCAGTTTGCAAACATCCCAAAACAGTGCTTAAACAAATAATCTCCTCCAGAAAGCTCAGATTCCTGTCATTTGTCAACTTCCAGTAAATAGCAGGATATATAGCAGCCAGTGGAGACATAGCTAAACAGTTTAATAATTAATACAAACTTGGCTAACCATCTTGGAACGCCAAACCAGGCAGTAATAGAAGCAGACTCAGAATGTGGTTTGCGAGCTGTTCAGCCTGTCCAACTACACTGCATGTTCAGATGGGTTGGTCACAATGATATTTATCAAAAATTAGTTGAATAGATATTAAAAATTATACGTTGAGAATGCAGTGGATTTCAAACACTGCAAGTCATTCCGTATATATTTACTGAGATACAGCACAGGATTGGCCCTTCCAGCCACACTGCCAAGCAATCCCCGATTTAATCCACTTTACGAAGACTAATTAACCTACCAACCTGTACATCTTTGGACCGTGGGAGGAAACTGGATCACCTGAAGGAAACCCATGCTGTCACAGGCAGAACATACAAACTCCTTACAGACAGTGGCAGGAATTGAATCTGGGTTGCCAGCACTGTAAAACATTGTGCTCATCACTATACTACCATGTCACCTGTTGTGCTAACCAGTATAACTACCAGACAGGTAAACAGGGACGAATAAAATTAACTGACGATTTAACCCTTTGATATTCTAACATTGATATTCCATTCTCCCAGATCCTCCATCACTGCTCCATCATGCACACTGGCCTCCCCACCATCCGGGACATCTGCAAAAGGTGATGCTTCAACAAGGCAACATCCATCATTAAGGACCCCTATCACCCCGGATATGACCTCTTCATTACCACCAGTGGGGTGGATACAGAATTCTGAATGCACACTCAACGCTTCTTCCCCATCATCCTCAGATTTCTGAGCAGACAATGACCTATGCATGAACATTACCACACTATTTTTCCACTACCTAAAAGTGTTCCTCACGGCATGCACCTCAAATAGCCTCTGACTGTGTGTGTATATATATAAACACACACACACACACACACACGTGGCCCCCGTTTTCCGAACGTTCACTTTACGACACCTCGCTATTACGAAAGACCTACATTAGTTAGCTGTTTTCACTAACAGAAGGTGTTTTCACGGTTACGATAAAAGGCAGCATGCGCCTGAACAGCCAAGCTCCTCCCCCGGAACTGCATTCGAGCCGCCATTGCTTAAACACGTGCTTTATCCCGATTTATTTTGTGCATCGTTAGCAAGATGAGTTCTAAGGTATCGGAAAAGCCTAAAAAAAACTCGTAAGGGTGTTACACTTAGCATAAAACTAGACATAATTAAGCGCTTCAATCGTGGTGAACGAAGTAAGGACATTGTCCACGTGTTGAACTTACCTGCGTCCACCATTCACACTATTTATACGCAGAGAGAAAGAATTTTGAAAGCTGCCGATGTTACTGTTGGTTCTGCTCGTAGCAAAGTGGTCTCTCTTAGTCAGCATCCAATAATGGATAAAATGGAAAGTTTATTGCTTGAATGGATTGATGGGTGTAGAAACCGTGGTGTTCCGTTAAGTTTTCTTACACTTAAGGAGAAATCAGTCAGTCTTTTTAATAAGCTGAAACAGAAAGCACTGGCCGATGGTGATGAAAGTGTTGTGAAAGTGGAATTTAAAGGTAGTCATGGGTGGTTTGATCGGTTTCTGAGGCGAGGGCAGCTTCATAATTTAATGTTTACCGGACCCAGTGCTTCGGCTGATACTGAAGCTGCCGAAAAGTTCCCAGCACAGAAGGTGCATATTCGTACAAGCAAGTGTTTAACTGTGACAAAACTGCAATTTATTGGAAAAAATTGCTGAGCAAGACATTCATTTCGATAGAAGAAAAGCAGGCTAAGGGACACAAGGCATCAAAGGACAGGTTTACCCTAATGCCTATTATTAATGCCACTGGTGATGCTGTCCTTAAGCCTCTACTAGTGTACCATACAGAAAATCCGAGGGCACTTAAATGCGTTGATAAGAAAACACTTCCCATTGTGTTCTGTTCACATCCAAGTGGTTGGAATACCCAAGTGCTTTTTTCTGAGTACATGAGTGGACACGTTAGTCCTTTTGTTGAAAAATACTGTAGAGAAAATAACCTTGATAATAGGTGTCTTGTGATTGTTGATAATTGTGCTGCTCATCCACCTGGCATTACCAAGTATGGCAGTAACATTCGTGTTGCGTTCTTACCGCCGAATACGACATCGTTGCTGCAGCCGTGCAACCAAGGCCTAATAGCCACAATTAAGGCTTACTACGCGCAAAATGTGATGCATTTTATTGTAGTACCATTGACAGAGAGGGCAATTCCGAAGCGTCTTTGTGAGAGATCTGGAAAGAATACAATATAAAATTGGCAATCGCCCCAACGTTGGAGATGCTCTCGATAGGCTAACAGTCTCGATGAGAAATGGCATTTGGAGGAAACTATGTCTTCCCGACTCCAGTAAGTGAAACTACACTGTACATACATTATTTCTACTTTATATAGGCTGTGTATTTTTATGTGTTATTTAGTATGATTTGGCAGCTTCACAGCTTAAAGGTTACTGGACAGTGTTTCCGCTGAGAGCGCTTCCACCATGTTTCTGCCAAGAGTGCTTCCGCCGCGAGTGCTGCCATGAGATTTTCGCTGCGCTAGACAGTGCTGCAATTTGCGGAAAAGTATATCTGCTTTATGTAGGCTGTGTATTTATCTTACCATTCCTGCTTTTACTATGTTACTGTTACTTTAGGTTTTACCTGTTATTTGGCATGATTTTGTAGGTTATTTTTTGAGTCTGGGAACGCTAAAAAGCTTTCCCATATTAATAAATGGTAATTGCTTATTCACTTTACGACATTCTGGCTTACGAACTGTTTCATAGGAATGCTCTACCTTCGGATAGCAGGGGAAACCTGTGTGTGTGTGTGTGTGTGTGTGTGTGTGTGTGTGTGTGTGTGTGTGTGTGTGTGTGTCTTACACACACGTTGAGTACCCATTATTTAAAAAGTGCTTGGGGCTACCAGCATTTCTGATTTTGCAATATACAATGAGATAGATTGGGATCAATGTTCACTCTAAGGTGTGCATGCGCACACACATCTTTTGTTACTAGCGTACAAGGAATTTAAACTGCATACAAAAGGTTGCCACCCTCTACCTCGTTGGCATGTTAAGTATATTTCACGATCGTACACGATCACATTTCCTTTTCAAGTTTCTGATGCCGACAGTGTTGACAATGTGGAGTTTGCGATGGTTTGTCTGCAGATTCTAGAACTGGTTTATTTATACTGTTTTATTGAAGAAATTATTGATTCACTATGTCGAATTCCAAAGAAGCAAAGGGTGTGAATTGCAAAAGAACTACTAGTTCACTTTAAGCAGAATGGCTCAGTGAAACAGTAGAAGCTGCTGCACCGAAAGCTCATGAGGTCAGGAACATGCAGCTACGAGAAATGTTTATGTACAATACAGAAAATGCTGTTACCTGCATGTATTGTCGCGATGCAAAGGTTGCTGGAGAATTTGCAAGTGGGAAGGTTGGGAAACTTGTCTTTTTAAAAAGGTGTCATTTAGCAAGTAAATCACATATGGACAATGTGCAAAAGCTCCGGCAATCTTCATTACCCACTACAGGTCTGCTACATACGTGTACATGCAGATGAACGAGAATGAAAATGATCAAACCGAAAGATCAAAGTTCCCAGACAGTGGTGAATCTGTGTAATTCTCTGCCCAATAAAGCAGTGGAGGCTACCTCAGTAAATATATTTAAGACAAAGTTGGATAGATTTTCACATAGTGGGGGAATTAGGTTTATGGGGAAAAGACAGGTAGATAGAGATGAGTCCACAGCCAGATCAGCCATGATCTTATTGAATGGTGGAGCAGGCTCGACGGGCCAGATGGCCAACTCCTGCTCCTATTTATGTTCTTTTGCTTGTCATCGACACATCAGTTAAAATTGATACTTGCACCTAGCCAAAAACCTGAAAAGAGTTTATTCATCATATACACCGGGAAAGCACTAGATCCTTTTTCATAGACCAAGGATGCATCTCAGCAGTATACATAAATAATATACAGATATAAATATATAATAGAGTGGTTTCCAGTGAATTGACCCATTGGGTAATTGGGATAGCCACTCATTTGGGACAACTGAAAGAACAGAAGCTAATCTAGAAAACAGCCAGAATTCCCCTTGTTTATGTGGGACATTATGCTGCTTAATTGAGATAGGAGACAGTTGCTGAACAGTTTCTAACTAGTACAGACACATCCCTTATGTGGTCATTAGACACTACACCATGAGTAGAGTGAACAGTTTTTAAAAAGCAGTGATTTTGGTCCCTGATAGTTGGTGAGAAATAAGCAGTAAGACAATTCAGAACTGTTTTGCTCACTGTGGTTTCAAGCATTCGGGCTTGGAGATACCAGAAATGGTTGGGAGCTAATATGAAACAATTTCACTACTTCAGTGAGTTAGGAACTATGACGAATTTGAAGGCATTGACAATCACCTTGAATGCAACAATGAAAATCTGAAGGATGAGTCGTGAACAGCATCGGACGAAGGCAGTCCATTGTCTTCACTAGGTGTCTGCGCAAATTTTGTTCATTACAGCCAATCAAAAGGCGGCAAGATACACTGGATGAATTCCTCTGTCAATAAGTATTATGAACTAATAAACAGTTTTATAGTACCGTAGTACTGGTAGTGTTCTAATGTGTTCTGTATTTCCTTTAAATACATAACTTGTGACCTCAGTTTGTCTTGATTATATCTTTTTAACTATTTCCATGAAACTTTGGATAATTGGGCCATGCTGCTTAATTGGGCCAAAACTACTGGTTCTGACGTGTCCCAATTAACCAGAATCCTCTGAATATAACAGCTTTCATGACCTACTAGATTCCAGTAACACACCAATTTTGCTCTCACCCTTTGGCAATTGAAGAGCTCACCCCCCCCACCCCCCATGACTTCCTGGTGCATATTTCTATTTTCACTAACCTTTCCCGGATGTCTGGCACTTTCTCATGCATTCACAGGAGTTACATCATTTGTTCCCCTCCCACCATCCACAAAGCAGTCATTCCAAGTGAAGCAACAGTTCCCCAGTCCAACGACCTGTACTGCATTCAGTGTTCACACTATGGCCTCTTCTGCATTGGAGAAACCAAATACAGATAGGCTGGAACATCTGTAGGAGTGACACTGAAGAATCAGTTGCCTCCACTTTAATACTGCAACTCTGACCTACCTAGCTGTTTGCACTGTTAAAAGACCACAAAACATAGGAGCAGAATTGGGCTATTTGGCCCATTAAGTCTGCTTCACTATTTGATCATGGTTGGTTTATTTTTTTTCCTCTCAACACCATACCCCGTCCACAGCCGTCTGTGGCAATGAATTCCACAAATTCACCACCATCTGGCTAAAGAAATTACCCCTCATTTCTGTTCTGAAGGGACATCATTGTTTTCTGAGATTGTGCCCTCTGGTCCTAGATTCTCCCACTATAGCAAACATTCTCGCTACGTCCACTCAAGAACTAAGCTACAGGAAATATTGATCCTGTTCCACTTTCCAAAGACGCTACGTGTCCAGTATTTTATGGTTTTGACAGTTCAGATTCCAAGCATCTGCTTTTTTTTTAAAATATTTGAGAATCAGAATCTGGTTTATGATCACTGACATATGTCAGTGAAATTTGTTTTGAAACAGCAATACATAAAAAAATAACTACAAATTATATTAAAAATGCAAACACTTTGGCCACTTTATGAGGAGGCAGATTTTGGAAGGGTGCAAAAATAACATGGGTTGTTATCATGGGTGACTTTAACTTCCCTAATATTGATTGGCACCTGATTAGTTCCAAGGGTTTAGATGGGGCAGAGTTTGTTAAGTGCGTCCAGGACAGATTCCTGTCACAGTATGTGGACAGGCCAACCAGGGGAAATGCCATCCAGTACTAGGTAATGAACCGGGTCAGGTTACAGATCTCTCAGTGGGCGAGCATCTGGGGGACAGTGACCACTGCTCCCTGGCCTTTATAATTATCATGGAAAAGGATAGAATCAAAGAGGACAGGAAAATTTTTAATTGGGGAAAGGCAAATTATGAGGCTATAAGGCTAGAACTTGCGGGTGTGAATTGGGATGATGTTTTTGCAGGGAAATGTACTATGGACATGTGGTCGATGTTTAGAGATCTCTTGTGGGATGTAAGGGATAAATCTGTCCCGGTGAGGAAGATAAAGAATGGTAGGGTGAAGGAACCATGGGTGACAAGTGAGGTGGAAAATCTAGTCAGGTGGAAGAAGGCAGCATACATGAGGTTTAGGAAGCAAGGATCAGATGGGTCTATTGAGGAATATAGGGAAGCAAGAAAGGAGCTTAAGAAGGGGGCAGGAGAAGGCCTTGGCGAGTAGGGTAAAGGAAAACCCCAAGGCATTCTTCAATTATGTGAAGAAAAAAAGGATGACAGGAGTGAAGGTAGGACCGATTAAAGATAAAGGTGGGAAGATGTGCCTGGAGGCTGTGGAAGTGAACGAGGTCCTCAATGAATACTTCTCTTGGTATTCACCAATGGGAGGGAACTTGATGATGGTGAGGACAATATGAGTGAGGTTGATGTTCTGGAGCATGTTGATATTAGGGGAGAGGAGGTGTTGGAGTTGTTAAAATACATTAGGACAGACAAGTCCCCGGGGCCTGACGGAATATTCCCCAGGCTGCTCCACGAGGCGAGAGAAGAGATTGCTGAGCCTCTGGCTAGAATCTTTATGTCCTCGTTGTCTACGGGAATGGTACCAGAGGATGAGGGAGGCGAATGTTGTTCCCTTGTTCAAAAAAGGTAGTAGGGATAGTCTGGGTAATTATAGACCAGTGAGCCTTACGTCTGTGGTGGGAAAGTTGTTGGAAAAGATTCTTAGAGATAGGATCTATAGGCATTTAGAGAATCATGGTCTGATCAGGGACAGTCAGCATGGCTTTGTGAAGGGCAGATTGTGTCTAACAAGCCTGATAGAGTTCTTTGAGGAGGTGACCAGGCATATAGATGAGGGTAGTGCAGTGGATGTGATCTATATGGATTATAGTAAGGCATTAGACAAGGATCCACACGGTATTCAGAAAGTTATTCAGAAACTTATTCAGAAAGTTAGAAGGCATGGGAACCAGGGAAGTTTGGCGAGGTGGATTCTGAATTGGCTTGCCTGCAGAAGGCAGAGGGTGGTGGTGGAGGGAGTACATTCAGATTGGAGGATTGTGACTAGTGGTGTCCCACAAGGATCTGTTCTGGGATCTCTACTTTTTGTGATTTTTATTAACGACCTGGATGTGGGGGTAGAAGGGTGGGTTGGCAAGTTTGCAGACGACACAAAGGTTGATGGTGTTGTAGATAGTGTGGTGGATTGTCAAAGATTGCAGAGAGACATTGATAGGATGCAGGAGTGGGCTGAGAAGTGGCAGATAGAGTTCAACCCGGAGAAGTGTGAGGTGGTACACTTTGGAAGGACAAACTCAAAGGCAGAGTACAAAGTAAATGGCAGGATACTTGGTAGTGTGGAGGAGCAAAGGGATCTCGGGGTAGATGTCCATAGATACCTGAAAGTTGCCTCACAGGTGGATAGGGTAGTTAAGAAAGCTTATGGGGTGTTAGCTTTCGTAAGTCGAGGGATAGAGTTTAAGAGTCGCGATGTAATGATGCAGCTCTAAAACTCTGGTTAGGCCACACTTGGAGTACTGTGTCCAGTTCTGGTCACCTCACTATAGGAAGGATGTGGAAGCATTGGAAAGGGTACAGAGGAGATTTACCAGGATGCTGCCTGGTTTAGAAAGTATGCATTATGATCAGAGATTAAGGGAGCTAGGGCTTTACTCTTTGGAGAGAAGGAGGATGAGAGGAGACATGATAGAGGTGTACAAGATAATAAGAGGAATAGATAGAGTGGATAGCCAGCACCTCTTCCCCAGGGCACCACTGCTCAATACAAGAGGACATGGCTTTAAGGTAAGGGGTGGGAAGTTCAAGGGGGATATCAGAGGAAAGTTTTTTACTCAGAGAGTGGTTGGTGTGTGGAATGCACTGCCTGAGTCAGTGGTGGAGGCAGATACACTAGTGAAGTTTAAGAGACTACTAGACAGGTATATGGAGGAATCTAAGATGGGAGCTTATATGGGAGGCAGGGTTTGAGGGTTGGCACAACATTGTGGGCCGAAGGGCCTGTATTGTGCTGTACTATTCTATGTTCTATGAGTACTATCATGTAGCAGCAACTCAATGCATAAAAGCATGCAGACATGGTCATGAGATTCAGTTGTTGTTTAGACCAAACATCAGAAAGGGGAAGAAATGTGACCTAAGTGACATTGACCATGGAACAACTGTTGGTACCAGACGGGGTGGTTTGAGTATCTCAGAAACTGCTGATCTCCACACAACCATCTTTAGGGCAGGGGTTCCCAACCAAAAGACCATACACCCCTTGCTTAATGCTATTGGTCCATGGAATCGAAAAAAAAGTTGGGAACGCCTGCTCTGGAGTTTACAAAGAATGCTATGTAAAATAAGCAATACATCCAGTTCAGTGGGCAAAAATACCTCGTTAATGAGAGAGGGCAGAGGAGAATGCTCAGACTGGTTCAAGATGATAGGAACTCAAACAACCAGTGTTACAACAGTGGTGTGCAGAAAAGCATCTCTGAATGCACAACACATCAAACCTTGAAATGGATGTGCTACGGCAGCAGAAGACCATGAACAAACACTCAGTGTCTACTTTATTAGGTACAGGTGGCATCTAATAAGAGTGGCTACTGAGAGTATATTTAAATATAAGACAAGAGGTTCAGGCAGAGAACCTTCATCATAAATAAGGCAAGTTATTGAGGTAGTGTTCATAAACACAAGAGATTCTACAGACTCTGGAACCAGTAGGGAGTGCCTGTGGACTCATAGACCGTTCAGAAATCTGATGGAGGGGAAAGAAGACGTAAAATGCTTCTAAGACAAATGCTTATGGAATGCATGTTGAGGACTTCAGATGTGAGGTGTGGGTGGACACAACCAGTAACACGAGAAACTTAAAGCAATACCTGCCCAGGAAAATCCTCTTTCAGCTTCCCACACAGGATAGAATGGTTAAAGAATGATGAGTCGACTTCAGACTTGCATCAGTGTTCAGACAGCCTCAGTGCAACGGCAAACGTGCACAGTACTGCTTGATACCATTGTGTTCATGAACTCAGACAAATGCAAATGCTGGATCTAGCGATGGCATGCCCCAACCAGCTCGCCTTGTTCGGATATCCGGGCATCCCGTGAATGGTGAATCAATACTGAGTGGTTGTCATCATTCCGCAGATTTTGTCCTGAATAGAGTTAGTTTTGTCCTCATTCTTACTGTATGAAATAGTTACCCTTCCCCCCCAACAAAATACATTAAGATCTCTGCTTGTGTATGGATTTCATCATCCAATAAGTTAACAACAAATCAAACATTTTCTTTCAATTGCCAATACGTGTGGTATGCCCACCTACTGCTCATTTACAAACTGTAGAAATAACTTATCTACCCTATTGATTTTATTAAAATACACATCATATACAGAGCTACAAGAACAAAAATATATTGGGTTATGTTGAAAACCTGAAATGGTGGAAATGCTGAGGAAAACTGTCATCTTTTAACATTGATGGCTGTTCACTAGAAAACATAGAACCAGAAGGCATAGAACATTACAGTGCCCACAATATTGTACTGACCTTTTAACCTACTCCAAGATCAACCTATCCCCCCTCCCATTCCAGTTTTCTGTCACCGATGTGCCTATCTAAGAATTCCTTAAATGTCCCCAATGTATTTGCATCTACTACCAACACCACATACAGTTCAGATGACCCTCACCAGTCAACACATAAAGAGTCAACAAAATAGCAGGAAGGAAGGCTTTGATCTTCCTAAAAGTTGGAGATTTTGGCTCCTACTGGTCTAGATGCCAGATAACATAAGAGCCAATACCTGAAAGCTGTTGATTCAGAACATCCTGTAGTGAAGAGGTGTGGATTTTTTTTCTCTCCCAAGCTCTCATCCTCCGACAATTCACACAACCCCTCTCCCAATGTTTGCTCCCGATGATTTCCCCTATATCACAGCCCATCTATCACTGTTCCCTGACCCTCTCTCCCATCTTCCCATCTCTCTCTCACCCTGCACCCCCGCCGACTCTCTCTCCCCCACACCCACTCTCACCCTTGCCCCTTCCAGTCACCCCACCTCCTCTTTCCATGTGTCACTCCCTCTCCCCCACTACCTGTTCTGTTGTTCTCCTCTATCATCCCCCTCCCATCTCTCCACCTCCTTGTCTTCCCTTTTCCTCACCTACCTCATCTCTCCTCTGTCCATCTCCGTCTTCCACTTTCACCCTCCCTCCCCATCTCCAACAATTCCCTTTCTCTTTCCCGTCCTGTCTGCCATTTCCCCGCCACCTTTCTTCCCCTCCCCCACCGTTCTCACCCCTCCCCACTTCCCATTCCCTCACCCAGACTCGCTTCCCCCTCATCCCTCGCCTCTCCACCTCCCACCCCTCAACCAGTCTCTCTCACTCCCCACCCTCATCCCTCTCCCCCCAACCTCCCACCCCCTCACCCAGTCTCTCACTCCTCCCCACCCCCATCCCTCTCCCCTCCCCACCTCCCACCCCCTCACCCAGTCTCTCGCACTCTCTCCTCACCCTTCTCACCCTTCCCATCCCTCTCCCCTCCCCACCCCCCACACCCTCACCCAGTCTCACTCCTCCCCACCCCTCACCCAGTCTCTCTCACTCTCTCCCACCATCTCACTCCTCCCCACCCCCATTCCTCTCCCCTCCCCACCTCCCACCCCACCCAGTCTCGCTTCCCCCCACCCAGTCTCTCTCCTCCCCATCCTTCTCCTCTCCCCACCTCCCACCCCTCACCCAGACTCTCCCCTCCCCACCCCCCACCCAGTCTCTCTCACTCTCTCCCACCATCTCACTCCTCCCCACCCACCCCCTCACCCAGTCTCGCTTCCCCCTCACCCAGTCTCTCTCCTCCCCATCCCTCTCCCCACCCCTCACCCAGTCTCTCTCACTCTCTCCCATCTCACTCCTCCCCATCCCTCTCCCCTCACCACCTCCCACCCCCTCACCCAGTCTCTCCCCTCCCCATCCCCCACCCAGTCTCTCTCCTCCCCATCCCTCTCCCCTCCCCACCTCCCACCCCTCACCCAGACTCTCCCCTCTCCCCACCCACCCCTCACCCAGACTCTCCCCTCTCCCCACCCACCCCTCACCCAGACTCTCCCCTCTCCCCACCCACCCCTCACCCAGACTCTCCCCTCTCCCCACCCACCCCTCACCCAGACTCTCCCCTCTCCCCACCCACCCCTCACCCAGACTCTCCCCTCTCCGCACCCAGTCTCTCTCCTCCCCATCCCTCTCCCCTCCCCACCTCCCACCCAGACTCTCTCCCCTCCCCCGCCCACTCCCATTTGTCTCCCCTCCCCCAGACCCAACCGTCTCTACCCCGACCAGGTCTCTGCAACAAACCCGTCTCTCTCCTTCCACACTCCCCCTACCCCTCACCCCTATTTCTTCCTCCACGGTCTCTCCCTCTCCCCCTCCCCCCAATCTCTCCCCCTACCCCGGTCTCTCCCTATACACCCCCCCATCTCAGTGATCCCGATCCTTTCCCCACCCCATGTCTGACCGAGGAGGCCGCACCCCGGCTCGAGCAGACGCCTCTACCTGAGGGCGCGGCGCGGCCCAGCGCCCGGGATCCGGCAGCCGACCCTCTCCCCTCCGGCTCCAGCCCAAACTTCAGCTCCGCACCGAGCGTCGCGACGGAAACGCGCATGCCCGGTCGTGGCGTCAACACGTCCCCGCGGCAGACGAAGCGTCACCTCGCAACAGACGCGCGGAAGGTCACGTGTCTAGAAGACCGGCGGAGAGGCTCCCGCTCTGCGCACGCGCACTAGTCCTCGCTCGACTTCGGCGAGTTTTCCGCAACCCGAGTCCCGAACCCATAAAGATTCGTAATTCAGGAAATTCGGGAGACGTTCAGCGACATCTGCAGAATGTCACGTTCTGTCGAGATAAAAGCCGATCGGCCCATCTAGACAGATCTAGTCTTATACCAAACACGAGAAAACCTGCTGGTAACAAACAACAGGAATTCTGCAGATGCTGGAAATTCAAGCAACACACATCAAAGTTGCTGGTGAACGCAGCAGGCCAGGCAGCATCTATAGGAAGAGGTACAGTCGACGTTTCAGGCTGAGACCCTTCGTCAGGACTAACTGAAGGAAGAGTGAGTAAGGGATTTGAAAGCTGGAGGGGGAGGGGGAGATGCAAAATGATAGGAGAAGACAGGAGGGGGAGGGATAGAGCCAAGAGCTGGACAGGTGATAGGTAAAAGGGGATACGAGAGGATCATGGGACAGGAGGCCTAGGGAGAAAGACGGGGGGGGGGGTGACCCAGAGGATGGGCAAGAGGTATATTCAGAGGGACAGAGGGAGAAAAAGGAGAGTGAGAGAAAGAATGTGTGCATAAAAATGAGTAACAGCTGGGGTACGAGGGGGAGGTGGGGCCTAGCGGAAGTTAGAGAAGTCAATGTTCATGCCATCAGGTTGGAGGCTACCCAGACGGAATATAAGGTGTTGTTCCTCCAACCTGAGTGTGGCTTCATCCTTATAGTAGAGGAGGCCGTGGATAGACATGTCAGAATGGGAATGGGATGTGGAATTAAAATGTGTGGCCACTGGGAGATCCTGCTTTCTCTGGCGGACAGAGCGTAGATGTTCAGCAAAGCGGTCTCCCAGTCTGCGTCGGGTCTCACCAATATATAAAAGGCCACATCGGGAGCACCGGACGCAGTATATCACCCCAGCCGGCTCACAGGTGAAGTGTTGCCTCACCTGGAAGGACTGTTTGGGGCCCTGAATGGTGGTAAGGGAGGAAGTGTAAGGGCATGTGTAGCACTTGTTCCGCTTACACGGATAAGTACCAGGAGGGAGATCAGTGGGGAGGGATGGGGGGGATGAATAGACAAGGGAGTTGTGTAGGGAGCGATCCCTGTGGAATGCAGGGGGCGGGAGGGAAAGATGTGCTTAGTGGTGGGATCCCGTTGGAGGTGGCGGAAGTTACGGTGAATAATATGTTCGACCTGGAGGCTGGTGGGGTGGTAGGTGAGGACCAGGGGAACCCTATTCCTAGTGAGATGGCGGGAGGATGGAGTGAGAGCAGATGTACGTAAAATGGGGGAGATGCGTTTAAGAGCAGAGTTGATAGTGGAGGAAGGGAAGCCCCTTTCTTTAAAAAAGGAAGACATCTCCCTCGTCCGAGAATGAAAAGCCTCATCCTGAAAGCAGATGCGGCGGAGACGGAGGAATTGCGAGAAGGGGATGGGGTTTTTGCAAGAGACAGGGTGAGAAGAGGAATAGTCCAGATAGCTGTGAGAGTCAGTAGGCTTATAGTAGATGTCAGTGGATAAGCTGTCTCCAGAGACAGAGACAGAAAGATATAGAAAGGGGAGGGAGGTGTCGGAAATGGACCAGGTAAACTTGAGGGCAGGGTGAAAGTTGGAGGCAAAGTTAATAAAGTCAACGAGTTCTGCATGCGTGCCGGAAGCAGCGCCAGCATCGATGTAGCGAAGGAAAAGTGGGGGACAGATACCAGAATAGGCACGGAACATAGATTCTTCTACAAACCCAACAAAAAGGCAGGCATAGCTAGGACCCATACAGGTGCCCATAGCTACACCTTTAGTTTGGAGGAAGTGGGAGGAGCCAAACCTGCAGGTGCAGGAAATCCGAGCAACACACACAAAATGCTGGAGTTGCTCAGCAGGCCGGGCAGCATCTGTGGAAAGGAGTGAACAGTCGACGTTTCAGGCCGAGACCCTTCAGCAGGACAATGCAGAATAGTTTTACAGCTACAGTGCAGGCAAATAAGGTGCAAAATTATAACGGGGTGAATGGCCAGGTTAGGAACCCATGTTATTGTACGGGAACGACTGAATGGTCCATAGAGTGGAGGCTGGTTTCTGTGATGTGCTGAGCTGCAGCTGGAATTGATCCAAGAGACTGATGCTATTGTACTGTCTGGAAAAGTATCATGAGCTCCAACACATCAATATAGTTGTCCAAGTTCAAAAGACTGACAGACAACCAAGGTGCAAAACAAGACAAACTGCAAACACAAAAATGAATCTGTTGTACATGGTGACATACGTGTACATTGATAGTAAATTTATTATGAACTTTGAAAAACAAAACTAAATAATCACATAAATAGACAAAAGAACACTATTGAGAACATGAGTTGCAGAGTCTTTGAAAGTGAGTTGATAGGTTGTGGAATCGGTTGTGTTGAGGTGAGTGAAGTTAACCACGCCTCAGCAGTTCATGGTTGAAAGTGAATAGCAAGCGCCACTTAGAGTAGCAGTTAGCGTGACGCCATTCCAGCTCAGGGCACCGGAGTTTGTTCAATTCAGATTGCGTCTGTAGGGAATTTGTATCTTCTCCCCATTACCTCATGGGTTTCCTCCGGGTGGCTCTGGTTTCCTGCCAGAATCCAAAGATGTACCTGTTAGTAGGTTAATCAGTCATTGTAAAATTGTGTTACTAGGCTAGCATTAAATTGGTGGGTTGCTGGGTCGGAAGGGCCTGTTCCAGGCTGTTACACTAAACAGAACCTGGTGGCGTGTGACCTAAAGCTCCATTACGAAGCAAAGTTTGGACTGGGGTGCAGGAGCTGCAGGACAGTGAATAGGATGTGAGGGAGGCTGGAAAGATGGCAGAAACACAAGACAGGTAACAACTAGGGCTAAATAACTGAGGCTGCCGTTCGATGGGAGGCAATAAGCGGCATCTCATGGGTCCTTTGGAGGATGCTAACTGAAGCTCGGAAAATGTCAAGAAGGGTACACAGGAAATCTGTAGGATGATCTGAAAGGTCAGGTATAAGATAGCGGCACCGGGAACTTGGGTTCAATTCCCGCTGCTCTCTGTGCAGAGTTTGTATGTTCTCCCTGTGGCCACATGGGTTTCCCTCCAGGTGCTCTGGTTTCCTCCCACATTCCAAAAACATAAGAGTTACTAGGTTAATTGGTTACATGGGTGTTATTGGCACTGGAGGCTCGTTGGGCCTGTTACCATGCTAAATTAGACAAAAATAGAAGTAAAGTTGAATGCTAAAAATTGATGTTTTTAGCTTCCAACAGAAAGGTAAGTGAAACTGAAGAGTTGCAGACAGACAGTCAAGTGTTACAGGGAATCACTAAGTCACAGAGCTGTGGTTAAATACTACTGTCTGAAAATACATGGAACAAAGAGGAACTTAGAAAGAAAACTAAATTAGAGACTATTAAAGTGCAGTCAAGGTAATGTAAATCGCAATATAAACAATGGGGTGTTATGAACAGTTCATAGGACCTGAAATCAACTGCTCTACGGGTGGTCACAAAAGACTACAGAGGGTGGTGGATACAGCTCAGCACATCACAGGAACCAGCCTCCACTCAAGGACAGTTTCTGTCCCAGTTATCAGACGTTTAATTGGACCTCTTGTACAATTGATTTCACAACCTACCTCATTATGATCTTGCACTTTATCATCGACCTGCACAGCACTTTTTTTTCCTGTAACTGTTAGACTTTATCCTGCATTGTTAGTGTCTTACCTTATTCTAGCTCAAAGCACAGTGTAATGATTTGATCCGTATGAAGTGTGCAAGACAAGCTTTGCACTGTATCTTGGTACATGTGAATAATAAACCAAAAGCAACACTAATACATTAACTACCCCATGGACAGTCCCAGCCCGGCTGTGAAAGGAGGAAGGTTGAGCAAGGGACTGGAAACCCCACCCTGTAAAAACCCAGTGCTGCAGAAACGGAAATAGAAAATCCAAAGTCTTCACACCTGGGACAGGAAGGGGCTTTGCCAAGATGACACGAAGTTGTGTGATGACAGCAGGAGCCAACAGGGCCAATCAACCTTCTACAGGCCCAGGTCAGAGGACTGGTGAGCAGCTTGTCGGCACCCTATGCCCCAAGAGGGGGCAATGGGCTTGAGAAGAATAACAATACATTCCCATAGGCACATCCAACTGAAAGCCTCATTTAAAATCAACCAGACCCAGACACTGTTTAATGCTGTAGTTTCATCCTCACACAATATTACGAGCTCCAGCTTAATACGAGGGCCATAATTTTCAATACCGCATTATTCACGCTTTTGAGAATATAAATGCAAGAGGTTCTGCAGATGCTGGAAATCCAGAGCAACACACAGAAAATGCTGGAGGTACTCTGCAGGTCAGGCAGCATCTATGGAGATGTTTTGGGCCAAGACCCTTCATCAAGTCTGGAGAGGAAAGGGGGAAGAAGGTGGGGGGGAGGGAAAGGATTATAAGCTGGTCGATGAGACCAGGTGAGGGGGAAGATGGGGATGAGGGAAGGAGGATGAAGTGAGAAGTGAGATGGAAGAAGTAAAGGGCTGAAAGTGGATCCTAACAGGAGATGAGAGTGGACCATGGAGAAAGGGAAAGATGATAGGTCCTTGGGAGAAAGGGAAGGAGGAGGGGAGAATGTAAGCACTTAATTGAGACAACCAATGTTAGGAGTCCTACACAAAATAATGTCAACATCAGCAATAAAGTACGTGTGGAAATGCAAACTCCAGGAAAGTTTCATCATATCTGTAACAGTAATGTAACAATCAGCTATGGTTAGAGAAGTTACAGGAGTATTCTGAATAACTATTAAGAATCCACATCAAAACAAAAATCATTTCAATTATTTAAAATACCTCTTTATTAGAATTAACATATATAACATAAATACTGGTATTTTTCCAAGGAAAACTAGTCCTTGTACTGTGATACATTGTCTACATTAAGTGCCTACAAGTTCACAAAATCTAAAAATAGACAAAAATCTTTTTTTTTGCACATCTTCCATTTGAAAACAAATTTTCTGGAAGGTACTTATGAAATAATACTGAAGATATAAAACTGACTTCATATAAAAGACAGGCTCGTGTGCGCACCAGGTACAAAAATAAAGAGCAAAAGGTAGAGGTGAAGATGGTGCACAACATTCAGCTTGACAGTACAATGTCACTCATTTTAGAAATGGATTGAAGTTGAAAATGCTCCATCAGTTAGCACGCATTAATACTTTCATATGGCACTTCATAAAGTTGTATCTCAAAACCTTCATAAGAATTTAAATATCATATACACTATAAATATTTCAGCTCCAGCCCATTAATTAACACTTCATTTTTTTTACCTTTCAAGGATAATTAAAATAATAAATTCCAGCTTATTTTATACATTTAAATGATTGTCATACTATAGCCATGGCTCTGAGCAAAAGTAGAGAGCAATTCTGTTACTCAAAGAGAGGGACGCTTTCTGATAAACTTGGAAAAATTCATTTAAAATGAAGCAAGAATCTGGAAATTTGCTAGATCCTGCATTTGTGTGCTGTTATAGATATATAATGGCCTTAAAATACAGCAAAAAAATATTTTCACACCTTCAAAACTCACTACTTGAGTAAAAATTGTAATTCTTAAAGGGGAAGGAAAGTTACATATTCAAAATTTTCTATATATATATATTTAATATCTCCCACCCTCCCTGCATTCCTTCCCCTTTAACTGAAAAAGCAACCATTTAAAATACATTTTCTGCAATGTACAAATATCAATTAAAACTTTTAAAAAGGCAACACTGGTGAATTACTGTGCAAAACTCTCCTTCATTACAAGTCTTCTTAAACTTCAATATATTTCATTTCAAATATTTGCAGAAAATGTATTCCATTCTAATCAAATTTCATGGTTTAATTTATTTTCTTTTTTTGGTATCACTTAAAGGAGCATGAACAAATCTTTTTTCTTAAGAAGAAGCACCTAAATCTTATTTCAAATAAAACTTGATTTTGTACAAAATCCTTAGATGGATTGAATTAATGTCATATATAAATCAGCCACAATGGAATGGCAGAGCAGACTTAATGGGACAAATGGCCCAATTCTGCTCCAATGTCTTAAAGTCTTATGGTCTAATAGTGAGATTTTGCAAGAAAACAGAAAACCGAAATGCTCTCAATGAAAGAGTGTACGGGAAAGTGCACAAAAGAGGATGTTGTCAGGAATAGGTGGCCCGAGTTTAGAAGGAATGATTTGGTTCTGTGTGGCTGACAGTTGAATTGATTTGCTACAAATGCACTGCAATTTGCATGAAGATTACTTTAGCTGCCTCACATCAGGAGAAAACAATGGAACCATGTGAGGTGTAGTTTTACGTAAGAAGTTTAAAAGCTGTGTATGACTTCCTCCAAATTTTGTGAACTCTAGAAAAGGGCGGGCACCGCAGTAAACCTGAATTTGCATTTTGAAGTTTCATAACTTATTGCTATGCAGATAAATCAGGAAACTGATAAACTCAAAAGATTCTACAGATGCTGGAAATCTACAGCAACACACACACAATGCAGGAGGAACTCAGTAGATCAGGGGGCATCTATAGAGGGGAATAAACAGTTGAAATTTTGAGCCATGACCCTTCATCCGGACACACTAGTGATCTGTTGAGCTGTTAATGTTGATTTTTAATTAAATAATTTAAGTGATTTGCTTTCATTAAGGGATATTTGGGTGAAAATATTGACATAGTGCCTACTGACATTTCACAGAAGTTCACATTTAATCACGGTAAACCAGAGTAGTTATTACATTCCAATACAGTTAAACTCCAATAATCTGGCATGTGGGGACCTCGGTGGCACCAGACTGACAGATTTTCTGGACTAGTGGAAATCATTTTAACCATTTTTAAGACATTACAGAGAAGGATAAATTTTCTAATGGACCAGTTAAGTTGGAGGGCAGCAGGGGGAAGCATGAGCAGGACTGAAGAGAGCTTGGGAACTGTGGCCTCTGAGAGTGTGGACATCATGATTCCATTGAGGGCAAGGGAATGTGAGAACTAGGGCAGCAGTGTAATAAAGGTAACTCTGGTATGTTGAAGGGCTCATGGAAACCAGGGTCTCTGTGGTTGGGAAAGGAGAATGGAATCTGGGGCCCCAGTGAGAGAGAAGGGAGCAGAGGCCTCAGTGAGTGCACCTGGTGATTCTCAATAATGACAGACATTACTGGGGTAATGCTTGAACCATCAGGGTTTCAATACCAAGATTATAAGAGTCTTACCCGATTTAGGACATTTTGAAACTCTACAATGGGAAGGATTAATACTAAATTTCTGAAGTATTATTTTGGTCATATTTGGGAGTTATGTGCAGACTCAAAGTATGATAGCTGCACATTGCATAGATTATCAAAACCAATCATGGGTATGGAATGGAATTGGCTTCTGATAATTTTACACGAGGTGCTCAAGCTGTTAGATGTAGGATTTGGGAAAGGTTGGGTTACATTGCCTGAACATACTCGAATTTCTGTCTTTTGTGAAACCCACCAGAGTCTGTAGAGTGCGTGAAACTTTCTGGTCCTCAGAACAACCTTTAAATCAAGGATTCCCAGCCTGCGGTCTGGTCCACAGACCCCAAGGGGTCCTTGGCTTAAAAAAAAGGTTGGGAACCTCTGCTTTAAAAGCACAGAGAGATATGAAACACAATTAACACTGCTCCTATGAATATAATTCATAGAAAATATGATCAGTTTTGAAGATAGTTAGATGGGTTTGATATTCCTAACCTTAATTCTTAATAACTACATTAGATAGTGGTGTTTTCGCAACTTCATTGTAGTGCTTTCAAGTCCACTGCTGTGACTACACACTAGGGAAATGGTAATTATACTTTCTATCTGTTTCAAATAAAAATTAAATTATTTCATCATGTTGTAAATAATTAAAAGATAGCCTAAGCACAGTTATCTGTAGTAAACAGAAAGGTATTAACATTGTTACGCAATTCAAAGCTGTAGTGCAATTGTACTTTGTGTTTAAACGTATTGTTATGGTTGAAGATTCTGAGGATTATGGCTAGGGATTGGAGCATTGCTTACAATTCCTGTCTGTAATTTAGAACACTTCTCTGGAAAGAGAACATCCAGGAAAGAACTTGAATTAATGTAGCACTTTATACATGCTTAAGTCAATTTAAAGCACTCTCCAGGTAGTGAAAATATTTTACAAATGTTACTACTGTTACTAATGGAAGAAAAAGTTGTGAGTTACATCAAGGGATGGACGGGCAAGAACTCTTGAGGAACTTATTAGAACCTCTAAGATTAAAGACAAATGGAAGATTATGATTGCCCATGTCATACGACATGGCACTTAATGATAATGACTGCTGTCATACTGGTGAATGATGTGGTAAGTTGCACTTTGTTTAGTGAACAGTAATGATATAAATAGCCAGATAGTTTTTCCGTCTGTATTGGTTTAGGGAAAAAAAGTTGATCAGAATCATGAGGAACTAAATTAGTTTGCTTTTAGTACGTATTTGATGCTGTACTCACTGGAGCTTAGAAGAATGAAACCTGTCAAATACTGAAAGGGCTAGACAGAGTGGATGTGGAGACAATGTTTCCTATGGTGGGTGAGTCTACGATGAGAAGTCACAGCCTCAGAATGTCCATTTAGGGCTGAGACGAGGAGGAATTTCTTTAGCCAGATAATGAATCTGTGGAATTCATTGTCACAGACAGGCGTGGAGGCCAAGTCATTGAGTATATTTAAAACAGAGGTCCATAGGCTCTCAATTACTACTTACTAATAAGGGTGTCAAAGGTTACAGGGAGAAGGCAGGAGAATGCAGTTGAGTGGGATAGTAAATCAGCCATGATGGAATGGTGGAACAGACTCGATGGGCCAAATGGCCTAATTCTGAAACTATGTCTTTTGGAATAGTGCCAATTTATTTCTTACATTAACTTCAACAAAAATGTTCAAATTTTAAGTCCTTTTTTGCAAGACAACACTAACATTTTTTTAGTGCTGCAACTATATCAATGCGCCTGGATTCTGAACTCATGTCCTGACGAGGAAGCAAGTGAGATAGTTATTTGGGTTGCATTTTACTTCATTTATCACAGCACATCACACGAACCCTTACGGCCTACTCTGCTCACAATGACCTGGGGCATATTGAGTCAAGGAAGTAACAGCTCTTAAAAATCAATCCACATTGTAAGGATTTTGTCCAAATTAAACGCAAGGTAAAAATGGCACCAGTTAAAGATCGGAACTCATCGGTAGTGTTCTATTTCATATGAGTTTTGCTATTTCAGGGATCAGGTGGCGATGACTATGAGGATATACATACACAGTCATTAATAATAAACTTGTTCATGCTCTTTACAATAAAAGTGCTACCATTTCCTTCAAACATAACTTCGCTTGTAATACTGATTAGGATGTAAACTCTTTAGTACAATGATAATAAACATATATATATTTCTAGGAAAAACTACATAAAGTTAAAGAGAGCACAAAATTACTGAGTTGTGGTTGAGTGACGACAGGTAGTGTTGAAAACACTGAACTTACACAGAGCCCACGTCAGTGAAGAATTAACGGAATTAGCTACTGAAACAAAGAGTAGTCAGATTGATGTCAAATTTCTTAAATTCCATTAATGGTTTATCTGCCAAAAGTTAGCAATTTGGTTCCAAAGAATTCTGCTTTAATAGATGTTCTACTCTCCATTGACCCTAAATAAACTTCCACCCAAGCCACAATTTTTTTAACCTTCTTGTGAGTCAAAAATGAAATTTATCCTTTCTATCCTGGCAATAAAAGTATAATGCACACCCAGAGTAACAGACACAAAATGTTGGAGGAACTCAGGAGGTCAGGCAGCATCTAAGGGGGAGGGATAAACAGTCACGAAGCATCTCGGCTCAAAACGTTAACTTGTTTATTCCCCTCCATAGATGCTGCTTGACCTGCTGAGCATCTGCAGAATCTCCTGTTTATGATTTGCACAACCTGAATCTGTTCCAATTTATTACATGTACTTAAACTCGTCCCTCTGCACTTTCCTTACAATCCAACAAATATTTTTCTTTAAATGTTTATCCGTTTCCCATTTAAATATTAATCCATCTGCTTTTCAGCAGCATATTTCAGATTACTATAACTCCTTATTCTAGATGCAGATAGCCAGATTTGTCTATAGATTGTAGAAGCACACTTAGAAACAGAATTATTCATTCAATCATTATTTATTTCAAAGTCAAGATTTAAAAGAAATCTTTATAACTACACAGATAGAAGAGATTCTGCAGATGTTAGAAATCTTGAGCAGCACACACAACATGCTGGAGGAACTCAGGTGAGGCAGCATTAATGGAGGGAAATGAACGGTTGATATTTTGGGCCGAGATCCTTCTTCAGCCTTGATGACGGGTCTCAGCCTGAAACTTCAACTGTTCATTTTCCCTCCATAGTTGCTGCCTGACCTGCTGAATTCCTCGAGCATTTTGTGTGGTTGAAGGCTATGTGCAGCATTTATGAAATTCATTGGGAACTTCGAGTTTTGAATAATAAATACAAAAGGAAAGTGGACGTGTATTTTGAAAGCTGAAAAGTAATGTCTTTTAAAAGAGATAGGGTAGACCAAAGAGACAGTCGGACAAACAGTAGCGGTGACCTAATGGCACAGCAAAATTGATAGTTTAAAACAAAATAGCTAATATGAAGATTTAAGGAAAACTCCAACAATCTGACACCCAAATAAATTTACTTTGAACCCTCAGGACTTTGGAGATTTTTTGGAGGACCGGATATCACAATTGATTTAACCTAGTTCTACTTCCTGAGGAAAGGTTAATTCCCTATTAGAAAAGTTTCACAAAATACCCAAATTCATTTTTTTTTAAGTATAAGAACTTTTCCAGTGTTCATGGAGATTTTAAAGGAAGTACGAGATACACACATGGGGAACAACCAGGAGAGCCTGATGCCGAACCATCGGAATTTCTAAACAAGAGACTCTAAAAAACGCAGTTTTAGAGTTTTATAACGATTAAACATGATACAGGAGGAACACCAGCTAAAGCAATTATAGCACGAGGATCAATACGATAAGGCCAAGAGAAGGATATTAAAATTAACAGTAAAAAACAATTTTCAAGAAAAACTCATAGTAAAGGCAGTGAATGCTGAATGCAATCAATTGAAAGAAAGTGGAAAGCAGCCAGTAAAATGGAATTAATACTGTGAAGAAGTTTTGATGATTTAAATACAAATTCAAAACAAAAAAAGTAAAATAAATAGGTTGAAGTCAAATAAAGAAGGTAGCTTATAAGTGGAGTTCTGTACAGAACATACATTGGATTGTACTGCATTGGAAGAGGTTACCATAGAGCATGTGGTATCCTTGTACATTAACTGATTAGTAATATGGCTTATTCCAGGAGAATTAATCATATTTGTTTTGAAAGAAATTCTGGTAATGGTCAAAATATATGATGGAAAAGTATATTTTTTTACTTGGTGGAATAAAATTAAATATTTTTAAAATTTTTTTTTCCAATTTATGTGACCTTTAACAAAGTGTTGAGAATAGGGAACTCTGAAGTAGAAACCAGTAACAGATGTAAAGAATAGACAAGACAGCAGGCAGGATAGCAGGAAGTTCATGTGAAGTTTAAACACGACGCAGACCGGTTAGCCCACATGGTCAGTTTCTATGCTGTATATTCTACGTAACTGTGGGTCTGAAAGTATAAACTACACACAGTGGCCACTTTATTAGTTACATCAGTACACCTGCTCATTACTGCAAAAATCTAATCAGCCAATCATGTGGCAGCAACTCAATGCAGACATGGTGAAGAGGTTCAGTTGTTGTACAGATCAAACATCAGAATGGGGAAGAAAAGTGATCTAAGTGACTTTGACCGTGGAATGATTGTTGGTGCCAGACGCAGTGGTTTGAGTATCTCAAACTGCTGATCTCCTGGGATTTTCACACACAACAGTGTCTAGAGTTTCCAGACAGTGGTGCAAAAAACAAAAAAAATCCAGTGAGTGGCAGTTCTGTGGCCAAAAACACCTTGTCAATGAGAAAGGTTAGAGAAGAATGGCCAGACTGGTTCAGGCTGACAGGAAGGCGACAGAAACCGAAATAACAATGTCTATTACAACAGAACACCATCTCTGAACACACAACACATTGAACCTTGAAGTGCATGGGCTACAGCAGCAGAAGACCAAACCAGGTTCCACTTCTGTACCTAATAAAGTAGCCACTGAGTGTACCTCCGTTAAAGTTTCAATGTGCTTGACAGATCTGCTGGTAGAATTGATAAATTAGTAAAGGTAGTGAGCTCGGTTATTTCTTACTTTAGGCCCAATTCCCTGTTGCACTCTGCACTTGCAAATTGCTGTACACTAAGATGCAAATTCTTTCAAACTTCTCACAAAAATAAACACATTAAAATTATTAGCTATCTTGAACAGCTTTCATTTTAAATACAATAGACACACCCTTCATTAAAAGGTTTGTATAAAGATATATTTTGGACTACTACTTAAAAAGTACTGAAGTTTAAGCTTTGTGTATCTCATTGGCTTTCTTTTTTTTTTACCTCTTTTGTTTCTATGTTGAGATTTGTAGCTCAGTCATTAAAGTACACCTTCTGGTTGTAGTTCAAAGGCAAAGTGAATGTAGCCTTGCTCGGGTAGGAAAACAACTGGAATTATAATAACCCCGACAAAGCAACAATTAGGTTTAGTAAAAGTGCAGCTGAGGAGAGGATTGTCACTGCAGTGTCAGACGAGTCTGTTGACGAAACTTGCACCTGTGAGGTAGTGAGTGCTGACAGCGGGACGTGGGCCATTAGAGCTGGACTGGCAGATTGGATCAGAGAGTCTATCTTTTCAGCCTCTTTATTGCAAGCTTCAATCTGCAATTCAAAACCAACGCAGTTAGAAGTATCTCAAAGCTCAAAGTAAATTTATTATCAAAGTACATATACTGTATATCACTTTACACAACCCTGAGATTCATTTTCTTGCAGGCATTTGCACTAAATACAAGGAAACAAAAATAATAATAATAGATTAGCAATAAATATTGAGAGCATGTGATGAAGAGTCCTTGAAAGAGATTCCATAGGTTGTGGGAAGATTTCAGTGGTGGGGTGAAAGAAGTTATCCCCTTTGGTTCAAGAACCTGATGGTTGGGGGCTACTAACTGTTCCTGAACTTGATGGTGTGGGTCCTGAGGCTCTTTGATGATGGATGCTGCTTTCTTGTGACAGCACTCCATATAGATCTGCTCAAGAGTGGGGGAGGGCTTTAATCATGATGGACAGGGCTTAGTGGGAATAGTTTAAAAATCCTCAAGCAGATCTTATGGAAGAGTTTGGATCACAATAAAAGTGAATGGAATTTATACTTTACTTTATTGTCGTCAAACAATTGATACTAGAGCGTACAATCATCACAGCGATATTTGATTCTGCGCTTAGCGCTCCCTGGAGTACAAATCGATAGTAAATATTAAAAATTTAAATTATCAATCATAAATAGAAAAGGGAAAATAAGGTAGTGCAAAAAACCGAGAGGCAGGTCCGGATATTTAGAGGGTACGGCCCAGATCCGGGTCAGGATCCGTTCAGCAGTCTTATTCACAGTTGGAAAGAAGCTGTTCCCAAATCTGACAAAAACTCACATTTGCCCTACAATATAATCTGTAACATGGACGACTGGATTCAGGCGAGTGAAATTTTGTTTCAATAAACATGAATACCGTGGATTCCAATTAATCAAGGCAGCCACTTATTTGGGACAACTCGTAAAAAATTTTTTAAAAATTGAGAAAATCAACGGGATTCCTTTAATTTATTTGGGACACTATGCTGCTTAATTGGGGCAAGAGACTTGCCACATAGTTTCTAACTAGCGTCAGTCATGCACACTCGTGTGGCCATTAGATGCTACACCATGCTTAGAGTGAACAGTTTTTACATAGCATCAGTTACATAGCACCACTGTAAACAAATTGTCAACCAGCAGCCTTTATAAACCTACTAATTCCCACATCTTGACGAGACCTCTTCCACCCCGTCTCCAGTAAAAATGCTATTCCCTTTTCCCAGTTCCTTTGTCTCCACCGCATCTGTTCCCAGGATGTGGCTTCCTTTCCAAAACATCACAGATGTCTTCCTTCTTAAAAGGTTGGGGTTTTGTTTCCTCCACCGTTGATGGTGCCCTCACTTGCATCTCCTCCATTTCCTGAACATCCGCGCTCACCCATCTTCCTGTTGTCTTAACAAGGATCGAGTTCCTCTTGTCCTTACCTGCCACCCCATAAACCTCTGCATCAAACACATATCCTCTGTAATTTCTGCATACTCCAAAGGGATCCTGCCACTATACATACCTTTATCTCCCATTTTCCATGGGGATCACTCCCTCCTCGATTCCCTTGTCCATTCATCCCTCCCACTGATCTCCCTCCTGGCACGTCTCTGCAAGCTACCTAAGTGCTCCACCTGCCCACACCTCCTCCCTCACCTCCACTTAGGGCTCCAAACAGTCCTTCCAGGTGAGGCAACACTTCACCTGCAAATCTGCTGGGGTTGTCTATTGTGTCCTGTGCTCCCGATGTGTCCTCCTCTACATTGGTGAGACCTGTCATAAATTGGGGGATAGCTTCATCAAGCAACTCTGTTCCATCTGCCTAAAGCATAATTTCTCAGTGGCCAAACATTTTAATTCCAAGCCCCATTCCGACATGTCAGTGCATGGCCCTTTGGGTCAAGATAAGGCCACCCTCGGGGTGGAGGAGAAGCACCTTATATTTTGCTTGCATAGCCTCCAACACGATGGCATTAATCCAGTAAAAAAATCCTTCCCTTCACCTCTCCTCTTTTTCTATTCCCCACTCTGGCCTTTTATTTCTTCTCATCTGCTGACCACCTCCCCTTGAGTCCCCTTCTCCTTCCCTTTCTCCTATGGTCCACTCTCCTCTCCTATCAGATTCCTTCTTCTCCTGACCTCTACCTCCAAAATCCCGCTTCCAATAAATGGAAGTTGTTTCCACCTAGTGTCAGGGAATCCTAGTGGCTCATAGATCCCTTTCAATATATATCCTTAAGCAATCAATGTGTATTTTAATGTAAAATAAATCTCAGCACTGTTTCTATACTCCTACTTTTGTGGCTAGATAGCTAAGGCAAGTCTTCCTCACATTCCAGGTGCAGCTACCCTTAATGTTGGGATCTTAAAACAAATGATACACTTGTTTCAGAATGAGGGTCAACGTCATCGTGCATCCAACGTATATGATCTCAATTGACAAAGCAAAACACCACCAACATCTTTCCAGCCGATCAAACCTAGCCATAGCGTTTGGTTTCTGCCCTGCATTCACTTTTCTAGACATACAGCAATGTACTCTTTTAAAATCATGTCACATTATTTTTCCATTAGATTTATTGATAAGAGTCCTTTTCAATCAAAGTGTACTACTTTTCCTTAATTACTGTAAATAGGTGGCATGGTGTAATAGGTTTCATGGCAGCATAGTGGTTAATGTAACACTTTACAGCACTGACAATCCAGGTTCAATTCCCATCACTATCTGTAAAGAACGTAAACATCACCGAAGACAGTCACAAGTTTCTACAGAAGCACCTTGGAGGGTATTCCAACTGGCTACATCACCGTCTGGTATGGAGGGACCATCGCACATCATCAAGAAAAGCTGCAGAAAGTTGTAAACCCAGCCAGCTCCATCTTCCCCAATACTGAGGACACCTTCAAAAGGTGTGTCCAAAGACACACTTCATCAGTACTTTTCCCCTCTCTTTTGGCACTTATTTAATATAATTTTTATATATACTTATTGTAATTTATAGTTTTTACTACTATGTATTGCATTGCACTGCTGCCGCAAAACAACAAATTTCACAACTTCTCAAAGTTCAAAGCAACTTGCTGGAAGGGATGGAATGGCCTATTCCGCACTGCGTCTCTATATAAAATAATAAGTAGTTTTTGTCTGGTTAGCCCATGAAAACCTGTCCAGCTCTGTCAAATCCCTCTCAACCAGCACACAAGATGCTGGAGGAGCTCAGCAGGCCAGGGAGCGTCTATGGAAAAGAGTAAACAGTTGACGTTTCGGGCCGAGTCCTTTCATCAGGACTCTCAACCATCTGTGCTCCAAGGAGAATGGCGTCAGCTACTGCATTCTTACTTTGCAACTGGAATCGTAAATTTTAGTAAATTAAGGCTTTTTCAGGACATTGAAGGAAACTCCATTGATCTATTCGAAATAGTGCTGTGGAATCTTACATCCACTCAAGAAAGCAGATTTAGTCTTAGCTTTCTTGTCTGAGAGAAGCTACCACTGAGAGTGCAGCACACTCTTAAGGCTGCCATAGAGTAGCAGCCTAGACCATGTGTGTCAGAAGGGCACAACTGGCAGCTCAATGTTCCAGTATGCCTGCTGCAGGTGTGATAGAAGTGCAGGTAAGGGAAGAGGGGTAGTTGCCTTTCTGATGAGGGATGGCATAACAGCGTGTAGGAGATTGAGTGGTATGAAATCATACTGGGTCTTTTCTCCAGGAAAGGTGACTAAAAGCTAGAGGGCAAAGGTTTAAGATGGGAAGTGAGACGTTTGAAATCTTCCATCATTAAGAACACTCCCCATGCTGGACATGCCTTCTTCTCATTACTAACATCAAGGAGGGGGTACACGGGCCTGAAGACCTACACTCAACATATTAGGAATGGCTTCTTCTCTTCAAGAATCAGATTTCTGAACAGTCTACAAACACACAAACATTATCCGTCATCAGATTTCTGAACAGTTCATGAAACCATGAACACTACTTCACTATTCCTCTTTTGCACTATTTAATTTTTACTGTAATTATGTTTTGCACTGTGCTGCTGCCACACACAATAAATATCAGTGAAGATAAAACTTGATTCAGAATCTTCTTCATGCAGAAGGTGGTGCATATTATAGACTGGTTAGCCTAACATCGGTGGTGGGGAAACTGCTGGAGTCAGTTATCAAAGATGTGATAACAGCACATTTGGAAAGCGGTGAAATCATCGGACAAAGTCAGCATGGATTTATGAAAGGAAAATCATGTCTGACGAATCTCATAGAATTTTTTGAGGATGTAACTAGTAGAGTGGATAGGGGAGAACCAGTGGATGTGGTATATTTGGATTTTCAAAAGGCTTTTGACAAGGTCCCACACAGGAGATTAGTATACAAACTTAAAGCACACGGTATTGGGGGTAAGGTATTGATGTGGATGGAGAATTGGTTGGCAGACAGGAAGCAAAGAATGGGAATAAACGGGACCTTTTCAGAATGGCAGGCAGTGACTACTGGGGTACCGCAAGGCTCAGTGCTGGGACCCCAGTTGTTTACAATATATATTAATGACTTGGATGAGGGAATTAAATGCAGCATCTCCAAGTTTGCGGATGACACGAAGCTGGGTGGCAGTGTTAGCTGTGAGGAGGATGCTAAGAGGATGCAGAGTGACTTGGATAGGTTGGGTGAGTGGGCAAATTCATGGCAGATGCAATTTAATGTGGATAAATGTGAAGTTATCCAGTTTGGTGGCAAAAATAGGAAAACAGGTTATTATCTGAATGGTGGCAAAAATAGGAAAACAGGTTATTATTTGAATGGTGGCCGATTAGGAAAAGGGGAGGTGCAACGAGACCTGGGTGTCATTATACACCAGTCATTGAAAGTGGGCATCCAGGTAGAGCAGGCGGTGAAAAAGGCGAATGGTATGCTGGCATTTATAGCAAGAGGATTCGAGTACAGGAGCAGGGAGGTACTACTGCAGTTGTACAAGGCCTTGGTGAGACCACACCTAGAGTATTGTGTGCAGTTTTGGTCCCCTAATCTGAGGAAAGACATCTTTGCCATAGAGGGAGTACAAAGAAGGTTCACCAGATTGATACCTGGGACGGCAGGACTTTCATATGAAGAAAGACTGGATGAACTGGGCTTGTACTTGTTGGAATTTAGAAGATTGAGGGGGGATCTGAATGAAACGTATAAAATCCTAAAGGGATTGGACAGGCTAGATGCAGGAAGATTGTTCCCGATGTTGGGGAAGTCCAGAACAAGGGGTCACAATTTGAGGATAGAGGGGAAGCCTTTTAGGACCGAGATTAGGAAAAACTTCTTCACACAGAGAGTGGTGAATCTGTGGAATTCTCTGCCACAGGAAACAGTTGAGGCCAGTTCATTGGCTATATTTAAGAGGGAGTTAGATATGGCCCTTGTGGCTACGGGGATCAGGGGGTATGGAGGGAAGGCTAGGGCGGGGTTCTGAGTTGGATGATCAGCCATGATCATAATAAATGGCGGTGCAGGCTCAAAGGGCCGAATGGCCTACTCCTGCACCTATTTTCTACGTTTTTCTATATGTGAAGTGAGCAGCCGGAGAAGGTGGTTGAGACAGGACCCATAACAACATACAGAAGACATGTGGATAAGTATACAGATAGGAAGGATACAGAGCAGGGATTCCCAACCCTTTTTTAATGTCATGGACCCCTACCATTAACCACAGGGTCTGTGCCCTGCAGGTTGGGAGCACCTGATAAGTAGGGATGTGCACTAAACATGGGTGAATGGGATAGCTCTCAGGGCATCATGGTTGGTAAGGACCAGTTGGCCCAGAGGACCTGTTTCCAGGCCGTATGACTCCGTGACTGCATGACTCACGTCTCTGGACTGGGGCCTGAATCTACACCTTTATGATTCAGAAGCGTCTTTGGCTACAAACTGAGCCTTGGCTGCAATTTCCCCAAATCTCTCATTTTTGAATGCTCTATATCCACTATGAGCCCTCTTTTAATACAAATATTTACCCTTGTCCTCTTAGCCTTCCTGACTGGTTATTTTGTATACTTTCTTTTAAAATCTGTATTTGGTTAATGACCAGAATATTGGCCAAGGATAATATTACAATTTTACAGAGAAAACATTTCCAGATTCAATCTATTTGGGTAGATTTAGTATCCTTTGACCAAATAGGGCTGTGGAGACATGGTGCTGTATATTCAAGAGAGATTTTTAAATCTGAAGGGAATCAGATTGACCAAGTTATTGCAATGCCAGGGAACGAAGGTAAAAGACTGGCCAGACTTTCACTGAAAATGATTACAGCATTTGGGGATCGATTCCTATCAATATCTACAAGTTTGTAGGTTTCCCCTGACACCTACAGTTGCTCTAGTTTCCTCCCACATTCCAAAGGTGTATGGGTGAGGGTTAGTAAGTAGCAGGCATGCTACGTTGGCACTTGTGGGCTGCCCCTAGCACAATCCTCCGACTGTGTTGGTTATTTCAGTGTGTGTTTCAATGTAAACGTCACCAAGAAAGCTAAAGCAAGCTAAAACTTCAAACACGAGAAATCTGCAGAAGCTGGAAATCCAAAGCAACACACACAAAACTCAGCAGGCAGGTCAGGCAGCATCTATGTGAATGACGTTTCAGGCCAAGACCCCCTTCACGGCCGGAAAGGAAGCGGGGAGACACCAGAATAAAAAGGTGGGGGAGGTGAAAGAGCATAGCTAGAAGGTGATTGGTGAAGCCCGGTGAGTGGGAAAGGTAAAGGGCTGGAGAGAAAGGAATCTGATAGGAGAGGAGAGTGGACCATGGGAGAAAGGGAAGGAGGAAGGACCCAGGGGAGGTGTTAGACAGGTGATAGGAGAGGTAAAGGGACAGAGTGGGGAAGAAAAAAAAAGAGGATTTTTTTTTAAAGCAGAGGAAGAAATTGACATACATATCGAGTACATATACATACCTGTGAGTAGCCTCATCGTGGCACAAGAGGGGGCCACGGACCGACATGGGAATGGGAATTAAAATGTTTGGCCACCGGATGTTCTGCTTTTGTTGGATAGAGCGGAGGTGCTCAATGAAGCAGTCCCCCAATTTATGATGGGTCCCACCGATGTAGAGGAGGCCACATTGAGTGCACTGGACACAATAGTTGGCCCCAGCAGATTCACAGGTGAAGTGTTGCCTCACCTGGAAGGCCTGTTTGGGGCCTGAATGGAAGTCAGGGAAGAGATGAATGGGCAGATGTAGCACATAGGCCGCTCATTGGGATAAGTGCCTGGAGGGACAAATGGACAAAGGAAGTGATCCCTGTGGAAGGTGGAGGTGGGGGAGGAGGTAAAGGTACATTTGGTGGTAGGGTCCCTTTGGAGATGGCAGAACCTTTGGAGAATGATATGTTGGAATGGGAAGCACCAGAGAGACATTCTGTAATGATCAATAAACCAATTGTTTGAAATCAAATTACCTTGCCTGGTGTCTCAGGGCTGGGTGTGTCTGCACTGGTGCCACCTCCCACCCTTGGCACACTTTCTCTGCTACTTGTCCCAGTCCCCTCCCACACTGCTCTACCCTCGCTATTCCCAATATCCTTTACTCCTACCAGATTTATAAACTCACTCTCCACTCTATGTTGACAAATATGACAAATACAGTACTGTGCAAAAGTCTTAGGCACGATAGCTACATATATGTGCCCAAGACTGTTCGACAGTACTGTACGTTAGGAGTGTGAGAGAATGAGAGGAGATGATAGAGGTATACAAAATTATGAGGGATATAGATAGGGTAACTGCAAGCAGACTTTCTCAATTGAGGTTGGATGAGACTGGAACTAGAGCTCATGGTCTACGGGTGAAAGGTGAAATGTTTAAGGGGAACACGAGGGAGAATTTCATCATGAGGATGGAGAGAATGTGGAATGAGCTGCCAGCAGAAGTGGTGGATGAGGAGTTCGATTTCAGCACTTAAGAGAAATCTGAATTGGTATGTGGTTGGGAGGGGTATGCAGGGCTATGGTCCGGGTGCAGGTCGATAGGTCTAGGCAGTAAAATAGTTTGGCATGTACTTGGTGGGCTGAAGGACCTGTTTCTGTGCTGTAGTGTCCTGTGATACTGTGACTCTAAGTGGTTAGAAAGTGTCTTATCTGAGACTCAAGGTCAAAGAAAGGACAACGATCACTGCGTAACTCAAGTAAATATAGAAAGAGGCAGTCAATCATTGACTTCCTGTAGGATCACAGCACGCTCAGATGCGGCGGCCACTCAGGGTCCAATCAAAGGTGCATTCGTTCGTCTTGTATGTCTTTTCTTATGATGCAAGCCACGGCTGAATTACAAGAACATTGAGTACTGCAGGACGATCCCATCAGCAAATCACTCGATAGCGACTGAACTGGACTTTTTGTGTGTCATCGTGTCATCACCTGGACTTGCTGTGTACCATTGTGCCGAGACGGTTGTCAGTGTGAGTCAGCCTTCGAAGTTTTTATTGGGATTGCAAGACCCTGTTAGACACTGGTAACATACAATACTGCAAGTCCGTCCATTCATTGGTAGGACCTCATAGAGTCGTCAGAGCATGGAATGACATGCCAACACAAGTGTTGCATGTGAGCTCGATTTCAACGTTTAAGAGAAGTTGGATAGGTATATGGATAGCAGGGGCACGGAGGCCTATGGTCCCAGTGCAGGTCGATGGGAGTGGGCAGTTTAAGTGGCTTCAGCACATGTTAGATGGGTTGAAGGGTCTGTTTCTGTGCTGTACATCTCTATGACTCTATAACCAATGCTGGGGTGGCTGCATTGCCTCGGTAGTGGTGAGGACACAGCAGCCTGTTGCAGCTGCCCCGAGGAGAGAGAGAAGGGGCTTCTGTGGGCCGTGCTGGAATCGTGCTATGTTGGAGGCTAGCCCTTCCTCTCAGTGCTGCCCTCCAGTATTCGCTCAGTGGTAGAACAAGCTGGACCAGGACAATCAGGGACTTGGGGAATATTTTTTCGTGACTGTATGTTTTTCTGAAATTGTAACCGTACAGTACCTATAAAAAGTATTCACCTCCCTTGGAAGTTTTCATGTTTTATTGTTTTACAACATTGAATCACATTGGATTTAATACGGCTTTTTTTGACACTGATCAACAGAAAAAATTCATTTGTGTCAAAGTGAAAACAGATCTCTTCAAAGTGATCTAAATTAATTACAAATATAAAACATAAAATAATTGATTGCATAGGTATTCACCCCCTTTAATATGATAAACCAAATCATCACTGGTGCAGCCACTTGGTTTTAGAAGTCACATAATTAGTTCAATGGAGATCTGTTTTTTGAGACCTGTGTGCAGTCATGGTGTTTCAAATGATCGTAGTAAAAATATAGTCCTGTATTTGGAAGGTCCAACTGCTGGTATCCTGGCAAAAAGCACATCATGAAGACAAAAGAACACCCCAAGCAACTCTGTGGAAAGGTTATCGAAAAGCACAAGGCAGGAGATGGATACAAGAAAATTTCCAAGTCACTGATTATCCCTTGGAGTACAGTTGTCAATCATCAAGAAATGGAAAGAATATGGCACAGCTGTAAACCTGCCAGGAGCAGGTCATCCTCAAAGACTGAGTGACTGTGCAAGAACGGGACTGCTGAAGGAGGCCACCAAGAGACCTAAGACAACTCCAGAGGACTTTCAAGCTTCAGTGGCCAAGATGGGAGAGAGTGCGCATACAACAACTGTTGCCCGGGTGCTTCACCAGTCATTGCTTATGGGAGAGTGGCAAAGAGAAAGTCACCGTTGAAAAAAAACTCACATGAAATCTAGACTAGAGTTTACCAGAAGGCATGTAGGAAACTTTAAGTTCAATGGTCTGATGAAAGCAAAATTGAACTTTTTGGCCATCAGACTAAACGCTATGTTTGGCATAAGCTAAACACCACACATCATCAAAAACACACCATCCCTACCGTGAAGCATGATAGTGGCTGCATAATGCTGTGGGGGTGCTTCACTGCAGCAGGCCCTGGAAGGATTATGAAAATAGAGGGTAAAATGAATGTAGCAAAATACAAGGAAATCCCGGCAGAAACCCTGATGCAGTCTGCGAGAGAACTGAAACTGTGAAGAAGATTTGTTTTCCAGCAAAACAATGACCCCAAGCATTAAGCCAGACAAGGCTGCGCAGGAATGGCTTTAAAAACAACAAAGTTAATGTCCTGGAGCAGCTAAGTCAGAGTCCAGACCTTGATCCAATTGAGAATTTCTGGCTGGACTTGAAAAGGGCTGTTCACTCATGATCCCCATGCAATCTGACAGAACTTGAGCAGTTTTGTAAAGAACAATGGGGAGAAACTGCAGTGTCCAGATATGCAAAGCTGATAGAGACCTATTCACACAGGCTCAAGGCTGTAATTGCTGCCAAAGGCACATCCACCAAATACTGACTTGAAGGGGTTGAATACTTGTGCAAAATTATTTTGTGCTTTATATTTGTAATTAATTTAGATCACTTTGTAGAGACCTGTTCTCACTTTGACACGAAAGAGTCTTTTTCTGTTGATCAGTTTCAAAAAAGCCAAATTAAATCCGCTGTGATTCAATGTTGTAAAACATGAAAACTTCCAAGGGGTGGTGAATACCTTTTTATAGGCACTGTATGTGCTATTTGTGCTATGCGCTGTTTGTAGTGTGTTGTGTGCTGATGGTAATGTGTTTTGCACGTTGGCCCTAAAGGCACACTACTTTGGCTATATTCATGTATGGTTGAACGACAATTAAACTTGAACTTGAAAATTAGAACTGACTTCAGTCATTCATGAAAAGTTCAGGCACCTTTAGGTGGGTGTATTATAGGTAATTGAAGCCCTTGTTTAAGAAAATCATTGGACTCTGGCATGGTGCCAAAGGACTGGAAAATTGCAAATGCCATTCCACTCTTTAAGAAAGGAGGAAAGCAGCAGAAAGGAAATTATGGACTAGTTGGCCTGACCTCAGCAGTTGGGAAGATGTTGGAGTCAATTATTAAGGATGAGGTTATGAAGCATTTGGTGACACACGGCAAGATGGGACAAAGTCAGTGTGGTTTCCTTACGGGAAAATCTTGCCTAACAAACCTATTGGAATTCTTTGAGGAGATTACAAATAGGATTTTTTTTAAAAAAGGGATGCAGTGAATGTTGTATATTTGGACTTTCAGAAGGCCTTTGACAACATGCCACACATGAGGCTGGTGACCAAGTTAAGAGCCCATGGTATTATAGGAAAGCTACTGGAATGGATAGAGCATTGGCTGATTAGTTGGAGACAGCAAGTGGGAATAAAAAGGTCATTTTCTGGTTGGCTGCCAGTGACTAATGGTGTTCTGCAGGGGTCAGTGTTGGGACCACTTCTTTTTGTGCTCTTTAGCAATGATTATGATGATGGAATAGATAGATTTGTTGCCAAGTTTGCAGATGATACAAAGATTGGCGGTGGGGCAGGTAGTGTTGAGAAAACAGATAGGCCGCAGAAGGACTTAGACAGATTAAGAGAATAGGCAAGAAAGTGGCAAAGGAAATACAATGTTGGGAAATGCATGGTCATGCACTTTGGTTGAAGAAATAAATAAGCAGACTATTTTTTAAACAGGGAGAAAATCAAAAATCTGAGATGCAAGGGGACTTGGGAGTCCTCATGCAGGATTCCCCAAAGGTTAACTTGAAAGTAGAGTCAGTGGTGAGGAAGGTGGCGGGGAGACTTTAGACTGCGACACTCTATTAAAGTCTTTGGCAACGATGAAAGCAGCCTCTGGGTGTACAGTCTCCAGGATGCTGATGGTCTCGTACAGTTCCTTGAGAGCCAGGTCGGTATCAGCCTGTGGTGGAATGTACACCGCTGTGATGATAACAGCCGTGAACTCCCTAGGCAGCCAGTAGGGTCTGCACAGCAGGTCTGGAGAACAAAAGGATTTGAGTGCATGCACATTCTGGGGGCTCGCACCAACAAAACTGTTATGGAAACAGCAATGAAGAATCCTTCCACATCCAAGTGCGACAGTATTCCTGAGTCTCCACCCAGGACTTGCATTGTCGATAGTAGTGAAAACCGAGAGGAAGGTGCTGGAGTGATAAAGGAAGCCCTGAACACCGCCAAGATCAATGGCCGAGGACAGAGAGAGATGGAGCACCTAAATGCTAGCAGATGTAACAAGCAGTAAATAAGTAATAAAGAAAGATTGCCTGACCACCATCCAGTGCAAAAGTAGGAAGAATGCTCCAACTAAATAATGGAAGAACTGAAGCCATCATCTGCAATCTCCATCTCCTTCAATCCTCTGAAATATCTGCACAACCAGCAGTCCTAAAGTGGCAGGGTGGAGATATGTCTCTACCAAAGGTGGTAAAGGACACTCCTTCCCTCCACTTGCCTGTAGGTCACCCCTGGGCAAGGTGTGGCACCTGTTTAGAACCCCTCCCCTGATCAGGGTCACGTGAAGCCATGGGAGCAGATGATGGATGGTGGTATGAGCAGCTGGTGCATATCACAAGTCCTGGTTATGCGACCACTGACACCAGGCAGACAATCTCTGAAGAGTATTAATAATGGCTGAGGTCACCCGTCTGGTAATGACACTGCCCAGAAGGTGGCAATAGCAAACCACTTCTGTAGAAAAATTTGCAAAGAACAATCATGGTCCTGAGACAATGATCACCCACATCATACAACTCAGCACATAATGATACCTCCAATTTTACTTATTCTGAGATTAATCCCACTATCAGAACTTCAAAATTGATCAAACCATTACTGGTGTCTTGATTGACATTCACTTGCTGTCAATCCTTTAACAAAACCATTTTAAAATGTCCGTCCAAGTTCAGAAATCCCTTGATGGCCTTGATAATCTCCTGTAATCCACAGCCGCTGGTCAGATCCTCTTCAACAACTGGATTACATGAATTACACTGCAGAGTCCTGCTCTGTGATCTGTGGCAGAGACAATCCATGCACCAGGATGTCTTCACATTTACAAAAGCTTCCTTTACACTCTGTGCTTTGACCTCGTCTTGGTCACTTGCCCAATATTTATCCCAGTTCCAACAAATTGTTTTTAGTTCACTTATATACTGTCAATCAAATATTGGATTGGTAACTGACAGGTAAGCAGTAATTTCAACCAAATAATGTTCATATGGCTATGTGATGTGCAGGTAACAATGGTAGAGCAAACAAAAGGTCAGGTTGTCCTACGTTCCTAGGTGTGACAGTTAAAACGCAGAACACTACAGACCTTCAGCCCATGATGTTGTGTTGACTTTTTAACCTACTCTTATATCAATCTAACCTTACATTCTTGCAAACACCCTCCATTTTTCTACCATTGACATACCTAAGAGTTTCTTAAATGTCCCTAATGTATCTGCCTCTACCACCACCCCAGGGAGAGGATTTCATGCACCCATCACTGTGCAGATCACACTTTAAGTAAGGTGTGACAAAGAATGTGCATCAGATGCAAGTCTTTTGGTGAATGTCAAATGCAACTGATTTCACTTTAAAACGTTTTCCTCTGCATTTCTCTGTCAGTCCAAAAATGAAAGGCAGTGTTTGAAACATACCTGTAGTGTTGTTGGACCTTGGTCAACTGGAATGATGAGGATGACAAGGTCTGATTCTATACTTAGGTATCCAAAGACATCACACTGAGGCACCGATACGTGGATTCGTAAAGTGTAAAGGATGTCGTGTACAGAAACTGGTCTTCCTCCATTTAACTACAAGGACAAAGAAATGCCAAGTAAGACCATTATTCTCATAATGGACTACAAATTAATTTTCCAACGATCCTTAGATATATGCATTAGCAAGCAGATGTACAGGTGTACATAATAAATTGGCCACTGAGTGTATGTCCTATTATCATCCAGAAATTTTCAACTATAGCCCAAGCAGCAGCCAAACCTGAAACTGAGAAACCAGTTAGTCTATTCCAAAAATTATTTGCCCAGAAATTGTGAATGGGCTTATTTTTCCACCCAATATGTTCCTTGGGAATAAAGCTAATGGAAATTCATTTGGATTTCAGGATATATCAGCCAATCTGAAAATCTTTAAGAATAAAGATTCAGATTTATTTACGTCATACAGTAAAATAAGTCATTTGCACCAACAATTAACACAGCCAAGGATGTGCATCTGAAGAATAGGTAATAAAACTATATTCTGTCTCAGTTGCTTCTCATTGTGGTTTGGAGGCTTGTGTGCCTCAATGATCCAGAGAGCTATGTTGGCTGGAGTCAGGGCTTTATGCTTTGGCTCTTGGTAGGGTCACCCATGCCAAACAGGTCAAATGGTAGAGGCCAGACTAAGAGAGGTCCACCGAGGGTTTGGCTCAGGGTTAACAACCCTGGCTGGTAGAACAAAACTGTTACAGAAACAGCAATGAAGAATCTTTCTATATCCAGGTGGCCAAGGACAGACAGAGATGGAAGACTTTATTTGCTGCCCTAAACGCTGGTGGCAAGTTAGGTCAGAAAATAATTGAAGTGTTTCTCCTAAACAGTCGTGTCTGAAATTAATTGTATTAAAGGTCATCACTTGGTTAATTTTATTCCGAATTATACAAAAGCTATTTGTTTTGACCCTGTATTTAGGACCTACCTTGGCAAGGCTGTCCAGCTGGTCCTTGCTCCATAATACCCGCAGCATTCCAGCACATAATGGACAGCAGGCACCTAAATTGCAGAGACAAGCATTACACCTATGGACCAGTGTTAGGCAAGTAATATATTTTAACGCAGCCTTGTGTTCAGCTTTTATGGTAAACTGTTTAAGGGATTACTGAAGTGAACTGAAGCGATTCACTTACATAAATTTCTTTAGCCAGAGGGTGGTGAATCTGTGGAATTCATTGCCATAGAAGGCTGTGGAGGCCAAGTCATTGGGTACATTTAAAGCGGAGGTTAATATGTTTTTGATTAGTCAGAACAGTCAAAGATAATTGGGAGAAGGCAAGAGAATGGGGGTTGAGAGGGGCAATGTTGGAATGATAGAGCAAACTCAATGGGTCGAATGGCCTAATTCTGCTCCTATGTCTTATAGTCTCATCATTATGCCCCATTATTGAATTTTTTCCACAACCAATGTTCTCACTTTCAAGGACTCTTCATCTCATGTTGTTGATATTTATTGCTTATTGATTTATTATTATTTCTTCTTTTTGTATTTACAGAGTTTGTCGTCTTCTGCATTCTGGCTGAATGTCCTAGTTGGGCAACCTTACATTGATTCTATTATGGTTAGTACTCTATAGGTTTGTTGAGTATATCCAAAAGAAAATGAATCTCAGGGTTGTATATGGTGACATTTATGTACTTTGATAATAAATTTACTTTGAATTTATAGTCTCATAAGTTCCCGTTCAAATATTAAGGATTAATAAACTCTTCTTGGGCTTCCAGCCAGGCACAAGTATCGATTATAACTGATGTCCCGATGACAAACTCTGCCATCTTCATCAGGGATGACGCCTGGGCATCTCTAGTCTGGCAGAATTTATACCCCTGTAGTCCATCCATCCTGATTGGTTAGTTCTCATCCAATCAGGTTTCCACTCTCCCACCTTGTTTACAATCGAATTCCAGTTCTTACTTAGAGTGAGACATTCAACTTTGTTAAAATACTTTTCCTCTAGTTTTATTTCAATGGCTTCCTTTACCAGGTGGTTCCAAAAGCCGCTGGTGAGAAACAGTAATTTTATGCCATCAAAGTCATTCCTACGGTCATTGTGAATGCAATGTTCTGCTGCCACCAGTTTCTCCACGTAATTCAAATAGATACGCCTCCTGTGCTCCTTGACGTGGGTTTCCACCGTGCGTCCCATGTGACCGATATTCAAATGTTTCGCTCCAAGGAAGAACTGGAATTCGATTGTAAACAAGGTGGAAGAGCAGAGAACCTGATTAGATAAGGACTAATCAATCAGGAGAGAAGGACTATGGGGAGATAAATACCACGGGACTAGACATGCCCAGGCATCATTCCTGATGAAGATGGGAGAGTTTGTCATCAAAACATCAGTTGTAATCGATACCTGCACTTGGCTAGAAGCCCGAAAAGAGTTTATTCGTCATATAACCGGGCAAGCACCAGATCCTTTATCATATTAAAGATTGCCTGAATATGGAGAGGTGGGGGGGGGGGGGTTTGGAATATTCAAAAAAGAAAAACAACCAGCCCCAGACTTGGATTCAGCATGCGATTGTGCTGACATGGTTTCTGTCTATGTGTTCCACCTGAGGGGATTCCTTCAAGCAAGCATTACAAATTAACTATGTAAAATAAACCAGCTGAGGATATTATGAGTTTGAGCAAAGGAACACGGTCAGCAAAGTTAAACAAAAAAAAACCAAAATCAGATTAAAAGTTGTCAGAAAAGACTTTGTCCCCATACCAGGTGGAGTGACGGGCTTGCATCCATTGCTAGGCAGTGGTGAACAGATGACATTTGAGCACTCGGGGTGAGAATTATATTCGGGACGAATGCCCACAGCTTGGCAAAGTCCGATATAGTCCACTGCCACACGATCCGAGTAGGCAGCACACACGTTATCGTAGGTCTCACCGTTGTGGCCACAAACTGGTTGCTTTCCACACATATCCTTCCAAGAAAATACAAAACCAGTGCATCATTTATTTGATATATACTGTTAGATTATCGTAGCAACAACCTGGCACTCAACGTCAGCAAGACCAACGAGCTGATTGTGGACTTCAGGAAGGGTAAGACGAGGGAACATACACCAATCTTCATAGATGGATCAGAATTGGAGAGAGTGAGCAATTTCAAGTTCCTGACTGTCAATATCTCTGATGAACTATACTGGTTGCAACATATCAATGCAACAAGACAGCAGCTATATTTCATCAGGAGTTTGAGGAGATTTGGTTTGTCAACTAAACCACTCAAAAACCTTTACAAATGTACCATGGAGAGCATTCTGACCAGCTGCATCACCATCTGGTATTGGGGGGGGGGGGGCAACAGCACAAGATTGAAGTAAGCTGGAAGTTCTTATAAAATTGGTCAGCTCCATCATGTGTGCTAGCCTCTATAGTATCCAAGACACCTTCAAGGATGCTGCCTTAGGAAGGTGACCCCCGCAACCCAGGACATGCCCTCTTCTCATTGCTACCATCAGGGAGGAGGTACAGAAGCCTGAAGGCACACACTCAGCGATTCAGGAACAGCTTCTTCCCCTCTGCCATCTGATTTCTGAAGGGACAATGAACCCATGAACACTACCTCACTACTGTTTTTATTTCTGTTTTTTTTTTGCAGTACTTTTTTAATTTAACTATTTAATAGACATATACATACTTTGTATAACTGTTTTTCTCTCGATATTTACTTACTATGTATTTAATTGTACTGCTGCCGGAAAGTTGGCTTGCAGGTACAACAGGTTAGTAAGCAGGAAAACAGAATATTGTCCTTCATTGCTAGAGGGACAATAGACAACAGATATAGGTGCAGGAGTAGGCCATTCGGCCCTTCGAGCCAGCACTGCCATTCACTGTGATCATGGCTGATCATCCACAATCAGTACCCCGTTCCTGACTTCTCCCCATATCCCTTGACTTCGCTTTCATTAAGAGCTCTATCTAACTCTTTCTTGAAAGCATCCAGAGAATTGGCCTCCACTGCCTTCTGAGGCAGAGCATTCCACAGATCCACAACTCTCTGGGTGAAAAAGTTTTTCCTCAACGCCATTCTAAACGGCCTACCCCTTATTCTCAAATTGTGGCCTCTGGTTCTGGACTCCCCCAACGTCGGGAACATGTTTTCTGCCTCTAGCGTGTCCAATCCCTTAATAATCTTATATGTTTCAATCAGATCCCTCTCATCCTTCTAAATTCCAGTGTATACAAGCCCAGTCGCTCCATTCTTTCAACATATGACAGTCCCGCCATCTCGGGAATTAACCTCATGAACCTATGCTGCACTCCCTCAATAGCAAGAATGTCCTTCCTCAAATTTGGTGACCAAAGCTGTACACAATACTCCAGGTATGGCCTCACCAGGGCCCTGTACAACTGCAGAAGGACCTCTTTGCTCCTGTACGCAACTCCCCTTGTTATGAAGGCCAACATGCCATTAGCTTTCTTCACTGCCTGCTGTACCTGCATGCTTACTTTCAGTGACTGATGAACAAGGACACCTAGATCTCATTGTACTTCCCCTTTTCCTAACTTGACACCATTCAAATAGTAATCTGCCTTCCTGTTCTTGCCACCAAAGTGGATAACCTCACATTTATCCACATTAAACTGCATCTGCCAAGCATTTGCCCACTCTCCCAACCTGTCCAAGTCATCCTGCGTTATCACAACATCCTCCTCACATTTCACACTGCCACCCAGCTTTGTGTCATCTGCAAATTTGCTGATGTTACTTTTAATCCCTTCATCGAAATCATTTATGTATATTGTAAATAGCTACGGTCCCAGCACCGAGCCTTGCAGTAGCCCACTAGTCACTGAAAGGGACCCGTTAATCTCTACTCTTTGTTTCCTGTTCGCCAACCAATTTTCTATCCATGTCAGTACCCTACCCCCAATACCATGTGCTCTAATTTGGCCCACTAATCTCCTATGTGGGACCTTATCAAAGGCTTTCTGAAAGTCCAGGTACACTACATCCACTGGCTCTCCCTTGAATTCAAGAACAGGGAGGTCACACTGCAACTATACAGGGTACTGGTGAGACTGCACCTGGAGTACTGTGTGCAGTTCTGGTCTCCATACTTGAGGAAGGATATACTGGCTTTGGAGGCAGTGCAGAGGAGGTTCACCAGGTTGATTCCAGAGATGAAGGGGTTAACCTATGAGGAGAGATTGAGCTGCCTGGGACTATACTGTCTGGAATTCAGAAGAATGAGAGGGGATCTTATAGAAACATACAAAATTTTGAAAGGGACAGATAAGATAGAAGTAGGAGAGTTGTTTCCATTGGTAGGTGAGACTAGAACTGGGGGACATTGGCTCAAGATTCAGGGGAGAAGATTTAGGACGGAGATGAGGAGAAACTGTTTTTCCCAGAGAGTGGTGAATCTGTGGAATTCTCTGCCCAGGGAAGCAGTTGAGGCTTCTTCACTAAATATATTTAAGATACAGTTAGATAAGTTTTTACACAGTAAGGGAATTAAGGGTTATGGGGAAAAGGCAGGTAGATGGAGCTGAGTTTACGGACAAATCAGCCATGATCTTATTGAATGTCAGGGCAGGCTCGATGGGCCGGATGGCCGACTCCTGCTCCTATTTCTTATGTTCTTATGTTCTAATGTTCTAACAAACATCACAACATATGCTGGTGATATTAAACCTGATTCTGATTCACTTTAAGTGAATTCATTGAGTTAACACAACTGATGAAACCCTGGCTGAACTGACAAATGAAAGGAACCCACATTTACTGAAACTGGTGTGCTTAATCTTCCTGATATTTTATGGGTTGGTACTGGAAGTGTTTAAATCATAAGAAATAAGAGCAGGAGTATGCTGTTTGGCATGGCTTCCCGTTCACTTTAATCTTTTCACTGGTAAAATATCTAAAAGTTCCTTCATCCCCTTTCTAGTGGAAAGCGGCCAGTGTGTGAGTGGGCCAGTGAAGGAGTGGAGCTTTGAGGCTTTGACTCGAGAAGCTTCGACGAGAAGAGGCGGAGGACAAGCTAGCTCGCAGTTAGTTTCTACAATGTCTCCTGAGACGGTGATGTGCCTCTCATGTGAGATGTGGCAGTCTTGGGGGAACTCCCCTCTCCCGCAGAGTCACATCAGCCAGAAGTGCATACGGCTGGGCGATCTGGAAGACAGTGTAAGGAATCTGGAGTAGCAGCTGGATGACCTTCGACTCATAAGGGAGAATGAGGCAGTCATAGATGAGAGCTACAGGGAGGTAGTCACACCTAGGCTGTCGGAGGCAGGTTGTTGGGTGACAGTCAGAGGGGGGAAAGCGAAGGTGAGCAGACAGGTAGTGCAGAGCACCCCTGTAGCCATTCCCCTGAATAATAAGTTTACCGCCCTGGATACTGTTGGCGGGACGACCGACCAGGTGTGAGCCACGGTGGCAGGGCCTCCGGCACTGAGTCTGATCCTGTGGTGCAGAAGGGTGGGACGGAGAAGAGGAGAGCTATCGTCATTGGAGACTCTATAGTCAGGGGAGCAGACAGGATATTTTGTGGATGCGAGAAGGACACCCGCATGTTTGTTGCCTCCCGGGTGCCAGGGTCCGGGATGTCTCTGACCAGCTGCACGACATCCTAGAACGAGAGGGAAAGCAACCAGAAGTCGTGTTACATGTTGGGACCAACGACATAGACAGGAAGAGGGATGAGGTCCTGAAGTGTGAGTTTCAGGAACTAGGCAGAAGGCTGAAGAACAGGACCTCAAGGGTGGCGTTCTCAGGATTGCTGCCAGTGCTACGTGACAGCGATGGGAAGAATTGGAGGAGATGGCAGTTGAATGCGTGGCTGAGGAGTTGGTGCAGGGAGTAGGGTTTTAGATTTTTAGATCATTGGGATCTCTTCTGGGGAAGGTGGGACCTGTACAGATTGGATGGGTTGCACCTGAACTCGAGGGGGAGCAATATCCTTGTAGGTAAGTTTGCTAGCGTGGTTCGGGAGGGTTTACACTAATTTGCGAGGGAGATGGGACCCAGAGCGATAGAGCAGTGAAAGAAGTGCATGGAGTAAAGCCAGATCTAACATACAGAGAGGTTTTGAGGAAAGAGAAGCAGAATAAACGGTGGAAAGACAGTAAGGTAGAAGGGCTCAAATGTGTGTACCTCAATGCAAGAAGCATCAGGAACAAAGGTGATGAACTGAGAGCTTGGATACATACATGGAATTATGATGTAGTGGCCATTACAGAGACTTGGCTGGCACCAGGGCAGGTTGGGTTCTCAATATTCCTGGATTTCAGTGCTTTAAAAGGGATAGAGAGGGCGGGAAAAGGGGAGGAAGGGTGACATTACTGGTCAGGGATACTATTACCGCTACAGAAAGGGTGGGTAATGTAGCAGGATCCTCTTTTGAGTCAATATTGGTGGAAGTCAGGAACAGGAAGGGAGCAGTTACTCTATTGGGGGTATTCTATAGGCCCCCTGGTAGCAGCAGAGATACAGAGGAGCAGATTGGGAGGCAGATTTTGGAAAGGTGCAAAAATAACAGGGTTGTTATCATGGGTGACTTTAACTTCCCGAATATTGATTGGCACCTGATTAGTTCCAAGGGTTTAGATGGGGCAGAGTTTGTTAAGTGTGTCCAGGACAGATTCCTGTCACAGTATGTGGACAGGCCGACCAGGGGGAATGTCATACTAGATCTAGTACTAGGTAATGAACCGGGTCAGGTCACAGATCTCTCAGTGGGTGAGCATCTGGGGGACAGTGACCACCGCTCCCTGGCCTTTAGCATTATCATGGAAAAGGATAGAATCAGAGGACAGGAAAATTTTTAATTGGGGAAAGGCAAATTATGAGTCTATAAGGCTGGAACTTGCAGGTGTAAATTGGGATGATGTTTTTGCAGGGAAATGTACTATGGACATGTGGTCGATGTTTAGAGATCTCTTGAGGGATGTAAGGGATAAATTTGTTCCGGTGAGGAAGATAAAGTATGGTAGGGTGAAGGAACCATGGGTGACAAGTGAGGTGAAAAATCTAGTCAGGTGGAAGAAGGCAGCATACATGAGGTTTAGGAAGCAAGGATCAGATGGGTCTATTGAGGAATATAGGGAAGCAAGAAAGGAGCTTAAGAAGGGGCTGAGAAGAGCAAGAAGGGGGCATGAGAAGGCCTTGGCAAGTAGGGTAAAGGAAAACCCCAAGGCATTCTTCAATTATGTGAAGAAAAAAAGGATGACAGGAGTGAAGGTAGGACCGATTAGAGATAAAGGTGGGAAGTTGTGCCTGGAGACTGTGGAAGTGAGCGAGGTCCTCAATGAATACTTCTCTTCGGTATTCACCAATGAGAGGGAACTCGATGATGGTGAGGACAATATCAGTGAGGTTGATGTTCTGGAGCATGTTGATATTAAGGGAGAGGAGGTGTTGGAGTTGTTAAAATATATTAGGACAGGTAAGTCCCCGGGGCCTGACGGAATATTCCCCAGGTTGCTCCACGAGGCGAGAGAAGAGATTGCTGAGCCTCTGGCTAGGATCTTTATGTCCTCGTTGTCCACGGGAATGGTACCGGAGGATTGGAGGGAGGCGAATGTTGTCCCCTTGTTCTAAAAAGGTAGTAGGTATAGTCCGGGTAATTATAGACCAGTGAGCCTTACATCTGTGGTGGGAAAGCTGTTGGAAAAGATTCTTAGAGATAGGATCTCTGGGCATTTAGAGAATCATGGTCTGATCAGGGACAGTCAGCATGGCTTTGTGAAGGGCAGATCGTGTCTAACAAACCTGATAGAGTTCTTTGAGGAGGTGACCAGGCATATAAATGAGGGTAGTGCAGTGGATGTGATCTATATGGATTTTAGTAAAGCATTTGACAAAGTTCCACACGGTAGGCTTATTCAGAAAGTTAGAAGACATAGGATCCAGGGAAGTTTGGCCAGGTGGATTCAGAATTGGCTTGCCTGCAGAAGGCAGAGGGTGGTGGTGGAGGGAGTACATTCAGATTGGAGGATTGTGACTAGTGGTGTCCCACAAGGATCTGTTCTGGGATCTCTACTTTTCGTAATTTTTATTAACGACCTGGATGTGGGGGTAGAAGGGTGGGTTGGCAAGTTTGCAGACGACACAAAGGTTGGTGGTGTTGTAGATAGTGTAGAGGATTGTCAAAGATTGCAGAGAGACATTGATAGGATGCAGGAGTGGGCTGAGAAGTGGCAGATGGAGTTCAACCCGGAGAAGTGTGAGGTGGTACACTTTGGAAGGACAAACTCCAAGGCAGAGTACAAAGTAAATGGCAGGATACTTGGTAGTGTGGAGGAGCAGAGGGATCTCGGGGTACATGTCCACAGATCCCTGAAAGTTGCCTCACAGGTGGATAGGGTAGTTAAGAAAGCTTATGGGGTGTTAGCTTTCATAAGTTGAGGGATAGAGTTTAAGAGTCGCGTTGTAATGATGCAGCTCTATAAAACTCTGGTTAGGCCACACTTGGAGTACTGTGTCCAGTTCTGGTCACCTCACTATAGGAAGGATGTGGAAGTATTGGAAAGGGTACAGAGGAGATTTACCAGGATGCTGCCTGGTTTAGAAAGTATGCATTATGATCAGAGATTAAGGGAGCTAGGGCTTTACTCTTTGGAGAGAAGGAGGATGAGAGGAGATATGATAGAGGTGTACAAGATAATAAGAGGAATAGATAGAGTGGATAGCCAGCGCCTCTTCCCCAGGGCACCACTGCTCAATACAAGAGGACATGGCTTTAAGGTAAGGGGTGGGAAGTTCAAGGGGGATATCAGAGGAAGGTTTTTTACTCAGAGAGTGGTTGGTTTATGGAATGCACTGCCTGAGTCAGTGGTGGAGGCAGATACACTAGTGAAGTTTAAGAGACTACTAGACAGGTATATGGAGGAATTTAAGGTGGGGGCTTATATGGGAGGCAGGGTTTGAGGGTCGGCACAACATTGTGGGCCGAAGGGCCTGTACTGTACTATTCTATGTTTTATGTTTTATGTTAATGTTTATGAACGAAAGAATAATGGAGGGCTACGTGGGAGGGAAGGGTTAGTTTGATCTTAGAGTACGTTAAAAGGCTATTATAGGACTATTTAAACACAAAAAAAATCACACCATGTTGTTAGTTCCTTCCAAGGCACTTAATCTCATCAACCATTTTAGTTAGCTGCCCCTACCCCGTCTATCTGTTACCCCCATCGCGGCATTGCAAACACTTTAAACCACTTTTTGTAACAGACCAAAATGCTGGAAGAACTCAGCAGGTCAGGCAGCATCTATGGAAATGAATAAACAGTCGATGTTTTGTACTCAGACCCTTTATCAGGACAAGAAAGGAAGGGGTAAAATGCCAGAATAAAAAGGTGGGGAGGAGGAAGGAGGATAATGCTTATGCACATTTAATTCTATATCTGTACTTTAACCTCTAAATTTATTTTTTTTATAATTTTTTATAATTGTTGAATGTTGCAAGTTTTTTGTTGCATGTCATGTCCTGACATGCAAACTCCTAATACCTGTAAATGTAAATATATATATAGCAAATAAAGTTGATACCATTCTTTTCCATAGATGCTGCCTGGCCTGCTGAGTTCCTCCAGCATTTTGTGTGTGTTGCTCATATTTCCAGCACCTGCAGATTTTCTTGTTTGTGATCCTAGGAAAGGATAGCATAACACTGTGGGCCGAAGGGCCTGTACTGTGCTACGTTCAGAAATCAATGACGAGCCCTTCAGACATCCAAGAGAAAAACTTTCAAACACTGAAGTTCTGTCTATGTAGCCTTCCCATATCTGTAATAATGTTGTCTGTTTCAATGAAATCTCCTCCCATTCCTCCAAACTCCAGAGAGCAGTCTCAGTATTCAACCTCTCTAGTGACATAACTGCCCCCTACAGGGCATCCACAATCTCACTGATCAAACAATTTAAAAGAAATAAAATCTGCAGATGCTGGAGATCCAAAGCAACACACACAAAACGCTGGAGGAACTCAGCTAGGCAGCATCTATGGAAATGAATAAACAGTCAATATTTACTCTCTTTCATACATGCTGCCTGGCCTGCTGAGTTCCTCCAGCATTTTGTGTGTGTTAAACCTTTAATCAAGTCGGCTGAATGGGTATTGAATGAACAGCACAAGGCTTAAATGTAGGGCAAGGCAGAATGCAACACTTTATCATGGAAAAGAAACAAAGATAGAGAAAGACGGATTTGAAAAGATAACGGCAGATGGAGATGTATTAAGATATCATACTTAGAGCATACAACAGTACAGCACAGGAGGAGGCACTTGGGCCCAAGATGTCTGCAGCGAACATGATGCCAAATTAAACCAAATTTTATTCTACTGTATCCTCTCCATACTTATGTGCCTATCAAACAGACTCCTAGATGCCACTATCATATCTGCTTCCAGCAGTCCCAAGGTACTACCTACCACTCTGGTGAAAAACTCGCCTTGCACTTTCTCCCTCAAATACCACAAGACTGCAGGACATGGGAGCAGAATTAGGTTATTCAGCCCATCCAGTCTGCAGCACCATTCCATCACGGCTGATTTACTCTCCCTCTCAAACCCATTCCCCTGCCTTCTTCCTGTAACCTTTGACACCCTTATTAATCAAGAACCTATCAACCTCCACTTTAAATATACTCTACCACTTGGCCTCCACAGCTCTCTGTAGCAACGAGTTTCACAGATTCATCACCCTCTAGTGAAAGCAGTTCCTCCTCATCACTGTTCTAAATGAACGTTCCTCTATTCTGAGGTTGTGCACTCTGGTCCTAGACTCCCCCATTATAGGAAACATTCTCCATATTCACTCTATTGAGGCCTTTCAATATTCCATCAGTTTCAATGAGATCTGCCCCCCCCATTCTTCTAAATTTCAACAAGTATAGGCCCAGAGCCGTCAAATGCTCCTTATATGTTAACTCTTTAATACCTAGAATCATACTTCTGGGTCCCCCAATGCCAACACTTTTTTCTTAGATAAAGGGCCCAAAACTGTTCACAATACTGTGGTCTCATAAAGTCTCAGCATTGCATCCTTGCTGTTATATCCTAGTCCTGTCAAATAAATGCTAACATTGCACTTGCCTTCCTCACCACTAACTCAGCCTGTAAATTAACCTTTAGGGAATCCTGCATGAGGACTCTTAAGTCCCTCTGATTTTTGAATTTTCTCCCGTTTAGAAAATAGTCCCTTATTCTTTCTACCAAAGTGCATGACCATACACTTCCTGACATGATAGTCCATCACTTCTTTACCCATTCTCCCAATCTGTCCAAGTCCTTCTGCACAAACTGTGCCCCTCCATCTTCGTAATGTCTGCAAACTTGCCTACAAACCACCAATTCCATCACCCAAATCACAGACATATCATGTGAAAATACTGACCCCTGTCGAACAGGCAGCCAAGCAGATTCGGCCCCTTTATTCACATACACATCATTTCAACTGAGTTCCACTGCAGTTCCACATTATTCCATTGATTGCAGTTGAGCAAAATAGACCCTTCCAAATGAAAATTTTAATTTTCATTGCATGTCTTATGAGGTTGAGCGAACTGGGGCTTTTCTCTTGGGAGTGAAGGAGGAGAAGATGTGACTTGATACAAGATGATAAGAGACACAGATTGAGTGGACAGCCAGAAACTCCTTCCCAAGTTGGAAATGGCTAATGTGAGCGGACATAATGTTATGGTGATTGGGGGAAAGCAGAGGGTGAACGTCAGAGGTATGCTTTATTAGAGAGTGGTGGGTGTGGTACGTGGAATACACTGCCGGGGTGGTGGGAGAAGCAGATACGTTACGGAGATTTAGCAGACTCCTAGAAAGGCACATGGATGATGGAAAAATGGAGAACTACGTAGGAGGGAAGGCTTTGATTGATGACGAAGTAGGTTAAAGGGTCGGCTCAACATTATAGGCTGCAGGGCCAGTTATTGTGGTGTAATATTTAATGCTCTGGACATGTTAAATAACAGAAAGTAATACTAAGTAAATAAATTATGGTAAACACAAGAAGGTCTGCAAATGCTGGAAATCCAAAGCAACACACACAAAATGCCGGAGGAACTCAGCAGGTCAGGCAGCATCTATGGCAATGAACAGGCTGTTGATGTTTCGGGCCAGAATAAAAAGGCTGGGGGAGGGGAAGGAGGATGGCTGGAAGGTGATTGGTGAAGCCAGCTGGGTGGGAAAGGTCAAGGGCTGGAGAAGAAAGAATCTGATAGAAGAGCAGAGTGGACCATAGGAGAAAAGGAAAAAGGAGGGGACCCTAGGGGGAAATAATAGGCAGGTGAGAAGGTGGTAAAGGTCAGAGTGGGGAATAGAGGAAGTGGAGTGGTGGGGGAAGATATTTGCTAACTGGAAGGGGAAATCGATATTCATGTCATCAGGTTAGAGTCCAGCCAAATGGAATATAAGGTGTTACTCCTCCACCGAGGGTGGCCTCATCTTGGCACAAGAGGAGGCCATTGATCGACACCTCAGAATAGGAATAATTATGATGTTCAGACTTGAAATTACCTTTTGTGACAAGGCTTCTATAAGTATGCTTATTCAGACAGTGCGATCCCATTTTTGAAAATCTCCTGATACAAGTAATCCCAGCACGGGGAGTCTCAGGATCATTGTGTGCAAAGCAATAAGCTCACGAGGTGTGGTGGAAACAGACCTTGCAGGAATTGCTGAGCTCAGTTCATGCAGATAACTATAATGGGACATTTGGGGTGGGGGGGGGGTGTGAGAGATGGTCTAGTTTAGAAAAAGAGAGATGCTAGGTTTTGAAGGGTGCCGTTAATTGATGGTGAGTGGGGCCAAATTACCATCTAAAGTTCCCAACTTGTGCTCCACGGACCCCTTGCTTAATGGTATTGGTCTATGGCATAAAATAGATTGGGAGCCTCTGATCTAAAGAGACAAAAAGGGGAATAATAAAGACATGAAATTCTGCAAGTGCTGTAAATCCTGAACAACATGCACAAAGGCAGCATCTACGGAGAGGAGTAAACTGCCAAGATGCTTCATCAGTGCTGAAACGGAAGCGGGCAGAAGCCAGAATAAGAAGATGGAGGGAGAGGGAGGTGTACAAGCTAGCAGGTGAGAGGTGAGACTGGGTGGCTAACTGGGGCAGGGGGGATGAAGTATGAAGCTGGGAGTTGATAGGTGGGAGATGAAGGTCTTGGCCTGAAAGGTCAACTGTTCATTCCTTTCATGGATGCTTTCTGACCTGCTGAGTTCCTCCAGTATTTTGTGTGTATTACTTTACAATAAATCCAAATAATTAGTTCTCCAAAACCCCACCTCTCCCCAGTCACAGTAGGAAACAATACAGAATTAGTCTTCAAATTCACAGTTTTAGTAACAGTATATTTTTAGAATGTGAAATGTGTGTGTTCATACCTGGCATGGGCCCACATAGGACAAAGATTTGGATCTTTGGTACAAGGCACATCGATTGGAGTGTTCTATATTTTCTGTATCACAAACCGGTTCAACAGGAAGCAGCTCACAGTTCACTAATTTTGAGATACACTCGTACTGATCACATTCAAATAGTTCAATGCTGGTCAGACAAACTTTTGGCTTTGGAATACACCTTTGAAAACAAAATACTCAATTAATTGATTGATTGAGATACAGTGCAGAATCAGTCCTACTGACCCTTCAAGCTGTACCCCAGTAACCCACTATTTAATCCTAGCCGAATCACAGGACAACCTACAATAACCTACCAACCAGTCTTTCGACTTTTCCCCAGCATCAAATGGCTAGTACAAGGGGGCATAATTTTAAGGTGATTGGAGGAAAGTATATGGGGGGGATGTCAGAGGGAATTGTTTTAAAAAATAACACAGAGAGTGGTGAGTGTGTGGAGCACCTGCCAGGGTGGTGGTAGAGGCATTTAAAAATATCAGGGGCATTTAAAAAGCTCTTAGATAGGCACATGGATGAAAGAAAATGGAGGGGTATGTAGGAGGGAAGGGCTGGATTGATCTTTGAGTGGGTTAAAAGGGAGCACATTGTGGACCAAAGGGCTATAATAGTCTACATTCTATCATTGTAAATTAGACTACAGTTATTATCCAGCAGTTGTTCTGCTTGAACTCTTCATGGATTTTCAAAGACAGCTCATTCTCCTGGAGAAACGAAGTAATGATGGATATACAGAGAGTTTCAATTATCATTTGCACATCTACTTCAAGCTGCAGAGTTGAACCCTCATTCCCAAATCAAAAGATCAAGGAATGAATCCCCACTGCTACACGTAAGCACTTAAGCTGGGGTATCTTTGTAAGTCAGCTCTGAATCAGTGTGAACTAGTGCAAATAATGGCTTTCAACTGAAATATTAATCCACATTTACATTGGCTCTCTGAGATGCATAAGAAATTCCACATTTCTGAGCAGGACCATCTTTCCAGCATCTTAGCAAAGATCAACCAGGACAGATTACGAAGTCATTGTGGCAACATATTCCCAATTTTTTTTTTCAATTCTTCCAAAAATGGCCATCCTTCAAAAGTGCTTTATTAAATACTTGGGGATCTTCTAAAGAATTGAACAGCAAATAATCATAGTAAATGCTAGAAGTCTGGAGCAAAATGTTGGGAGAACTCAGCAAACTGAATATTGAAAGAACTAGATAATAGTGTGCATGCAGAGGGTGTTTCTTATCGCGGAGGACTCTAGGACCAGAGGGAACAGTCTCAGAATACAAGGATGTTTCTTTATAACAGATGAGGAGCAATTTCTTTATCCAGAGTGGCAAATCCATAGACTTTATTGCAACAGTTGGTCACTGTGTGTATACCAAGTCACTGGGTACATTTTAAACAGAAGTTGAGAAGTTCTTGATTAGTAAGGGCATCAAAGGTTACCATAAGATATTGGAGCAGAATTAGGCCATTAGGCCCATCGAGTCTGCTCTGCCATTTCATCATGGTTGATCCAATTTTCCTCCCAGTCCCAATCTCTTGCCTTCTTCCCGTATCCCTTCATGCCCTGACCAATCCAGAATCTACCAACCTCTGCCTTGAATGTACATGAAGACTTGGTCTCCACAGCTGCCTGTGGCAAAGAATTCCACAGACTTGCCACTCTCGAGCTAAAGAAATTCCTCCTCATTTCAATTCTAAAAGATGCCCCTCTATTCTGAGGCTGTGTCCTTTTGTCTTAGATTCTCCCACCATAGAAAACATCCTCTCCACATCCACTCTTTCAACGCCTTTCTCCATTTGATAGGTGTCAATGAGGACACTACTCATTATTCTGAATTTTAGTGAAAAGAAGCCCAGAGCCATCAGATGCTCTTCCTATAACAACCATTCAATCCTGGAATCATTTCCGTGAATCTCCTTTGAACCCTCTCCAATTTCAGCACATTTTGAGATAAGGTACCTAAAACTGCTCATAATACTCGAAGTGAGGCCTCACCAGTGCTTTATAAAGTCTCAGCATTACATCCTTGCTTTTATGTTCCAGTCCTCTTAAAATGAACGATAGCATCACATTTGTCTTCCTCACCACAGACTCAACCTGCAAATTAACCTTTAGGAAATCCGCATAAGGACTTCCAAGTCCCTTTGCGCCTTAGGTTTTTGTATTTTCTCTCCACTTCGAAAATAGTCAACCTTTCAGTTCAGGAAGAAGGCGGGAAAATAGGGTTGAGAGGGATAAAAAAAAATGTTAGAATGTTAAAGCAGACGGGCCAAATGGCCTAATTCTGCCCTGGTGTTATGGACTGGATCAAGCAACATCTATGAAGGGTGTATGAGACGTGTAGGGGTGTCAGGGAGGGGTAACACCTTTGGTGGGGGAACATGTTGTGTCCTTTTCAAGGCGGTTAGTCCACCTTTGGTCCCCACCTGGCACTCAGCTCTCACCTGTGGCTGCCCGTAGCTGTTTGCATGCGACAGCGGCCACACCCCGGGCAACGGCCTCGACAAGCCGGCTAAACCAGGTGAGGGTAGCCGACGGGTCTCAAACCCTCGGTGAGATAGGGAGTTGCCTATCCCAGCATGTGAAGACAGACTCCAGCGGATTGAGCGGACGAGACCAATGGAAGGTCCAACAGTCAAGAAGGCGGTCTCTGCAAGCGGCATGGAACGTGTAGAGCAGGACAAGACACAGAAGACGTCCTGGTCATCCACTGCGCCTAGTCCCATCTCTAGCTATCTCAGCTCTGTCTTGCCACTGGATCCATATGGGAATTGGGAAGAGAGAGTGAGGCCAACACTGCGCAACTCTCCCTCACTTAAATCAAAATCACGCGCTAGTCTCGACACCATCATAATGGTATCGAGGTCCTCATCGACGTCAATGATGGACGAACACATGAGACGTATCTATTTTCTGACTGTCCATATTTTATTTGCTATTGTGCATTTATTATGGATAATTTGTCACGTGGGTGGAGGTGTGCTGGAGCAAATAAGTACAGTACAGTTACATCTTCACTCCGTCTTAGGTGAGTTTAGTCTAGTTCTGAAAGGGGGTGATTTTTTTTTGTTGACAGATAGTTGGAACACTAACTTTGCTCAGTTACGCTAATCAGAACTATTGTATAGTTGAGATTGCTAACTTTGTTATTTCGTTAATTTTGTTATATCAGTAATTTGGTTTTGTTAGTTTTTTTATAGCGATAAGGTCACTCGTCTTTGCTGGTTTCGTAATAAAGGATTGAACGGACAATAACACCATAAGACATAGGAACAAAATCAGGCCATCTGGCCCATCAAGTCTGCTCCACCATTCAATCATGGCTGATCCGTTTTTTTTTAAATCTCCTCCTCAACCCCAGTTCCTGGCCTTCTCCCTGTAACCTTTGATGCCATGTCCAATCAAGAACCTATCAATCTCTGCCTTAAATACACCCAACAACCTGGCCTCCACAGCTGCATGTGGCAACAAATTCCACAAATTCACTACCATCTGGCTAAAGAAAAATGTCTGCATATCTGTGTTGAAAGGGCACCCCTCTATCCTGTGGCTATGCCCTCTTAACCTAGACTCCCCCACCATGGGAATCATCCTTTCCACATCTACTCTGTCTAGGCCTTTCAACATTCGATAGGTTTCAATGAGATCGCCCCTCATCCTTCTGAATTCCAGCGAGTACAGACCCAGACCAATCAAATGTTCCTCGTATGATAACCCTTTCATTCCTGGAATCATCCTTGTGTTACCATGTTAGTAACTTTCCTGTAATACAGGGGTGTCAAACTCATTTTAGGTCACGGGTCGGATTGGGCAAAATGCGACTTCATGCGGGCCGGATCAGTTGTGCGCGCGCATGCTCCCACAGCTTTCGTTGCCTTTGTTTTTTCAACCTGCTCTCATGTGTCTCAGTCTCTGCTATAACTACAAAGTGTTTTGCTTTATTTTTATGATTGGTATTAACTTACAGTCGTAGGCTACAAGAAAGTTGTGATGAGAGAGAGAAAAAACTATGCTATTTTGGCTAAGATTGTTTTGGGAGCCACACCCTTTCCATTAATAAACCATTTGAAATCGAACATTAGCAGACACAAATGTAGACCTAACGAAACAAATTGTAAATGTAGGCTACACAATTGCACCTAATTTTTATTAGCCTGCTTCCAGCAATCAAACCCAGACAGTGAACACAGTTAGCCTCTAATTTTTATTTAAGTGACCATATTTACTATAATAGAATAGTCAGAAAATGAATCACAATATTATGACACTGAATATTTCATAATGCATTTTGCTTACATGTCGCAGTGCATTGACCAGTGTCACTCATTTTTCACTTGCTGCTTCCAGACACCTGACATCTCTTGGCTTTAACCAGCCTGCCAACATCAGGGACCAGTTTCTGGGCAGCTATGATTTTCATATCATTTAGATGTCTGTGTGTCAGCTGCGAGCACAGTTTGGATTTGTTAATGTTCATTATGGAGAACGCCTACTCACAGAGATATGTTGTCCCGAACATGCAAAGGTTCTTTGAGACAAAGTCTGTCATCTTGGGGTACATCGGTCCCAGGTATTGATAGAATGAGTCCAGACCCACAGTCTCAAATTTATATTTCCAAGCCGAGTTACACTGAATTTCAATTAGTTCCATTTGGAGTTCCTCCAGCACATCTGATGCTGTGTTGACAGCAAACGGCGAGCAAAATAGTGAGAATTCCTTCTCAAGCTGAGTGAAGACTTGGAAACGATTCTGAAACTCACTTTTCAGCTGTGATATTTTGACCTTGTACCTGTCCATGTTGTCATTATTCCCATCAGTGACACGCACAGACTGCAAAGAGGGGAAATGAGCTGGGTTGTTCCAGGGTAGTTGCATCTCTCACAGGCCTAATTTAATTTGAAAGGCAAGAATGCTGTCGTAGTATTCCGTAACAAGTTTGTTGCAGCCTTGCATGTTAACATTAAGTACATATAAGTGCTCTGTTATATCCACCAAAAATGCCAGATCATGAAGCCAGTCTGGGTCATCCAACTCTGCCACTGACTTCCCTTTCTCGTTCATGAATAGTCCAATTTCCGCACGTAATTGAAAAAAACGTTTGAGCACAATCCCTCTGCTCAACCAGCGGACTTCAGTGTGGTAGGGTAGGCCGTGCCCAATATTATTTTCGGACAAAAGAGTGTCAAATTGCCGATGGTTGAATCCCTTGGCTCTAATAAATTAACTGTTTTGATTACTACATCCATGACATAGTCCATTTTCAGGCTCCTGCTACATAACGCCTCTTGGTGTATAATACAATAAAAAATCCAGAATTTCTGCTCTGGATTCTCTGTCGGAACTTTCTCTCTGAGTTTCGCAACAACACCTGTCTTTTTCACGACCACGCTGACAGTGTGACTCCAGTCAATCCCCAGTCTGTCCAAGGCCTCGACGAGGCTGGAGAAAACGTCGTTTGCCGTTGTGGTGTTTGTCATGGGCACCATCTCCACAAACTCCTCGGTGACGGTCAAAGATGCATCAACACCACGAAAAAATATTCCCAATTGAGCTACATCAGCCATGTTGGTGCTCTCATCAATTGCAATAGAGAAGGCAATAAATGACTTCACTTTGTCTTTTAGTTGACTGTTCAAATCTCCTGCAAGGTCCCCGATTCTCTCTGCCACAGTATTTCTTGACAAGCTGATATTACCAAAAGTCTGTCTCTTCTCAGGGCATACCAGCTCAGCCGCCGTCAGCATGCATGCTTTGATGAATTCTCCCTCTGAGTATGGCTTTGGTGCAGCAGCTATTTTGTTGGCAATAATATAGCTGGCCTTGACAGCTCCATCATGAGTCTCTCGACTTTTGGTGAACACTGATTGCTGTTTTTTCAGAGCTGCTTCAAGCTCATTTACCTTTTGCATTCTGAATCGTCCTGCGTACTTGTCATGTTTTTCTCCGTGTGACATCTCAGTGTCGTTTGATATTGTATTCTTTTGCCACAGTCACTTGTTGCCAGCATATCAGACACACAGGTTTGCCGTTGACCTCACAGAAGAAAAAAAGATCTTTCCAAATATCATTGAATATCCAACCTTCGATGTCAACTTTTCTTTTCTATTTGAACCACAGCAGCAAATAGTCTCAGCCTTGCTACAGGTGTTACTTACCTGAGTACTCTGTGTGTTGTCTGACGATGTAAGTGGGGCCCCCGTGGTCTTCAGTGCGGGGTTGGTAGTTGTTTATGCACGGCGGGTGGTTAACTGCCGCCTATTGTTTTCTAAGTACACACAGCAAGCTGCTGGCGCAGCAGGCAGCACAGACAGCGGTGGGAGAGAGAGTGGCTGCCGTACAGATACATAATAAATAGTCATGAATATACATTTTTTCTCCCCAAATCATCCCGCGGGCCGGTAGTTTGACATCCCTGCTGTAATACCATGGGCTCTTAACTTGGAAAGCAGCCTCATGCGTGACACCTTGTCACAGGCCTTCTGAAAATCCAAATATTCAACATCCATTGCTTCCCCTTTATCTATCCCACTTGTAATCTCCTCAAAGAATTCCAACAGATTCATCAGGCAGGATTCTCCCTGAAGGAAACCATGCTGACTTTGTACTATCTTGTCCTGTGTCACCAAGTACTCCGTCACCTCCATCACAATTGACTCTAACATCTTCCCAACCATTGAGGTCAGGCTAACTGGTCTATAATTTCCTTTCTGCTGCCTTTCTCATTTCTTTAATAGTGGTGTAAAATTTGCAATTTTCCAGTCCTCTGGCACCGTGCCAGAGTCCAATGATTTTTTGAAAGATCACTTCTAGTGCCACCACAATCTCTAACGCTATCTCTTTTAGAACCCTAGGGTGCAGTTCCTCTGGTCCAGGTGACTTATGTACCTTTAGGTCTTTCAGCTTTTTGAGCACCTTCTCTATTGTAACTAACTGCACCAACTTTTCTTCCTTCACACACATCAGGCATACTGCTAGTGTCTTCCACAGTGAAGACTGACGTAAAATACTCATTTACAGACTGTAGTTCATCACCCATGTTCCTGTCCCCCATTATTATTTCTCCTGTCTCATTTTCTAACAGTCCAAGATCCACTCTCATCTCTCTTTCATTTCTAATATACTTGAAAAAACATTCCACTTCGATATTATTTGTTAGCTTGCTTTCATATTTCATCTGTTCCCTTCTAATGATTTTTTAGTTGCTCTCTGTAGGTTTTAAAAACTTCCCAATCCTTTATCTGCCCACTAATTTTTGCTTTGTTGTATGTCCTTTTGTTTTGCTTTTACAATAGCTTTGACTTCCTTTGTTAGCCATGGTTGTACTATTTTACCATTTGAGTATTTCTTCATTTTTGGAATACTCATGTCCTGCACCTTCCTCATTTTTCCAAGAAACGCACACCATTACTGCTCTGCTGACATCCCTGCCAACAGCTCCTTCCAATTTACTTTGGCCAACTCCTCTCTCATACCACTGTAATTTCCCTTACTCCACTGAAATACTGCTACATCAGACTTTACTTTCTCCCTCATCAAATTTCATGTTGAACACAATCATATTGTGATCACTCTTTCCTAAGGGTTCTTTTACTTTAAGCTCCCTAATCGCCTCTGGTTCATTACATAATACCCAATCCAGTACAGCTGATCCCCTCGTAGGCTCAACGACAAACTGCTCTAAAAATCCACCTCTTAGGCATTCAACAAACTCACTCTCTTGAGATCCATTACCAACCTAATTTTCCGAAAATTTCCCATGACTACCATAACATTGCCATTTTGACTAGCCTTTTCTATTTCCTGTTGTAACCTGTGGGCAACCTCCCAGTCACTGTTGGGAGACCTGTAGATAACTGTCATTAACGTCCTTTTACCCTTGCAGTTTCTTAACTCAACCCACAAGAATTCAACATCTTTCGATCCTACGTCACATCTTTCTACTGACTTGATGTCATTCTTTACCAGTAAAGCCACACCACCCCCTCTGCCTACCTTCCTATCCCTCCAATAAAATGTTTAACCTTGGACATTCAGCTCCCAACTACAACCATCCTTCAGCCGCGATTCAGTGATGGCCACAACATCATTCCTGGCAATCTGTAATA